>NC_141358.1:38837234-39234734 GCF_057382095.1 Aulonocara sp. 'chitande type north' Nkhata Bay
TTCTTCCTTTGCTGGATGGTTTTCGGCGGCCAGCTTTTGGATATGGCTGGATGTCCTCTGGAGTTGGTAGTCCGCTGTCAGTAATTGCAGTGCGGTAATTTATGTCAAAATCCTTTGCTGTACTTGTGATTGATTTGTTCTGCATCTTTACCTGCCTGACTGCCTTTAACATAATGTCAGGTGGTGTTCTGCCACGCTCTGTCTTTCGTTGATAATTTCGAACCATCTTACTTTCTTCCTTCCTTCCTTAATTCCTGCCTCTCCTTCCTTTCTTCAAAAACCTTATTACAAATACAAATGAATTACAATATCACAATTTTTTGGAGCATTTATTTGTACTGGGGCAAGTTGTCACATGTGACGACTTGCCCCAAAGTTAATGAGACAACTTGCCCCAAACTGACATTTATGCTAATTTTGGCTAAATGTCAGGGTTAGCTCAACATAGCACATCAGCTGAAGTATCAAAAGACACGTTAATGTCGCCTCTATTTTGTGTAAAATAATAATCTGTAACATCTATACCTAACAAAGTTGTACTGAAGAAAATTTAAAGTGATTTATTTTTCATTTTAGGTCAAAAAAATAAAAAAGATGTGCTCACCTCAGATTAGAGCAGTCTTGACCACATGTGAACAGGAGGTTGACTATAGAAGAAGAAGTCACACAAAGTGGCTATTTCATTTTTGAGATAGAGCCTCTAGTGTTGGAGTTATGAACAGTGTGACAACTTACCCGTGTGACAACTTACCCCGCTCTCCCCTATATATATATATATATGTATATATGTATATATGTATATGTATATATGTATATATGTCGCCCCTGCTAAGACGGTACGGTGTTATCCTAATAACAAACCGTGGGTAACACAGGAAGTCAAAGCTGTCCTCAACATGAAGAAGAAGGCTTTCAGGAGCAAAGTGAAGGAGGAGATGAAAGCAGCACAGCGGGAGGTGAAACGCTGCCTGAGGGAAGCAAAGGACACCTACAGGAGGAAGGTGGAGCAGAAGTTGGAGAGGAACAATATGAGGGAGGTCTGGAATGGTGTGAAAACCATCACAGGCCACAACACCAAGAAAAGCACAGTGGGGGGGACTGTGGAGAAGGCAAACGAACTCAACAACTTCTTCAACAGGTTTGACCAGCCCACAACCCCCCCACCCTCACCCTCACCTTCACTACAGAGTCCTCTCCCCACTCTCCTGCCTCCCTCGCTTCCCCCCCTTCCTGACACCATGACACCCCCCTCCTCCAATCCCTCTCTCAGCAGCAAGACATCTCCCCCCCTCCCCTCCTCCCAAACATCTCCCAGTGTCACAGTGGATCAGGTCAGGAGGCAACTGAGGAAGCTTCGCCCCAGAAAGGCAGCAGGCCCAGACAAGGTGTGTCCTAGGATGCTAAAGGCGTGTGCTGCTGAACTTGGGGAGCCGCTACAACGAGTCTTCAACCTCAGTCTGCGACTGGGGAGAGTGCCCGCCCTATGGAAGACATCCTGCATCGTCCCGGTCCCCAAAAAGAACCGGCCCAATGAGCTGAATGACTTCCGACCGGTGGCACTGACGTCACATCTTATGACGACTCTAGAGCGGCTCTTCCTCAACCTCCTCCGACCACAGGTACAACATGCCCAGGACCCACTACAGTTTGCATACAAGGCGGGTGTCGGAGTGGAGGATGCCATCCTGTACCTCCTACACAGAGCCCACTCACACCTGGATGGGGGAAAAGGCACAGTCAGGATCCTGTTTCTTGACTTTTCCAGTGCCTTTAATACCATCCGGCCCTGTATGCTTCAGGAAAAACTGAACAGGATGGAGGTGGACCCCTGCCTGGTGGCTTGGATCTCCGACTACCTCACCGACAGACCACAGTACGTCAGGCTGAAGGACATCACGTCTGACACAGTGGTCAGCAGCACAGGAGCACCACAGGGAACTGTGCTGTCCCCTCTTCTCTTCACCCTGTACACCTCTGACTTCTGCTACAACTCTGAATTATGCCATATTCAGAAGTTTGCAGACGACACAGCCATCATGGGGTGTATCTGGGATGATCAGGAAGAGGAGTACAGAAGTCTGGTGAGGAACTTTGTCGCATGGAGTCACACAAACCACCTGCAACTCAACACCTCAAAGACTAAGGAACTGGTTGTGGACTTCGGGAGGTCCAGAGAAGGTCCACTGCTGGTTCAGATAGAGGGGGAGGAGGTGGAGGTGGTCAACAAGTACAAGTACCTCGGGCTGTGGGTGGACAATAAACTGGACTGGTCATGCAACACAGAGCACCTGTATAAAAAAGCCCAAAGCCGACTGTACTTCCTCAGGAGGCTGAGGTCTTTTAACATCTGCAGGAAGCTCCTGAGGATGTTTTACCAGTCGGTGGTTGCTGGAGTACTTTTCTATGCTGTGGTGTGCTGGGGGAGCAGCACAGCAAAGAGGGACTCATCCAGGCTGGAGAAACTGATCAGGAAGGCTAGCTCTGTGGTCGGCATGAAGCTGGACACTCTGGTGACAGTGGCAGAGAAAAGGACATTAAAGAAACTGATGGACATTATGGACAATGCTGGGCATCCTCTGCACACGGCCATAAACAACCAGAAGAGTCTGTTCAGTGACAGGTTGCTTCTCCCCAAGACAAGAACTAACAGACTTAAAAACTCCTTTGTCCCACACGCCATCAAACTGTTTAACTCCTCTCTGGAGGGGAGAGGGAGGGGAAACAGGAGGACAAAGGAGGGGGGAACAACTAAGCTGTAGTGCCTCTTCACCTCACTGTGCAATACCTTGTGCAATACTTTTTGTAAATAGTCAACAGTGCAATAGACTCAATACTTGAAATGTGCAATTCACTTGTATTTTTATTTTTATTCCTATTTATTCTATTTATCCCCTTTGTATATTTTATTTATATTTGTCTCTGTATTTATATATGTGTGTGTGTGTGTGTGTGTGTGTGTGTGTGTGTGTATATATATATATATATATATAACAATTCTGTAACTGTAACTTCGGTCGTTGCTGTGCTTTTTGGAAGTCGAATTTCCCAGAGGAACCCACCCGAGGGATTAATAAAGTTCTATCTTATCTTATCTTATGTATATATGTATATGTATATAAGTATATGTATATATGTATATATGTATATATGTATATATATATATGTATATATATATGTGTTCCTCCTCTACACCCCCCCCCCCCCCCCCCCCCCAATTTTTGCACATGTCGAGGAGCGTGTCAGGCTACATTTCACTGTGTGTTATACTTGTATATATATGTGACAAATAAAGAACCTTGAACCTTGAACCTTGAAATAAAATGATCATTTAAATTTTTTAAAGATGTTTTATAAGTAAATATGACAAATATGGAAAAAAAAATCAGGAAGGGGGCAAATACTGCATTATGGCATTGTAGCTTTTTACTGTTCAAAAATGTATTTAATTTAAAGCCAAAAAATGTAATTAATGAATTCAATGTAATCATCAAAGTCAAACAAAAGTAGTAATCTGAAGAATGAATCATAAACAAAGTATTTGGTTGAAATAAGGAGGGGAACAAAGTAGAAATATTGCAATATTAAAAAACCCCGGCACAATCATTAACAGAGACACAAACAACACATCAATATGGACAACATGGCTGAACTGAACAACAACCAGGTGGAGAACGCTGCTCATGTCATTGCAAAGCAGTTGTGTTTTTGGCATTCATGTGCTGTCAGTCTAACACATACCGTTACTTTATACGGTTCACGTTTACAATTTGCAGATCAGTGCATACTTCAGACGCAGTTCTTTAATGTCCAAAGTTAAATCCTTTGCAAAAATTTCCCGTTCACTGATGATTTTTGTTTTAAAAAAGAATTAAACCTTCAAATCAGAGATATTTATGATCAGTTAGGTGACAGAATTTAATTTCCTCGTTGATTAATTGATGACTGGCTGCTTCTGGCTTAATTTTTAAACCCTAGCATTGATTTACAATTTTCCCTTTTCTCTTCAAACCGACATTAGGCAATGGAATAAATAAGCAGGAACAACACAGTTACACTGTTTATGAAAGCCAGCTGCGATTATCATTGTTGGAGGTCTTTCGCTTGCACCATCAGAGATAGAAGGACATTTATGAGCTGCAGGCCGCTGAGGCCAAAATCCACAACATCCCAGGTTTGTCCAGTGTGAACATCCGGAACGCCATCATGGACCACCGGCACATCACTCGCTGGCCATTTAGTCCAGCCAAGAACTGTGTGGTACCTCGGTCCCGTCCGCTCACAGACTAGACCGACGAGCTCTCTCCGGTGGGTCTGCTTGTTTGCTTTAACAGCTTGCTAACCCTGCATCCTTTCATCAGCAGTCACCATCGCTGCATCCACAGACGGTGACTTCATGCTCAGTCAGCTCACTCTTCTCCTCTTCCTCAGCAGCTGGTTTACCAGTTCGCTGACAGACATTAACTTGGACTGCATGAATGGGGATCACTTTTTCCTTGTATGGTTCTTTGTAGTTGTACTCATCGAGGAATTCAGAGCTCCAGACTTTATTCCACACTTTCCCAGAGGTCAGAGGAAATTTTTGTTGTTGTTGTTTTGTAAGCACAAAGCCAAAGGTTTGAGCCTCACAATGACTGGTTTTAGTTTCAAGTAAAAGAAATATAATGATAAGTACAGCCCAGTTTAAGTTTAAGACCACTCGAAAAATAGCAAAAAAATCTTATTTTGCATGGTTGGATCTTAACAAGGTTCCAAGTCGAGCTTCAACAAGAAATGGGAGTGAGACAAAACATTTTTTGAGCATGCAATTTATTGAAAATGTTCCCTTTTTAAATGTAGTCGGGTTGTTGAACTGCACGCCATCGCTGCTGAGGTAGGACGCAGTAAGAGTTACTTGGAATTTCTTACATGATCTTAAAGGGTTATGGAACAAAAACGTCAAGTGGAAGACCCAAAAAAATTTCACCAGCACTGAGCCGTCAAGACGATCCTCGACCCAAATTAAGGCCGTTACTGGTGCTGACTGCAGCCCCGCAACCATCGTCTTCAAAGGCCTCGTCTCCTTGAACGCCACAGAACCGACCGTTTGGACAAGAGAGCACCAAACATGTGACATTGAAAGGTGGAAGAAAGTTTTATTCTTTGATGAGAAAAAATGTAACCTTGATGGTCCTGATGGTTTCCAACGTTACTGACAGGACAAGCAGATCCCACCTGAGGTGTTTTCTATGCTCCACAGTGGAGGGGGCACCATGGTGGTCTGGGGTCCTTTTTCCTTCAGTGGAACAATGGAGCTTCAGGAGGTGCAGGGGGGGTCAAACAGCTGCTGGCTGTGTCCAGATGTTGCAGAGAGCATCCTCGTGACTGAGGGCCCTCGTCTGTGTGGTAGCGACTGGGTTTTTCACCAGGACAGCGCTACAGTACACAATGCCTGCAGGACAAAGGACTTCTTCCAGGCGAATAACATCACTCTTTTGGACCATCCCGCATGTTCCCCTGATCTAAATCCAATTCACCACTTGGAGAAATGTTCCCACTGCCGCAACGAATTTTTAAAGTGATCTACAATAACGGAGGAGCTGTTCATTACTGAGTTCATGTTTGGAACTTTGATTTCTGTTTTGGGGGCTTTACAGGGTTTTTTTGAGGCGTGGTCCTAAAATTTTGATCAGCTGTCAAACAGCTTGTTTCAGTTTAAGCTTGTTTTCAATAAATTGCATAATCATGTTTTTATGTCTCACTCCCTTTTCTTCTTGTTGCATGTTGAAGCTCTACTTGGAATCTTGTTAAGATCCAAACATGCAAAATATGTTTGTTTTTTTGTGCCATTTTTCAAGTGTCTTAAACTTTTTTATTTATTTATTTAAGTGGAGAGAACAAACAATGTTCTCCTTCTCACACTGTAATTACACAGCAGTGTTAGAGCTGTATTATAGAGTGTATAACCTCCCATTCTTAGCTTGCAGTTTTTGAATATCTTGTATATATTTTTTCAATTATTAAGTATTACACCTGTACACCTGTAATACCTGCCAGGGGCGATTCTAGAATCAGAGCTTTGGGGCTGCTGAAGCACCTGATACCTGCTAATATCTCATAAACATTAGAGTTAATAGTAAATGAATCTATCTGTATCTCTATTGCGACACTTGTTTTTATACTTCTGCTGCATGCATGCTGCTATGACAAATCAATTTCCCCTCTGGGATTAATAGAATTTCTCTGATCTGATGTGAATACAATGTAAGACGGGAGGTTTGAATACTTTATAATACAGCCTGCACCTCCTAATCATAATGTGGGAAGAAGAAAATGATTTGCCTTTTTTCAAAATCCCTCAGAGGCCTTCATAAACTAAAACTAAAATCATGATATAATATTTTTAATTTTCCTTAAAACAGCCATTTGTTACGTCCTTATTCTTCTGCACTTACTCTTAAGTAGTTTTCTGAACATTACTGAATTTGTGGGAAATGTTGGGAAACTACGGAATGATTGTGAAGAGTCACTCGAAGAAGCGTCACATAAACATCTGTGTTTTGCCTTCGTTTTTATTAAATAAATGATGGCATGTTTTGTAGTTCTTCTGAGGCTGCCCTTACCTTATTTGAAGATCTGCTAATGTCCTGATGAGAGCGTGGGCTTTGTGTCCCTCACAGCAGGCATGTTTTCATGCTTTTTACTGACTTCCAGCACTTTGAAAACAGGAATATTTCCATCGGGAACAGCTAACGATGACGGGAAGCTTCAGAGTATTCCCGTGTAGGTGAGAAAATGATTTGAATCGGCTGTTAGATTTTAAGGGAAAGAACCTGAGGAATGAGGAGGAAGTGCCTGCATCAAAGAAAAAGTATGAGAAGAATGAAGTGTGGCGTTGAAGAGGGGCATATGTTCCATCCACAAACTGACATAAATCTCATCCCACCTGTGCTTCACCAGGACATACGGGAAGTGAACGCAGCAGCAGACCTCATCTCGTCTTTGCTGGAAAAAAAAGAGGTTGGGGGTGGAAAAGTGGGGGAAGAGTGTGCAGTGTGACTAATCGTTCTCTCCTTGTACCGCATCTTCAGGAACGCCATCCTCTAATAGAAAGCTGTGGATGTGATGGAGCAGGTCGAGCTCTGCATCCAGCTCGCATGCTGAGCGATGGCGATGATGGATTTGGTGGTTAAGGTCAAAGTTAGACCTCAGTGCGAGGAAAGATTGAGAAACCGTGTGGAAACTTGTTAAACAGCCTCCTGTGACAAAGTATCTGGGAATGTGAGAGGAGGAACTGATTAGACTAAATGTCTCGCCAGAATGTACATAGGCTCTGATGGGAGTGGACAAGCAGCAAATCATATCGGCATACACTTTTCCCCCTCCACCAGTATTACACACTCCGAGTCAAAAGAGTGGATTTCCAACAAGACTTCATGCAGAAAACGACTGCCTGCGCTATCATTTCCCAGAGGATTCCCAAACCACTTTCCACACAAAGCTTCATTTACCAAACACAATCACACTGGTGAAACTGGACAGTTAAAGATCACAAACTTGATCTGTGTTAGAGAACAAAAGGAACCTTAAAATTAAATATAAACTCAGTGGCCTCTTTATTAAGTACACAGTGTTAGCACTCTTCAGACCTGCCTCACAGACTCAACGTGGAGCTGGAAACTTTGTCGGCTGCACATCCCAAAGGTGCTCGATTGCATTGATATCTGGTGACTGTGGAGGCCATTAGTGTAAAAGATACACTGTGACAATAAAGGGATGGGCAGCCACAGGTCTCAGGTGGGTTGTGGCATTTAGTTGCTACCACTGGGCCAAAACGTGTCATCTGAATTTTGCAGTCCTCAGATCAGTTCCCAGTCTTCTGTTGTCCCATTTTGGTGAACCTGTGTGAACTGTAGCCTCAGTTTCCTGTTCTTAGCTGACAGGACAGTGGCACGTGGCATGGTCTTCTGCTGCTGTAGACTCAGAGATGCCCTTCTGCATATTTTGGTTGTAATGAGTGGTTATTTGAGTTACTCTTGCCTTCCCAGCTGACCTCTGGCATCAACAAGGCAGAGAACTGCCGCTCACTGGATGTTTTCTCTTTTTCAGATGGTTCTCTGTAAACACTAGAGATGGCTGCGTGGGAAAATCCCAGTAGATTCAGACCAGCCATGTTTACAATCATTTAAATCTCATTTCTTCCCCACTGTGATGCTCAGTTTGAGCTTCAGCAGGTCATCTTGACCATGTCTACATTCCTAAACTGCAGTACTGCCACATGATTGGCTGATTAGATATATGGATCAACAATCAGCTGCACATTTGTACCTAATAGTGTTTTCTCTAGTCTCGAGTCTGCCTAGGAAGACAGCTGCACAAACTGGAAGTTTTTTATTTAATGGTTTTTGGTTGATGTATTCAATATGAAGAACAACACGGGTGAAAAATAAGTGTTTGATGAAAAAGGAATGAAATGCGATGACTTGTCATTGAGTGAGCGCTGCTGTCTGTTGTTTCCGGGGTTCCCAAAAAACAATAATAACTTGTAGTTAAGAGAAAATGGCTCTCTAAACTCTGACAGTTTAAAAAAAACTAAACAAAATATGTGGTCACCTCAGACACAAAGCTCCACCCACCTGCTGCTCAAACCTTCTGTTTGTGAGGGGCAGCCAATAAGAAAAATGTTTGCTTAAAGGGAGAGGAGCTAACACAGCTTGTTTCAGCGGCTGCACTGAGGCAGAGTATAAATAATGATTATTCTGAACTGTGAATCGTGTAAAGCTACTTTAGCAGAGTCCAAGAATAAACATGTGAGGCTGAAAATGTCTAACAGATGTTTGTTCTACATTTCTATTTCAGCCATCTGAATGAGATTTCCTGAGGGAATATAATTAAAGGACTCTGTACTTGATTGATGGTGCATCTTGTCTTTCTCTTTTCATAAACATCACCGACTGTCTCCAAGTCTCTGGGCTGTGGAAAGGAACGGATTTTCAACACACGACTCTGATATCCTGCTGTTCCTGTGTCAGCGGAGCATTCCTGAGGTTAGCAGCTGATCCGTGGATCAGTGCGATTGTTACGGATATTTAGGGACACACAAAATTTCAGGTTTGTCAAACAATCAAGCAGTTACACTGATTTAATTTAAAACAAACAAAAAAATAAACCCAACGAAAAAGTGTTATTAGGCGACATAAACCAGTGGGGCAACACTTTATAATACGGCGCATGACTAAGGGCATTACTAGCCAAGACTTCAATGTATTTTATTTGAAAGTACATGTGAAAGTATTACATTAGAATACTATAAGTAATTCTAAGTACTGCGTGACATCCTGGTAATTTCTTACATTGTAAGTACGCTGTACTTCTTGGGTGTGGGCCATATTATGGAGTGTCCTAATCTTGCCCAATTTCCAGGTATTTTACAGGAAAGGTGACAAATTATACTGCAAGTAATTGTAAGTTACTGTAAGTATGTATGGTGTAACACATTTTAAGTAGTGCATAATTACCTGGTGATTTTGTGGAAGAACAATATTTCTCCATTCTACATTGTAAGTATGCTGTATGTTTTGGGGCGGGGCTATATTATGAAGTGACTTGACCATGATTTTTTACATCGTTATTTAATAGTCGATGATGTGCATGGTGGGTTTTCTTTTATTCAGTTGTCCTTTCTTACTTACACTGTACTTAAATATTTCCCTGAAAATACCCAGAGGTTAGACAGGGTCCAGCCACTCCATAACACAGCCCACACCTTAAAGGTACAGCATGCTAAAAAGATAAGATGAAGTATTGTTGGTTTTTCTGTTACATTGCCAGGAAACTATACAGTACTTAAATTTAATGACAATTTCCTGTAAGAACCTGACTTGTTACCTCCTTATTCTAGTGTACAACCTTTAAATATTTGTATCTAAATAGAATTATCTCGCAATTTCAAATAAAATGAACTGAAATTCAATATAATAACAGGGGAATTACACCCTTAGTCGCAGCCGTATTATAAAGTTTTACCCAAATATGTTTAATACATCAACAGATTGAGCTAAAATTCTCTTTTCAATGCTGCTGCAAAACTGATTGTTGCAGGTTTTGAAAGCTTTGTGGACTGAATGTCACTGACTCATAACTGGACTGCTGCATATTTTGTACTCACAGCAGCACAGCAGTCCTACTTTCCACACACACACTTTTAAAAAGAACCAAATGAGGTTCATAAATTTATGCACTTGATTATGGACATTTTTAGAAGCAGCGACTACCTCCTCTCACATCACATGCCCTGCAGATTTATCAATTACTCATAGCGATTTTCACCGAGGCAGTAAATGCTCAACACAGTGTAAATCAGAGCTGCATGAATCCGTGTTTGTTTGAGTGTAGAGCGAGTCTGACGAGGTCACTGATCACTCAAACTTTTCTGTGCTTGTAACTGATCCTGTGACAAACATAGTCTGACTTACAGTTTTGCCTTCCCTGCTAAACACTATCATACAAAATAAGGCAGCAGCTAATTTTTTCCTGAAAGCACACTTCCTCACCCCCAGCTCGCGTTTACCATTTGCACAGCAGACAGACTGTAGCAGCAGCTGCTGAGTGCACAAAATGTAAACCAGTTTTAATGTATGGGATTAGCAAGTCCCTAGACCCAAGCCCCGAGTGAAATACAGGCTCAAATAAACACACGCGCTCCAGCATTTGATATATATGTTATTTTTATTGTAAGGACTGAAAATTATACAATACGAGAATGTAAAACATTCCTCGGGTGGCAAATGAGGAGCTAGAACAGGAAAGGAACGTGTCAAAGAAGCAGTCGAGCGGAGAGGTGGATGGATACATGGATGTGGAGGGGAGACGCTGAACCAACATGCTGGGATCTCTCTTCTGATGCCTGAGGAGGAAGGAAAAAAGCCATTACCAGTACGTCACAATAATGCCCCGCCCCCGTCCTTTGATTAATAAAACAACGTTAGACAATCAAAGACAATTCAGGGCTTTATTAATTGAGCTGAAGTCATTTAATCCATAGAAGCAGTAAGAAATGACACCACTGCCCAGCGCTCTCCCCGTGGAGCTGCAGAGAGCTGCAATCATATCACACGCAGACTGAAAAGATTCTCGTGTTTACAACATGTGAATGTTCACATCACTGAACAGCTCCGTGCTTGTCGTGAGGGATAAATGCACAATAAGCAGCGTATCCTTTACATTTGGGTTCAGAACAACTGTATTCAGTGTGGAGAGTTGATGAGATTGATGATAAATAATATGTGGTGGGCTCAACACACTGTCAGCAACAATAGTATATGATATAAAACATCTGTGAGACAGATGTGTGTAGGACCGGACCCAATCGGAGCGTGCCTATTCAAATGAGGAATTTCAGAATGACGACAAACACGTGGAAGCAAACGTTCCTGAGGGAGAAAGCTACACTTGAGATGGCCTTTAGGTGTACGACATTCGATGACCTCCCTGTACCCTTAAAGACGCGTTTCGACACCTCAGCTTTTATCCAAGATGTGGTTTGACCACCATTAGAACAGTTTCTGGGTTTTCCTGCAAACCTCTGATTCAAACTCAGTCATTTTGTTCTTTAAGCAGGTCTGAAATATGACAGAAACCACTCAGTTTAGAAGAGAGCTTCAAGGCTTACTCCTAGTAGGCTTTCAATTTATTTATATAACGCCAAATCACGACAACAGCTGCCCCAAGATGCTTTATGTTGTAAAATAAAAACCCTACAATCAGATGCCCCCCTATATGAGCAAGCACTAGGCGACTGAGGGAAGGAAAAACTCCCTTTTAATAGGAGGAAACTGGACTTTAAGTCACCAAACAGGCACCTGTGTTTGCCTCGCCCTCACACGCTTGTGTCCATGGATGTAGCCCTTCGCTCCATACCAGAACTCCAACGTCAGGACCACATCACTGAGTCAACCAGCAACTTTGCCTTAGCTTTGATAGGTGGGACATGTCATCGGCATTGGGAAGAAAGGAATGCTACACAGATTAGGCCAAGACCAATCTCCACATACTTCTGGAGAAGTATGCTAGTGACGGACCACGCTGGTGAGCCAGTCGAATATCTATAACACAGTTGTGGGAGAAATGGTGACCAAAGCTCACTGCAGGCAGCAGGGGGAAAAAGCCCCAGTGCAGCACCAGCAACATCACAACACCTACTTCCAGTTAAAGTAGACATTGACTTTGCACGTATCAACAAGGACGGCCTGACAAGGACCTCTGCAGCGTTTAATCTTTCACAGCTCTCAGACCTCATACGGGACATGACATAATATGCACAGAGGCCCTAATTTGGTCAGTGACACCTCATCGGTCTCATCGCACTAAATCGCGCACACTCCTGCAGCCAATCCAACACTAACACAACAAGCAGCAAGTGATCATTAGGCGTCCAGGTTCACTGGGTAGTGCAGCGAGGGGGTTTGCCCTCTGAGGAAGGAGGCGGTGATGTTTACATTCCTCGGGCAGCGATGGGTGAAACTCTGTGATACTTTGACAGAAACGCAGACCTACGTTGTGTGTTATTATCACACAACGTTACTTCCTACGAAAACACTCAGACAGCTATGTGGGAGTGTGCCAAAGCCAGAAAGTTGTCTAGAGAGCAGTGACAAAATTAACTGTAGTTTTAACTTTTTTTTTTACTCTGAGCAGTTGCATTTCAGTCCAGCGGTTTGATTTGCTAGCTGTTAAACTAATGCTGTTGTGATCTCTGCGTCTGCTTATGCCAAAAAGAAACATGACTTAAAAACCCACTGGAGGGTTTGGGGCTGGTCTATGTCAGCTGTTAGCTCACTGCATGGACAGGCGTTGCCTCTTAAAATCATTTAAAGCCACCTTTGTCAGTCATTCTTTAACGCTCGAAAAGTTCCAAAGTTCAGAAATGATCAGCATACCGTCACTTCGGGAGCGTTTCTACTCGTCAATGTACTCGAAAGGCTCGGGCGGCTCAGGCTCCTGCTCTTCCTCTTCAATTTTTGGGCCGTGAGCTGAGACGGGCTCCACCAGCTCCTCCTCCTCCTCGCTGGTGTCCTTCATGATGATGATCCCGCCTGTATGGAGCTGGTGACATACGGAGGGAAATTAGCACAAGTCTGGAGTAACAGGTTTAAGGTTTGTATACACTTAGTAAAGATTAAAAAATGGGTCAAGCTCAGTGAAACTAAAAACTCAAATAGGAGGCTACCATGGCAACGAGCAGAGCCACCGAATACATGCAGAGCTCCAAATCTCAGCTAGCATTTGGGGTAAGGTTGGTGGTTTGATTCCCGGCCGCTCAAAAACTGTATGCTTGGAGCTTCATGGCATCGGCTTCCATGACCATACATGTGACCCAGTACTTTTGTCCATGTGGTGCATTATATGTACTTAATACACTTTTACATATTTTTGTCTTTAAACGCAGGAGCCCAGTACATGACAGAGTCCCACAGTTATGTACGCAAGTCCATATTACAGATGTGCATCCAGTTTCAAACAGAGGGTCAGACACAGAAATGTATTTTAAATTCTCTTCAAGACACATTTAATGAAATATTTACATTCAGTGTAACAGTACATCTATAACAGAAGTGTAGGTATATTAGAAGTATTTCTAAATAAGCAATACTTTTGAGGATTTGCATAATTCAAATTAAAGGTTTACATATGCGCCCAAAAAAGTAAAAGATTACACACAAGCCAAACAGAGACCCAAAGACAGGAAGTCTTGTATTAATCTCCATATAATAAGCCTCTTAACACTGAGCAGATTTCAAGATAAGTCCTGTAAACCTCCCTTCACTTCCTAAACCTGCTTTTGGAACCTAAAACAAACCCTTAAAAGGAAAGCAGCATTACCAAAACCTTAGACAAGCAGGGACACATGTACAGTGTAGTACACCGAGCTTCGCTCGCTGGACAGAAAAATCAAACAGTACTTCCTCTTTACAGGACTGGGGTGAGTGCACGCTGTCCTGCCGTTTACTGTGGAAAACTGTCAGCGTTTACAGGAGAACCGCAGCGCTCGGGTTTATGGGCCTGGACGGGGGAGATTCTGCACTTTTTAATCGAACGAGGCCAAAATCAACCCGCGGCCTGGATCTTAATTTGAACGATTTATATTAGAGGAAAATAATCAGAGATACTGTTACACTGTTAAATTCTGCTCTCTGATGCTTAGCACTCATTTAGAAATATCACGTGTAAATGCTGTGACTCAGGGGACATCTGAGACGTCACAGAAGCACCGATGCTGTAAACAATAAAAAATGAGCAGAATAAGTACATTCAACAATCTATTTGGGTGCTGTGTTGTGGTGGAGACCTCATGTTGTTATACTGGATTAAATTTTGGTGAAATCTGTACATGAAAATAATGACTTTGCTGACTTTATCAGTAAAAGAAGCTATGTTCATATTTTCTGAGAGGGGCCTAAAACCAAATGACTCAGATATTAACAGGAGTGACGGACCGAAGGGGCTTTGACCTTAACTCGATTTGTTTTGTTTGTTTTCTGAAGCATGTCATGTAAAATCTGAACAATCAAGTTCATAAAAAAACAGAAAATGTGGATCTCGGTCCACATCTGGTGGATTTTGAGTTACCGGTTTGAAGGGCTGGTAGCGGCAGGTCTCTGGCATCGTGAGGACTTTGAGCTGAGCTGGCATCACTCTGGCTGGGTTCTCCAGGAGCTGGAAATTTGGCTCCACCTCCTTTTTCTTCTCTTCATCCTTCTTCTCTTTCTCACCTTCTTGGACCTCCTGCGAAGGAAGAATGAGGATCAGGGCCACTAGAAGTACTTACAGTATATTCATTTACTGCTTTGTCTGAACAGATCTAGTCCCTGACTCGGAATAATTTCTTTCTACTGTGAATTGGACATTATTGAGGTGTCATGGGTAATAAATTCTACCCTCCCCCCTCCATCTTTCCATTTCTGTGAATCAGCCTGCTCTTCCTGCTCTGGCACCGCTGATGGCAAATGAATTGTCGGGCTGCTCAGCAAATGCTGGAAAACTACGAATGAGGCACAACGAGTACTGATGGATTATGAATAAGCAAATGAACCGTCTGACCCCAGTTTTAGTGGGTACCTTTCCTTCAACCACCATCTTCGAGTTAAGCCAAATAAAATCAAAAGCCTGAGATGTGAGCGCGTAGGACGTTTCCAGGCTCGTCTCTCAGCACCAGAGCTGAGATGTAGCGTGGCAGAGAGGATCAAACACACGGCCTACACTCAGAGAAAATCCCAATGAAAGTCATACTGGCTCTTTACTGACAGGGGTGTCTGAACGCTGGCTGTGGATGAGTGAAAAGCTCAAGAGACTTTAAGAAAAGAAACAACTGGGTGTATGCTGCGCTACTCCATTCATTTTTCATACAGCTGTCATTTGATTTGACTAACAGGAAAGTTTTCATTTGTTTGATGACAACAAAAGCTACAGGAGAAAAAAAAGCACAAATACTCTAAGTGCAAAAAACACACTAGTAGAAAAGATGGACTGCTGAGTGGTGACTGAAGCCAAAGGCGAAAAGCAAAGACAGACACTATATTATACGCTCACTGGCCACTTTAGTAGGTACACCTTACAAGGACCAGGCTGGACTCGTTCCTTCACAGCTGCCTAATTCTTGGTGGCAAAGATTCAACAAGCACCGCATAGATGCTGCAGTCCAGTTGTGTACAGTGGGATCAGCGTTATGTCTAAGAAACCAGTTTGAGATGACTGGATCTTTCTGAGCATTATCCTGCTGGAACCAGATGGACAAACTGTGGTCATAAAACAATAGACACGGTTAGCAACAACATTCAGGTATGGTGTTTAAATGATGCTCAGTTGGTAGTAAGGGGCCTGAAGTGTGACAAGAAAATATCCCCCACACCCTTACACCACCAGCACCAACCTGAACTGTTGGCATAACTGAGTGCTCAAGTAGAACAGTGCTTCACACACCATGCCTCAATCCCCCCGTCATTACAAGCACTTTTTCCTGCACCTAAATGCTTTCTAACAGTCGCACTCTGATGAAAATATTGGAGAGCAACCTGGAGTTCAGTATCTTGGCTAAGCTTTCATGTTGTTTACAACTAATTCTGATCCTACCATTTGAATGAGGCAGCAGAAATTGAGACTCAGTCTAGGCCATATTTTTAAGTTTAAACTTTAAACTTGACCAGCCCCAGTGGCCTCAGTTTGTTGCTCCTGGCTGACAGTAGGACCTGGTGCGGTCTTCTGCTGCTGCAGCCTATCTGCTTCAAGGGTCAACGTGTGGTGTGTTGAGAGATGCTCTTCTGCATGCCTCAGCTGTAATGAGTTTATTGCCTTCCTATCAGCTCCACTTTGGCCTTTCTCCTCCAACATAAACAAGGCATTTTCACTTTTTCCAGAATCATCTATAAAACCTAAAGATGGTTGAGTAGAAAAATCCAAATAGATTCTGTAAATAAGCTTCAGACCAGCCTGCCTGGCACAACAACTACGCCACATTCAAAGTCACTTAAATCATTTTCTTCGTCATTCTGATGGTTGGTTTGAACTTCAGCATTTTAATCTTAACCATGTCTACAAGCCATCTGATTGGCTGATTAGCTTTTTAACAAGCAGCTAAACAGGTGGACAGCGGCTGCAGCACATCTCGCTACAGCTGAAGAGTTTCACGATTATAAAATATAATAAATGCTTTAACTTCAACTGCAGAAATGAAGGACCTGAGTACCAACAACCATCCTTCTGTTTTCATTTAAGAAAAGCAACCTCAGCGTGGTTACGGTTCGATTTTGTTGGATTTTTCTGTTCCTGGAGGTAAAGCTGCTTTCTCCAATAATAATCAAAACAACAGGGAAAAAAAACACAATACGATTATTAGCAATGAATCAGGAAAGTTGGGTTGTTTTCCCCACTCACCACTTCCATCTTCTCCTCCTCCTTCTCTTTCTTTTCCTTCTCCTTCTTCTTGGCTTTGGCTGTGATGGAGAGAACAGCGGTGGATACCTGGCATGAGAGAGCGAGAGAGAGCGAGAGAGCGAGAGAGAGAGCACAGACATTTCCACGACGTCAGA
This sequence comes from Aulonocara sp. 'chitande type north' Nkhata Bay, assembly GCF_057382095.1. Classification (NCBI taxonomy): domain Eukaryota; kingdom Metazoa; phylum Chordata; class Actinopteri; order Cichliformes; family Cichlidae; genus Aulonocara; species Aulonocara sp. 'chitande type north' Nkhata Bay. The sequence goes on from NC_141358.1 coordinate 38,854,295, forward strand.
CGTTACCACAGACATTAAGACCTTCTACAAACATGGCTTAAATGTACAAAACTAGTGAACCACAAAATAAATGTCTTTCATTACATTCTCCAAGGGCAGGATTGGATTGTGAAATGAGCAACTGAGAAAAAAAAAAAAAAAGGCCAGAGATTCTACAATAATAAACACGACGGGCAGGAAGATGATGAGTCTTTACAGGGAGGGTTCGAAATTATTTGCAAATCAATACGGAGCGGGATCAGCTTTCCTGAACTAATAATTTCAGAAAAAGGGAAAGCAAAACAAGCTGATGTGCTGCGGCGCCTCAGTGCTCACCTTCTCCTTCTCCTTCTCTTTGGGAACCTCCAGAGCTGGTGGGTAGGCGAAGGTGGAGGGCTTACAGTTGGAGCGGTACTGCACCTTAGGCATCTGAAAAAGAGAGGAGAATAAAAAAACTTTGTAAACATGTTTCATATGTTCACAGTGTAACTGAAAATGAGCTGACTGACGTTCTCGCTACAGTACAGAGCACCTGTTTGAAGCACCCTCTAAGAGACAGCCACTTAGCGTCATCTATTACAGGCTGTATTTTATAATCCTTCCTGAATGATGTTCAAGGACTTGGCACTTCCTATTCCTTCAGTTACTTCAAAACAGACACCTTTAAGCAAGGGAATCCTCTGTTACCTGAAAAAAAATGCTTGCAGAGAGGTTGAAGCTGGAGAAAGCCTGGCTTACATTAGCTCGGTCTGAACCCATTTGAATACTTGACCAGTTACACAAGAGGGGGTTGCTTGTGACAGTGCTTTAAAAAACACAGGGCAAGTGACAAGGATGTTGTTTTCACCTATGGTAAGGCTCAACGTCTGTGAAGGCTTGTGCTGTGCAGCAGAACTCGACCTGACAAACCTTTCCGGGGTGCGGCGAGTCTGTTAAACCCCGCTGTCCCCGGCCCTGGTTATTCAGGGATTTACACAGAGTATATTCTCTAGTGCTTTGTAACGTTGGGAATTCACAAAACCTCAAAAGGGTGTCAGTGTCCCAGGTGTCCGGTGCTGCTGATTCGGGTAGGACAGAAGAGCTTAAGCTCATCTAACACCAGTTTAACACCACAATATGTCACGCTGATCCTTTGGCACCAGAGTGCGAGTGGCAGGCGGCCAGAACAGGCAAAAAGTCAGGAGAGCCTTGTTAAGAGTCGGCTGCTGGTTACAGTTGTTCCCAAGACAAGAGGCTAAATATTTCCTGCACGACATGCAGCAATAACTACAAGCTCAGCAGCCATATCTTAGACCTCATGTTGCTGTTTCCTACATACAAAACAAGGCTCACCTATAAACACATAATAAACACATAGGTGGGACTAATCTACCAGACACCATAGCCCACTTTAAACATGTTGAGGTTGAGGCTTGTAAATAATAAAATGCTTCGGTACCTTGAGGTCTTTGTTGAGGCCGATTATAGCGGTTGGTGTGAAGGCCAAGGACAGGAAGTGGGAAAGAGGGAACCAGAACCAGAACTGAGTGAAGACCAGCAGGCCGACCACTGACGGCATGTGAGTGTGACCCGTCCTGGACTGCAGGAAGATGGACACGTTACGTCCACCTGGACGACAGAAAGCACAAAGGTTAGAGAGCATTTCAGTAAAATGAGACAAGAAAGGCTTAAAGACCATGATGGCAGGTTCTCAAATTTTCTGTCACCTTTGACCCCCTAAGGAAGAACCCCTGATTATGTTAACACTGATTTAGCTGGTCTGGACTCCGATGTTTCTCTATGTTGGAGTTAATACGTTTTTAAGCTGCTGGTTCTTTTTTGATCTTCAGACGGACCCACGTGTTTACAATCATCTCTAATGTTTCTTATGGGCCAAACATAACATGGTCCGCAGCACTGGATATAATTTGCTACCATCATAGCCTAGTGCTAATTCCAAAATTATCAGTCGTACATTTCCAAAAAGACCCCATTTATCGGTGCCCACAACATAAAAGACACACTCATTTATTATTGAACCTACTTCTGCTTTATGTGCTAACCACTGATGAGAGGGAGCTCTTGTCTAAATTACAGGCTCTTGCATAATATCTGAAGGTCTGAAAACAAGGAGAGCACTGAAAAGCAGCAAACCTCAAGCAAGCCGCAATGATACAAATGAAATGCTGAGCGCCGCTGGCCGTCAACACCTAACATAAACAGACTGAAACCCAGGTCACGGGCTAAGTCGAGGGGAAAACGGAAAAGAAAAGGAAACTGTGCTTTGAACAATAACCAGAATGCTGATGGCGAAAACAGCTTTTTTCTTTCATGTGACACAGTTACAGTTGATAGTGAAACACATTATTTGAGACTTGGCAGAGTAATCAGGGAGTAAGAGGTTAACAGGGGTACAGACCAGGATGTTCACCACCCAAAGGAGCTTTGTCCTTCTGGCTTCATTCTGTGTGATCCGTTGATCTCAGGGCAGAATATAAAATATGAGGATGTGCATGGCAAGACAATTACATCCAGGAATGCATTGTCTAAAGCATCCTGCATGACAGGCCTCATTCATTATCATCCGATTTGAGCTGGACATGGCATTAATAAGTGATCTACATCCAAAGAGGTGTCTGCCATCCTGAAAAGATCCCAAATGCCTTTTCCATCTACATCTGAGCAGTTACAGTTTATACACAGCTCAGTTTAATGTTCACCAAATAATAAAAGCAAAGAGTTAAGAGCCTTCCCCTGAGTAATTACTACAATGATTATTATCTCATGCAGCAAGTAGCTTCTCATTTATTAAACAGCCATGTTGGAAGACATCGCCCAAGGAGGTGGGAAAGATGCGATTTGTTCTAGCAGGGTCACGTAAAATGCAAAGACTAAACAGCAGCATTGTGTGGCGAAAAACAAGGTCACCTGACTGTCCGAATATGGTGAATGACCAGATTTTCCTCACGCCAGGTTTCATGGACCGGTTTCCACAGAGCCCACAACTTAACCCCACTGAGAATCTTTTGCATTGTTCTGGAGGACATTTCAGAGGTGCTACTCTCCCATCAATAACACAAGAACTTGGCAACAAAAAATAAAGAAACACTGAAAGGAAATATTATATAATTTTTAAAAAAAATTTTCTTTGTGCAGGCAGTGTATCTCAGCTTGAAGGTTCAAAAATATCAAGATGTTCTGCTGACTTCAACAAAAAGACATCTATTTATATCGTATTTTATTTTTATCTATGAAAATGGCTAGAAGGGTGATTAACAGGGGTCAAGGGTGTAACTTGAAAGAGCAAAAGAATAACAGCCCACCCAAGCAATTCTTGGATAAACAGAAGGGAGGGATGGCAGAAGACAGAAAGAGGAGGAAGAGGAAGCGCAACCAGGATGAATTCATCATTTCTATAGAGATAAAGAGAAAACCACTTCTTTTTTTTAATGACAAGGTTACTAGGGAGTAGCCCTTCCAACTAAAAGTAATATCAGCCTAAACAATAGCACTTAAATCATCTGCTGCCCTCTTCTCCTACAGCGACTCTAACCTGAGGTCACTCGGATGATTTAATTACGGGGCCTTATCTTCAAATCTGAGCCGGTGTACGAGACATTCCAGTCCCATGGGCTCAATGTTGGCCAGAATGAGTAACGAGGCTAGCTCAACGCACCACGAGCGTGTGCTTGAGAGTCTCTTAAATACTTAGAAGAGCTTGAGTGCACTTCAGTAACAGGTTCTCCCCCACCCGCTGTTTTCGCCAACTCTCACTTTGGTGGGCCAATTTTCATTCCAAGGAGTAGGTGAGGGAGGTGCGCAGATCCACTGCGATCCCTTAAAAAGGTGTAACGTGACTACATCAACAGCCGGCCTGCATGTTTGGGTGTGAAGAAACAGCTCCATCGAATAAAAACAACAAGACGTGGCATGATTTGGTTTTTCTTCTTGTTTTTTCTTTTTTTTTTTTTTTTTACATAAGAATGCGAAAGCTAATTACACTTGATTCAGACTGCATCAAATACTGGGAGAAAGCCTGAAAATACAGGCGGGAGGAAAAGACGTGGACGCAAAGTGAGAGAAGGAAAGCAGGAGACTGACGGCTTTCAGGGTAATGAGCACCAGTTATCATGAAACTGAGCTCTAATCGCTTCCGCCAGTCAAATTAAATACAATTACCCCTGCACCTCAAACACTCCCAAGGCCCTGGAAGGACGAGAATACTTAAACATTCGTACCGCATGAGCCTGAGCATGTCTGACATTCAAACGGGAGTAGTGTATATTCTGCACTGAAAACAGGGCTAAGCAGCTTGTGCAGGAAAGAGAGCTGAGGGTGGGAAGAATCAGGGGTTTTGGTCTCAAGCAGGGACATCCTGGCCTGAATTTATTGCGCCTGATCTGAAGCATGATGGAAATCCTGTCGGTCATCAACATGGATAATCTACCCAGAACAAAATGACCGTTAATCAGAGAGCAAGAGGGGCCGAGTTAACAGCGAGCCAATGCTGTGCTTAATGAAGAAAAGAAAAAAGTGTCATGTAAAGGTGCTCGGGTTCACTTTGTGAAGAATGCAACACCTGAGAGTGTATTTCAGTGTGTTTCCCTGCTATTAACACACATACTTGTATTTAGATGAAACCCTTACACTGGGGTTTTCTTTTTGCATACATACGAGTTCTCCATGTGATGATATGCAGCTCTGTAGGACCTCACACACACACACACACACACGCACACACACAAGCTGCTTGCTTGTGTCTACAAACAGCCGCACAGACACACAAACACAGAGACTATCAGACAAACAATAATTACCGCAGGGAGACCGACGGGCCATATGGCTGCGAGCAGAGCGGAGCTGAGGTACGGGCTGGCAGGCGCTAATGCACCTTTAGCATGATCTGTTCCAGAAACGCAATGCACGGGTGGTCAGCCAAAGGAGGGGGTTACTGTTTGCTCGAGTGCAAAGGAACTCCAATTAAGGCGCACACAAAACCACAAACCCACCTAACATGTAGAGCCGTTCACTTGTTTTACCGTGTAATTAAGAATTACACATCTTTTTGTACTCCACTAAGTGGTGAAGGCATGTGAGGCAGGCGGGACCGCATACCCATTCATTCTCTCACTCAGTGACTGACATGGATAAACCCACAGCAACTCTGTTTGGAGACCGACCTGCATCGAGGATTCCCTGGGCCAGGATGGCGCCGAACTTGGCCATGACGTCATCGTGCTTGTCGTTGATCACCTTTGCGTAAAGTTGCCTGAACTGGTTCACCTAGAGTCAAGATGAAATTAGGAAAATTAATTTAAAAATACACTGCAATAAAGCAGGAGGTGCTCAACATATAAAGGAAAGAGCAAAGATTTTAAACGCAGTCGTCGCAGGCTTTAACGCATTTATCAGGTTCACTCAGTATCTGCAGAATATTAACAGCACATCAGCTTTGTGACACCTGCGGTGATGATGATGTACCTGTCAGAGTTCCAACATCAAGAACATAAAGTTTTGTTTTTGCAAATAAGCTAAGTCAATGCTCTGCTAGGTTGCTTTCAACATATTTGGCCTAATTTCACCACCCGCAAACTATTGGCCTGTCTACAACTCCACAGCAGAACTGGAAATTACAATGGTAGGAGGTTGTGTTGGGGGGGGTGGGGTCATAGATATTCAGCTGCTAAAAAAGAAATAAACAACTACCTCTTGCAAAATTCTGCATACTGCCTCGAGGCTTATAGACCTTTGCTGTGCAGATGAAGACTCTTTGAAAATGCATCTGGTATTTCTTAACCGTCTATGACAAAGTATGCGGTGATTCAAGGGTGAGTGCGTGCAGTTATGCTGGGACTAGTCACTCTTCAGTCTTCCATGGCACAGACCTTATTCCTTCTGCATTCACAATACTAATACTTTCTGCTTTCAGTCAAGTCTTCCCACCTTTTTTCCTTCTCACGGTTTATTCAACAAAACCTCTGTCTCATTGGTATCGTATTATGAATCAGCCAAGACCGGCGTGCAATAACAGAGCAGTTTTGTTTTTCTACTCGTGTACATTTTACATCCAAAAGGAAGTTCCTCTGTTTTATAGTTATACTGAAGAGTGCAGACAGTCTCACTGAATGCTGGTCCTGCCAATTACGCCTGCTCACTTACCTTGGGACAGGTGACTTCAGTCTGTTGGACCATGATGAGGGCAGAGGCGATGAGGGCGCCTTGTCTCACGTAATTTACAGGGTCGTTGGTCATGGGCTCCAAGAGATTGATGGCCTCCTGTGACAAGAAACACAGAAGAGTAGGAAACATTGGTTTAAATATACAACATTTTCACTTTTTTCAAACTGCAGGCCTGGAAATTATTCCTTCATATTTAACTCAAATTCACGATTTAAATGATAAAATGTTCTTAGAGGAGCTTTAAGCATTTCTCGAAGATTGGTACTGAAGATTAGACTGTTAAGACAGATGTGACGGTTTTGCTTCTATAAAATAATAAGACAATTTTCAAAAATCAATGGACCGAGCCTTCATAATCTTGAAGGTCTTTTATAATTCAGTCTCTTGCACAGAATGATCTGTAGAACCTCACTGTAAGTTTTAGGTCATCAGGCTGAAAATGCCTCATTTATCTGTTAAAGCCCAAACAATCAGCATATTTTTATGCCGTAAACTTGAAGTACATCATTTTTCACAAAGAGGAGTAAATACAGTGATTTTTGTTAACACGCTAGTAGATGACATCAAATATTTACAAGGAAAAAATGAGCCACGTTTCCTAAAACAATTTAGAGAACTTCTGTGACATTATTTATGCAGTATTTCTTTCTTTTCCAGAGAAAAACCCAACAACAATAAAATCACCTCTCTGATTTCTTTTGGAAAAAATGCATGCAACTTTTTATTTTAAACTTTAAATGTATTTTATTATGAAAAAGGGAAAAAATCCCAACAGGAAAGATCAGTGCAACAGGGATATTTCTGTTTGGTTAAATACGGGAGAGGCAATTATCAACAGAGGCAACCAGACCTCACAAATTAATGACATTAGTGTCATTCATATCTGGTTGTCCTTGACAACTGTCCAACAATCAGTCTCCTCCCATGATTACTGTGAATGAATGAGTGAGGCAGGACTACCTCGCTGCCTCCTCCTTTCTGCTCTCCCCTGTGTTTTTCAGACAGTCTATCATTGTTACTTTTGTTTCTCATGAACAGAAATGACTGTAACCTACACCAGCAGGCTCAGAAGGAGGCGTCAGCTCCACCGAGGAAAGAGAAACAAACTAGGATGATGACAGTGGAGGTAAAATAAACCATGTTTCATGAATGTCTTCAGCTCAGCTGGGTGAGACACTCGTGCACCAGGATGATATGTTAAGAGTGGAAAGCCAACACTAGTCCACCACATCCTGCCCGTGATATGTTCTTGGAAGGACATAGTGGTGGGGTGGAGGCGGGGTAATTAAAAGTATTTACTGTCAGATCCAATCAAGTGCAGCGGACTGGTTACTTAAGATCACGTTAATCCATATCCAGGGTTTTCTTCATGTTTGAGCTCCAGTGTGGCTCAGTCTTTAAATTAGATTCATTTGAGCTCTGCTAATAACTGTCTGCAGGCTTGTGCAAATAAATAGAGCAACGCAGAGCACGGTCTAACGCCACGTAACTTCCAGTTTATTACACACTTATAAAACAGTATCACATGACAGGTCTCGTTAGTCTGCTTGGTGTTAAGATTACATTTCCACACATTTTTTTGGTGAACGGTGTTTCCATCAGGTCCACCAAACAAAGTGAACTTTTTCTTTTTTTTAAAGAAAATCACAAACAGCCTCGGTTAAAACATTCCTCAACTTTCCAGTTCATATCTCCTCCTTCAAGTATATAAACAGATCAGGAGCAGCAGCCCAGTAAATATCATCAAACTCCAAGCTGTAAATGACAGCAAACAAATGTGCATCCTCTAAATAGGTGACCCAGTTCTTTGGTCACAACATCATCACTCCTCTAACGTACTCGAGTTCTTATTCGAGGGAAAAACCAAGCGGTGGAGCTTCGGAGCCGATCACGCCTGCAGCACGCCTCTGGGCTGACTTGGTCCAAAATATTCTCCTTAACGCTCGAGTCTCAGTGAGGAAGAGGGTGCAAAGAGGATGCTATCATTCTGCTGTGGCTGCGTCACCCAAGACTGAGCAGCCAACATCTCAGGGAGCGACAGCACTCCTGTCTTCTGTCCTCTTCCCTCCCTCTTTTTGGAGAAGCCAAACAAAATGCATGCTAACTCATCTGCAATTAACCCTTTTCCCTCTGTGCTGAATAGGAGTATCTACAAAGCAGTGTAAGGAAATTGTGGCAGGACATTACTGCACTCTTGAAACAAATGAAGTTCAAATGCAGTCTTCTCCCATGATCTTGGTGTAATTAGTTTTTTGACAATGCCATAAATTTTAGCATTTCGTCTTCTGCCATCATTCTGTGTGACATAAGAAAGCAGACAAGCTCTTGTAGATGCTCCTGCAGAGGTTACAGACGTCAGTCTGTACTCGCTCACCCCAGCCCCACAGGGAAGCTATCAATTTAAAGAGAAACTGTTCATTCAGCATAGACAATCTTTGCATCGCTGATGCACATTACGCCAAGAGGAGAAAGAAGCCGCATGGGACAAATGAAGTCAGCAGGTGTAATGCTGCGTTTGTGGTAAAGGAAATACTATGTAAGCTTTTCTTTGACACATAGTTTAAAAAAAATATTAATTCTAGCTGTGATTACCAACTCCAGGAGGGGTAAGTGCTTTGTAAAGACATATTTAAAAGAGAGAAAAAGTTCAGGTCTAGTTCTATGCTTAAATCAATATAGTTCATAAGACACAGCTGGAAGACTGGACAATTTTTAAAAGGCTGAAGCCCTCTATTAACCTCAAGTAAAGAGAAAACCAGCGACACCATTGTAAGATATTTTCCTCTTTTTTTATAAAAAACATGTTGTTGATAACATATTAGTCTATATTCTAGTGCAAGTCCGGCTAGCAAAATCCAATGTTTCCTGCCAGTTTTTTATTTTGAAGTATTGCAGTACGTGTTGATAGCAGCTGCTCAGAAACAAGACAGAAAAGATTTTTGGAGCAGAAGAAGGAAAAGACACTGACCTTGTTGCCTGTCCCTGCACAGCAGATGCCCAGAGCCATGGCAGCCCCACAGCGTACATGAGGGTTGTAACTTTCTGACAAGAGAGAAACCACACTGGGACACTGCTCTGGGGTCCTGGAGACACAAAGGGGTAGAAAGAAGAGGCACTTGAAGTTAATCACAGACAAATGTCATTAATCAGTTCAGATTGCTGCTGGACTAATCACAGCTTTCTGGATGCTGTGATTTATCAAAGAAAAATTAAACAATCAGAAACTCTCACAAACTTCCCCAAATCTTTACATTTGGTGCACACACACACACACACACACACACACACACACACACACACACACACACACACACACACACACACACACACACACCTTAGTGAGGACATCCTAACCAAATGGTTTGGGTAAATTGTACAATATTAACCACATGGTAAAAACATTACAAATTCCTACAAATGTGAAGGAATGTGCTAAATAAACACATATTTACCAGCACCGCTTTAGTCATATAGGCACAACCTGCAAGATCATATCAAAATTTAGCTCAGCGGGTGACAGTCGTTATTGTTTTCTGAGTAAAAATTCTCTTAGTTAAAAAAAAACAAAACTAAACAAAAATCACTTTGAAGCAAATTATGCACGGGCACACGCAAACGCACAAAAGAGGAGGGAAAAAACAAAAACATGATGTTGAACATTATCTGATAATTCCCTTGTGATAACAACGGCTCTGCCCGGGCTTGAATTGGTAGGCTGATTGGTGAGATCACGCAGAGTTTTGCATGAAGAGTTGGTCTGCTTTAAACTGCAAACAGATGCCAATCAGTGACTCAAGGATCACAGAGAACGGCCACGTTTAACTAACTGACCCAGCAATGCTATAGTGGAAATAAAGAGGCTGTCCCTGTTTCTCACATAACACTAAAAGCTCAATGATCCACAGAACAAATAGAAAAGCAGGAGAATGAAACAGTGGTGCTTATTGGATTCTAGTTCGTTAAAAAAAAAAAAAAAAAAAAAAGGCTTTAAACTGTGTTTGTGTATATGCCGAATTATTCTACAAATGTGTTCACAAATTATATGAAAATTATGGTATAAGTTCAGTAAAAACAGTCTTGGAAGCTTTAAAGCTTCACAAAGATGACTTACTTCACTACTGACTGGATGAACTACACTGGGTCCAGTAACTGAAGCTATAATCACCTCGTTATGAGCCTTACAACTATAAAGCATAGAAAGAAATGTTTGAATCAGTCTTTTTACTCATCATTAAAAACAGTCGCGTTAATGGACAGAATATATAACCTATTCAACAGAAGTAGAAAACACTATAGACTGGAAAAACTCCATCTTGGAATTAATAAGTTGCCCCTTCAGAAAAATATGTCATAATAAGATTAACACACACACACACAAAAAGCCACAAACTCTTAAACTGTCCATCAATATGGAGGCATGTCCGCAGTGAGTAATCTGCACTGGTCTGTCTGGAATTAAAAGCTCAGCTCGACCATTATATTAGGATTTAGCGAGATCACAAGTGGCAATCACTGAGAGATTTGGATCAGATTTCAGTGTCACCTCCAGAGGGTTTTTTTCTATTCCTGTAGACCGACGGACGGTGACCTTCAATCTACATTTGGGTGAGAGCCAAACTGTAAAGGGCTCACACAGAATAAGCATTTAGGTTAAATAAAAATATTTATGATGCTTTTTTGAAACTGACTGCACAATAGCTTGAAGCACACCTTGAGAAAACTTTGGCGATTGGTTATCTGAATAGCTCAATCTGAAGCCTTTTCAGCTTTTTTCAGTAAAAGATTACCTTTAACCACCATCAAAATAGAAGAAGTGAGATGGAGAGAAGAAATCAATATTCAGCATTTGTTTCACATGAAAGCCTGTGAAGCTGTGACGCCTGGAATTCGACTTCAAGTTCAATATCCTGGTAATGCGTGATGGACTTAAAAACCTCAGAATTAACTCAAAGGAAAGAGACGAGGAAAAAAAAAAAACCGAGCACCAAGTTTATGACTCCACTCAAAGTCAAAGTTGCAGGTGTAGAGCAAAGAAAAAAAATCTTAAAACATGTAATTTTTCTGCATGAAATGTGACTGGCAGTCATTGATGTGGTCTTGCTGTATGACTGCAGATCACATTCGGTTGCTTCCTGTCTGTTACAGGAAGCAGTTGTAAAATACATCATGAAAAACACCTGGACAATGTTAATTTTAGACAAGAGGTCATGTGGCTTTTATAGTTTACGCTAAAAGGTAATCAAAATTCATCCAAAGAGTAAACAAAACAAACACGTGTGAGTATACTGCTATAATAATAAGTGATAAGCAGCTGCCAAAGGGCAGACTGTTAACTTGTTAAACTGCTTAAACTGGGAGAAAAAAAAAAAGTGTCACGTCTAATGGTACATAATGTTTTTATTTCCTTTAATGTTGCAGCAGTTTAAAAGTTGGCAAACATGCAGATCCCAAGAAATAAGATTAGTTATCATACTGAAAACATGTTCGGGTAAAAGCAGCTGTTGGAGAGATAGATGCTGCCTCTAATCACAGTGCTACACCTGATGTGATGATTTAAGCATTTAAAAAATTTCAACTTCTGGGACTGAAGAGATTAAACTTCATTAAAGGATAAGCAAAGTAAAAGAGAGCAGATTATCTTATGCATGTACTGCCACCTTGACAGAAACAAGGGGCATGTATCATCTAAAATATCCAAGGGTACACTCTGAACTTCTCACTTAAAAAATAAATAAATAAATAAATAAATCTGCTTTTAAAAGCAAAAAATCAAAGCAACATCATGACTACAAGCAAAAAAAATCTATAGAGAAAACAAAAATATACATAAATAGGGGATAATTTCTTAAAATCTATATCATCTATTAAAAAAAGGTTTCCTGAGATTTTCTCAATGTGAGCTCACTGAGGACAAAAGGCTTTAACAGCTATGTAGTATAAGTACATTTTCAAGCATGTACCTCTACACAAAGCAGAGGAGTGAACAGAAAGTGACAAATATAAACAGTAGGACGGCGGTGTTGAAGGAAATTACCTCCCAGAACAACTGGCATGTTGCCATCATGAAGACATTCATCTGTTTTGTATAGAGTCTGAGTCACTTGCAAGCAGAAGGGGGAGGGAGGGGACGAGAGAGAGCGAGCGTGAGCTGATCGCAGGCTGCAGACGAGAGGCAACGAGTGAGAACGGGAGAGCACCAGAGGAGCAACAACATCTGAAAGTTTTAAACCTGTGATCGCGGTAGGTGACGCGCAGCGAGACTGGAAGTTCCTCCAACATGTGGAAGCGAATAAATTCCACATCACGGACCGCTTCAGACTAAGACAGATTTAGGATTCGCTGCTGAGGGAGGGCGTTCTCTGTCACATTCTTCTATGGGAAGGGAAGAAATTTAAAGATGAGATAGGAGACATTAAAAGAGACCAAGCTGTCCCACCTTACAAGGTGTGCAAAGAGTGAAATGCACGGGGTGTCAAGCGGCTCTCTTTTCCCAGCTCAGAATACTGTTTTAGTGTTCAACAGCGTTAAGACGTAAAGGTTTGGGAAAAGACTTAAAGAGCTGAAAACACAAAAGGAGAAGGACAGCTAACATTACCTTGGGAAACAGGTAAGAAACTTTTGCAAAACTATCACAATACTAGTTTATTTTTTTTATTTGAAAATGGGTTTCGACATCATTTAAACCACTGCTTTGGAAGGTATATAAATTCAAAATCCTACACATTCATCTACTAATTTTAATCAACAAATATCAGCTGAAACACTGTGTACAAACAACTTGCATCTTTTATTAACCTTTAACTGTATAACAGAAGAAATCTGAAAAGCTTTTAAGCCATCACTCTGTTTTCCCAGCTTGGCATTCACATAACTCATGATCTGACTGTCTTTGCTCTATTTATTACTTACCATTGCTGCATTTTGTCATTATTCGGGTAAAGAAAATGACTAATCACTACCCCTTTAACAGACCTATTTCTTCTTTGAAGTGGATGTCAAGAGTGTCAGCTGCCTGGGAAAGTGAGGACCCCTGCTCACTTGCGGAACATCGCACTGTGGAGCTACTAATCGTGTTGGGATTATTGCCAGCTTTGGATTTTATAAGAACAAAGATCATCTTCGTTTGGCTTTTACGGGATGCAGGATCTTGTGTGCCGCCCCTGAACTGTCTCACCCTACCCTGTGCCCTTGCCTGTGGGACCCAGTGACCATGCTGACCGAGTCTCCCAGACCAGAAAGATTAGAGCCCCGACCTACACTCAAGCCCGCTGTATGCTCAGCAGCACCCTGTCTCAGCCAGCCATGGCACAGCTCGAGGCTAACAGCTCACACGCAGGCAAAGTGTCTGAGCTTCAGCTGAAATGGGCTGCCTTGCTCATTGTCATGGTCATCATCCCCACGATCGGAGGAAACATCCTGGTCATTCTCGCTGTGTCGCTGGAGAAAAAGCTGCAGAATGCTACCAACTACTTTCTAATGTCACTTGCTGTAGCCGATCTGCTGGTGGGACTCCTAGTGATGCCCATTGCATTGGTCACTGTTCTCTACAGTAAGTTTAGCACGGAGCTTTGGCTTTGACAGCTTCATTGCACATATACTGCATATGCTTTTTTACATTATATGGGTAGTATTAAAGCTGCACAGGTAAAAATCCTAGAAACCCAAGCATAACATTTCTTATTTTTTCCCTTTTAAAAGGTCGTTTACATTTATTTAAAAAAAAAAAAAAAAAAAAAAAATCACAATATTTTTTATTATGCTTACAAAATAAACAGTATTTAAACTCCAGACGCTCCCCCAGCAAAAACTGCCAACATTACCTCACCCATGTCTAAGGTGTGACTCTGAACAAAGCACCATTGGAATGATTATATTTCTTTCTTTAATATAGTAAATGGCCTGTATTTGTATAGCGCTTTACACATCCAGTCACCCATTCACACGATCGCCCCGACAGATCATAATCTGTCATAATATCCAGAAGAACACTGAAAATTGATGTCCAAACCACCAACAAATTTTGAAAACAATTTTTTAAAGTGAGTTCAAGCGTGACCGAAGTGATTTAATGAAGAATGTCCCCTAATTCACAGCAAACTTGTATTAAACCTTCATTAGGCGTTAATATCTGCATAACGACCAGAAGACTTGGGGATAACAGAAGAGGAGAAAAACAATTTGAGAGGCAGTATTAGATCCAATCAAGACTATCTCTAAACAAATTATTCTAGATGAAATAGAACAAGAGATAGTGGATGGTGAACAGTCTACTTTCTCTGGCAAAGGTTTGGTGCCAGGTCCACAGCTTGGACTGAACGACTTGCCTCTGGGACTATTACCAATGGAAAGCCATTTTTCCATTAATTCCATTAATAGTGTTGTGCAAATACAGCTGCACAGGAACTGATTTAGACTTGTATCATCTTTTTTTCCTCTTCATACCACAACAAAATACAGAGCTATGGCAAAGCTACGCATTATTCTCCATTAGTTCAATTGAAAGATAATGAGCTGGATTATAATTATGCCTAACACACAAGAGCGCAGATGTGGATGTGTCACACTGAAAGCTGCACAAGTAAGATTGCTCAGAGATGCTGCTCAAGCGCTTACCTTAATGCAGAATCGAATTAAAGAAGGGCTTTACAATTAATCTGCCATTGCATCTATTTCTGTAACAAATCTGTGTCTGGAAACATGCTATTTAAATTCTGACTGGATCGCTGGATTGAAAAGGATACCAGCTATAAGGGTTTTACATCACTCTCCACATTAGAAACATATAAAGCCTGTTCATCAGTCTACCAGGAAGCTTAATCCCCTTTCACATTGCTATAATTGAGCACACTGAGCCCAAAATTCACCCAGTAAACCCTCCAAAGAAGTTTTAGTCACAGCCAAAGGAGAAATCATCAGTAAAATTAGTATTTTAAACCACACTTATTTTGGGTTCATCATCAAGCATAATAAACAGTTTAATTTATCAAACAGCCACATATAACAACAAAACTCACAGATTTCTGTTCAACAAGCCTGTGCAGATTTTGTCCTTTCATATCATTCATTTTTGTATGCGCGCTTCAGTAGACACCGAAAGGCCCATTCTGATCCATGAAAAACCTGGGTATTGAGCTAAAAGCAGCTGGCTTTGAAACATAAAAGAAACTGAAAGGGTATTGATTTCTTTTTTCTTTGTTCAAACCATCACTTCAATACGGCAACCTCTAAAGCAATTTATCTAGGCCGAAAATATTTAGTCCTAAGAACTAGTCCAGTCACGTAACTGAGAGAAAACACCAACTGTGATTAAAATGTATTTCTTTAATTTTTCCAGCAGTATTTCTATCTGCTAAAAGGTTACAAAGGTCTACAAAAACAAAAAACAGACTCCTAAAATATTCTCTGCTTTTGTGAAATATATTTTAAGACCCAGGCAGCTGTCATCCTCTCCTATTTAGAGAGAGATGAAGCGCTGAGGTGAACTGGAAGAGGTCATGAGGACACAGACAGAAACAGTGTGTTAGTGTGAAGGATAGCTAACGACGGTGCGGACAGTCATGCTGTGCCAACAACCTTTAGCGAAATAAACAAAGTCACATAGACAAGGTTATAGTACATTGGTACACTAATACCACAAATGTCAACACAACTAAACTAAATATTTCAGTGAAATCAGTGATACAACTGTAAGGTGGGGTCGATGAGCTGTGCTGGGCTTGAAATAATCAGAAACAATAAAAACACACGTAAGCTGACAGACTAATAAAGCTGTGCGTGTGTTGTGTAAATTAAGACTGTTATCATTGTTAATTAAGGCTAGAGATGTGCTGGTCCGGTGTCCAGAGGTGTTTGCTTTGTAGCCGTGTGCAAATGATGAAGGTGGTTGAAGTCCAATTTATCTTTTTAACCTTTATCCCCCTTCTTATAATCTAATAACAGGTGAGGAAGGTGCAGAGAGGCTAACAGCTAGTCCTTTGAAGTTCGTTAGTTAGTTACATTTCTTTTTCTTTTCAGCTCTATACAATGTCACTATAATTATTAGGCCTTTACCTTTAGCGATCCAATCACATATAAAACAAAATTGATTTCTCTATTAACCAAAGTGTCTCCAGTTGAACAGCTATAACCTCCTTTTATCTTTGATCATCCGTTCAGACTTGCTCGTGGAGTAAAGTAGTAGGGCAGGTAGAGCTGGCTGCAGCTGGCAGAGAAACCCACTTTACTTTGAATTAAAATATATAGGTTTCAAAGAAAAGATGATGCAACACACCCAATCCAGAAAATGTTTCTAGTATTCAGCCACTCTTCCACATCTGCTGAGCAGAAGTATACAGACACCTGGAAAATGTAAGAGGTCCTCTTGTTTAAAATATGAGCTATGTGAACAGAAACTCTTGTAAACTTAAAATAAACCAACTTGTAGCCAAAAAAGAAAAAAGAAAAGCCTAAGTGAGAAGCCAGCTCTCTACTAACCAATAATGTGGTAATTTAATACATTAGATTTTCTGAACTCCTCTATTCTATATATTTTTTTTTATTTAAAGAGATGTGGATATTGTAGCTGTTTCTACTGTGCAATGTGCTATAAACACATTCTTTCTTATACTTGCCAGAAATGCAAATTATTCTTATTCTTTTTTAAGTAATAACACTTCATCCCCATATTTTTTTAATAAAAGTCCTGCACTGTTGACTCTTAGACACCCACATCTGTTCAAATAGCAGTTTTGTAATCCTTATAAACCAAAACAAAGAAAAGAAAAAACATTGCAAATGACTTTGAGGTGCTGACACGAGCCTTGTATAACTAGGAACTACAGGAGAGCTCTGCTTTATGCTCCAAGTTTTTAAATGGGCTGCCACGTGGTGGAACTAGGATGTTTTCAAAGGCAACCATAAAACAAAAAACTATAAAAAAAAATAAGCTTACAAGGGCAGGATTGCTTTAGTAACATTGTAAAACTAATATAACAAATAAACACTTTCCAAAAGTGTCAATCATTTGTCATTTGGGGGGAGAAAAGCTTCCATGTCAAACTTAATCAAAACAGAGTACGAGAAAGCAGCGCAGTAAGGAGGCGGAGGAGACGGGCATAACACAGGAAAATTCCAACAACTGTCTTTTACTATGTTAATGGATGACGAGACAAAAGCCAGAACAACTACTTGCCAGTTTTATATCCAGAACTCAAAATAAACACTACTGTTGAGCGCAGTCTCTGCCACATCTACATAAAGAGCTCCGAGCTCCATAAACACTCGGCGAACCCTCCTTTTTCCAGTAAAGTGATTCCTCACAGATAAACAAACAGCAATCATTTGCACGAGTGCTACTTCAAACCCGTTGCCATTGTCTGATATCTACCCTAACGGGCAGAGAGTATGACCGCATTCTTTTTGGCAAGAAAACGAGTTACACCACAAGTATACTAAACTATCTGCCAACTCTAATTTCCATCTCATCTTCTCTTTAGACTCTGGATGGCCTCTTCCTGAGTTTCTCTGCCCCATCTGGCTCTTCCTTGATGTGCTTTTTTCTACTGCATCCATCATGCACCTTTGTGCCATTTCACTGGATCGCTACATTGCCATCAAGAAGCCGATTCAACACAGCCAGTACAAATCCAGAGCAAAAGCGCTGGTCAAGATCGCACTGGTGTGGCTCATATCCATTTGTAAGTTTGTCAGTTCAGCCTTCAGCTCTACAGCAGTCTTTAAAGTCAAAACTCAAAACATAAAAGCCCCAACAAGACCTGGTTTACACTCAGAAATGCATGCCAGATGACATAAAACAGCAACATATATATATATAAACAGCACTGATGTGATTTAAAGTCCACTGTGACTTTTTTACAGTAAGCTGTAAACACAAAGATGCTGCAATCAGTCATGCCTTGTTATTGGAGACACATTTCAGTAAAAGCAGCTCTTTCTCTCAAATGAAAAATTACTGCATTTGCAGAAAAAACAAAACAAATGCAAGCCAGTAAGCTGTTCATCCAATGAGTAATAATAATAATAATAATAATAATAATAATGGATACTTTATTGATCCCCATGGGGAAATTACTTGTTTTTCTCTGCATTTGACCCATTCACTCAGTGAAGCAGTGGGCAGCCCACTAAGCAGGCGCCCGGGGAGCAGTGTGGTAATAACCAGTGTTTCCCAGTATTTAATGTTGTTGTCGTTTTTCTAGGTATTGCAATTCCAATTCCTATTAGGGGCCTTAAGAACTACCACCTTCCCAACAACATCACCTTCAACAGCAACCACACGTGCCTGCTGAAACCAACCACCTTCTGGGATTTTATCATATTTGGCTCTTTATCAGCATTCTTCATCCCTTTGACTATCATGATGGTCATCTATCTACTCACTGTCCATGTGTTGCGCAAAAAGGTTTATTTGCTCAGGTCAAAGGTCACTCAGCGTTTTAGCTCTCCGGCGGTGTCCACAGTTTTTCAAAGGGAGCAGTCTATGGCTTCAACTGAAGCCGAGCAAATGAATGTGCTGGACAGCAGACTTCCCCGGATGCAGGAAAAGCCAAATGCAGGCACCACGATCGCTCACACGCCATACGAACAGTCCTTTCGCAGGATGTCAACTATGGGCAAGAAGTCCATGCAGACTCTGAGCAACGAGCAGCGTGCATCCAAGGTACTGGGCATAGTCTTCCTCCTGTTTGTAGTCATGTGGTGCCCTTTCTTTATTACAAATATCACCTCAGTGCTATGCAAAGGGTGTGATCCCAACGTCATTGCCTGGCTCATGGAGATCTTTGTTTGGGTGGGTTACGTGTCATCAGGTATTAACCCGCTGGTCTACACCCTATTCAACAAAACTTTCAGGCAGGCGTTCACACGTTACATCACCTGTAATTACAGGAGCTGTGCCAGTAACCTGTCAGGAGGACATCTGAGGCCATCAACTGCAGAGTGGACTCTAACAAGGATTTCAATCAAATCTTCCATGGCAGAGAACTCTAAGCTATTCATGAAACGGGGAATGAAGAACGGCATTGGAGCTGTGGCCTACCAAAGTCCGCTGAGGTGTCGGCAACCACCTGTACAGTCATCTAGTGGTGTTGTGCTAGACACAATACTTCTGACTGAAAATGAAGATGATAAGCAGGAGGAACATGTTAGCTGTGTATAGACTATGGACACGCAAAGCAAATGAATATAAATCGGGGGTGGGGTGGGGGTGGGGGGGTACTTAAAGTGGATAAAATTTATGTTGCAAATTTGAGTTCTTTCAAGACAAAGGCTTGTCACGAACAGATGTTTCTGTCAATTGGATACATTTAATGGCAAGACAACAAACCCCAAACTGTTCATAGTCTTTTGTAGCGCACACCTAGAGGGCAAAACACCAAAATGCTGGCTAACTCAGAGCATCAGAGCACCAGAGAACTCGTTTTTAATATGTTACAAGCTGCAAATGTCCAGATCAACTTTCAAAAACACTGATATTTAAAATACTGCATGTTTTTCCATACTTGTAAAGTGTACATTGCACAAGCTGCAGTCCATTTGGCAATATTTGCAATATGTAACAATATCCCCCCCAGTGCACTTACACTGCCACCAGCACATACACAAAAAACCCCAAAACAAAAACAACAGTAGGTGCAGGTCTATCTATTTTTGATTGAGATGGGTCACTAATGCCACGTTTGGAAGGTGAAACTCATCTGTTAAGCTTATAATAATGTAATATAATTTAGCCTTTGGTGGGATTTGGCTGCTGTTTTTGTACGGCAGCCTCAGGAGAGGTGTGTTAGCATTTAGTGCCATTATCTTTACTTGCCCAGCAGCTGTAAACAACTGAGCGGCTTGTGAACATTAGCTGGCATTTTGGTTTAATAACTCTGGTGAAAGTAAAGCACATGAAGTCTAAGGAAGGCTTGTTTTGCCCTCCAGGGTTCAAGGTGGTGACCTCACTTAGAAACTAGTAAGTGATCGCTAATGTTTGTTTACATCAGTTACACAAGGATCTATTTTCAACTATGAACACTACATCCACAAAGTTCAGGACATCATGATGACCTGGAAACTCCCTGAATGCAGCATACAGTACATTTCCTATTCTGATGCTTTCAACTTTTGCTGTCTAAATATGCTGTAAACCATCTACATGCTTATATTTTGTCAAGACAACACAGACAGACATAAACGCCTTGCACTCTTGAAACGATACTTAATGTATTTGCTGGACCTTTGAAAAGCACTCTTGTACGTGTATAGCAGCCTGCTGTTTTGACATGTTAAAAAGATGTCCACTTAAAAAGACTGTACATAGAAAATGTTCACTTTAAATGGAAATCTACATGTGTTTAATAAAATATTTCTTGTGTTCCTGATAAAAAGGCCAAATTCTAACCATCTGTGTGTTATGCTGTTGATCTCCACATTCATATGTTACTGTAATGTGATCGGAAAAAATGGCCTCTATCATAAATAAGGGCTGGGCAAAACAAAACACAGCATAACAGCCACAGTAAGACAAACAAAACAAAACAAAACAAAACAAAACAAAAAAGGCTATTCACTTTTCCCCAAATCATAAACACCAAAGCAGATAACAGAGTTTGGCAATAAAAACCACTGCTATTTACACTGAAAAAGAAAAATACGAATACTGTAACGACAGCATATTTAAGGAGCAATTCCTGATTTCTCTGTTTAAAAATATCCAGGAAAACATTCAACTAAACTAAAATCCTAATTAGTTATATTCCTGTATAGACTGTGTCACTGTTAAACAAAAGACAAACAAACAAACAAACTGGAACTCTGCTGATTTAGTATGAAAAAGCTGAAACGTAAGGCATTCAAACCTGGCTCTTCTTGTGAGGCGGAGTGCATGCAGTTATTCTTAAGGCATTAGGGTGAGAAATCAGAGAAGAGCAGGCAAACTAAATAGCTCTGGTTCACAAGTCTTTCTAAACACAGAGAAAATTTACACAAGGTTTATGTAGCGGCCGATTGATCACAGGATATCACATGGCCTTTTTGGGCTTAAAAATGCACACCCTGATGTTTGTGAAGTGGCCAGGCAGTCTGTTTAGCACGAGCCCTGCTCTATGGTGGGTAAACACTGATGTTAGTGGGATAAATGCCTGTAAATAACTGGAGAAGACAGTTAAAGTGATAAGGACCTCAGTGGTGTCATTGTCTGACAGAGGAACATCATTCATGAAGACCAGTAACTACTACTAAACTAAATTTTGACAACTCATTACACAAAATATAAAAAACACAAGGTCAGCCAGGAAAACTGAAGCAAAAAAGAAAGAAAACCAAACTGTTTCTGTGTCAGTAGTGACGTAGTGAATAACAAGAACCTGACTGGTTAAAGCCAACTAAGCTCCAGGACATCTGCATGGAAATGACATTCACTGGTTTCATTCATTTGCCAGCTGCTACATTAACACTTTTGTGTTAGCCAATCAACCAACAACACTTCACTTCACAAGTTAAAATCCCAAACAAGCTAACTGTAGTAAAGCTAAATAAAACTCCCACAAGTAACCAAGAGATCAGCTGCTTGTAATGATGGAAAAACTGGTAAACTCCCTGTTCTCCTTCTAGTTTGTGGGGGACACCAGAGTATCCACAGGTATCGGCTTTATAAAGTTACTGTGGCAGCTAATGCTATTAACCTTAATACGGATGGCTATAGTTGTGCCATTTTCTTTTGCCGTAAGCATTCTGCAAGTCTTTTAAGGTAATGATTTTTATTTATTAATTTACATATAACAAGCATCTAAAATCACACTGAGTTTCTACTATAATGCACGTGCCTCTTTGTGGAGGTTGTTGTTCGTGTGCCAGCTGCGTTTAAGATAGACAGCCAGTTAGCGGCAGATGTGACACACACTGAAATCAACAACCATAAACCATCTAGCTTTAATTCTACCTCCCCTCAGCAAACAAAGATAACTGTGCAACTGTTTAAAATAAACGGACGGACAGCAAACTGAGCACTGGTTGGTTGTCATTATATAACTTTTTTTAAAACTCTTCAAAAGATTAACATAAAGAAGCATCATTTGTAATAACAATGATATTTAGAAAACCCTTCAGAATACCTTCCTTTTACCAGATGCATGATTTGATCTGCTCAAATAAGTATGTCTTTGTTCAAAGGTTGTGTTTTGCATAAAGCTGGAATTTTGGCACAAGTATTGAGGTTTTAAAGAGAAAGGCCTTTGGTGCATGCGGAAAAAACCAAAACAGAGCGTTCATAGTTTAAAGAATGGGGTCTGGCTTACCTGAACAAGATGAAGCCAATGGACTCGACAGCAGCCCGTCTGACATCATCATTCACATCACTCACCTTAATAGACAAAAGAAAGGCAGTCAATTAAACGGGACTTGATTTAATCTTAAAAATGCACATCCCCTACTACTCAGAGTAAAAGAAATATGCTCTACTATTAAGCTGTCTAATAAATTCAGTTAGCACCAAGTGCCACCTGCAGGACAAAAGTGGTTCACACCTCTGCAGTGATTTCTGTTAGCAAAGAGTTTTGCAAGATCATCCCTGAAAGAATACAGTGCTTTAAATAACTGGCACTAGTTTAATAACAGCAGCTACTAAAGCTTTGAAAAAAAAGACAGATTAAGGGAGAAAATAAACAATCATACTTTTGACAATATTATGACTAGCAGCTATTATGAGGCCGGCCATTAGTGGATCTTCCATCCGCTTCAGTGCCATCATTATAAACCTGCACTCCCTTCAGTGACAGTGTTGTAAAGAAGGAAAAAAGGAAGCACTCACAGCGACATGTAGCAGGCGTCGGATGGCCTTGTTGTTCCCAGAGCCACAGTATGCCATTGCCACAGTGTACATACCAGAGCGCCGCAGGATGGGGTCCTACCGTAGACAGTGAAAGAAAGCAGAGCTTTAAGACTGTGTCTGGATACACAACTAAGATCAACATAATTTGAGTAATTTCCCACATCTAGATCTTGGCACAAAGTACAGAGGAAGAGTCTCACATGTGATGGGAAATACACACAACCTGAGGTTCAGTAAGTGCAGACGGGATTTGATACATCAAATATCGGCACAGTGAATTGTGAGCTTTACGGAGAGTAGTGACCTTTATGAAGCAGACTGAGATTCTTTCCATTAAAGAATCAAACTTCTATTATTTTCTAGATATTGGTAAGTTGACCCTATGGCAAAGACAATTGTCACTTTTTTTGACAGAAGTTTCAACCTGATGGTGTACATAATTTGATTTTTGAGTGTTTTTTAGTCATACCTTGTCTCTACAGAGGCTTTCAATGAGGGCATCAGCCTCCTCCATACGTCCATACATGACCATGGCAATTCCTACTGCCAGGCCACGCAAGATCTTCTCGTGCTGCGTCTCCTGAGCGTAGCCCACCATGTCCTCGATCGCCTGAGCCGACTTGGAGCCCAGCATGACGAGACCAAGAGCCAACCCTGCAGCTTCACCTGGGAGGTCGCAGAAGCAGAAAAAATAAACAATAAACATGTGGAAGAGCATTCAGCTCTAACTTTATTGCACACACACAGCTAGGCCTCTGAGAAAGGGGGTGACAAAGCGGGGGAAATTCCACAGGTGTGAAGCCTTTTGTTCTGTGTTTTTGAGGATGGGGGAAGAGACAAGGGGCAATCACGGTAAGAAGAGATAAGGTTATAAAAAATCTCCCACATTCTGGAGAGGGTTAACAGCTGTGAAAGTACTTTTGTCTGACTGTATTTAAACCAGGGCTGTGCTGTTCATTGGTAGAGAGACTGCTGTCAGTGCCCCATGATGGCGGCTCTCTCCAAGCATGCTTGTGTTTATTATTAAAAGTTGTTGGCCTACTGCTCACTGTGTCTGTAGGCTTTGTTAATTAAAATTCCATAACACATCACACAGGATTAAAAACAAACAAAAAACCCTGCTTTTTTTTGGTCCACATACAATTAAAAAACA
Organism: Aulonocara sp. 'chitande type north' Nkhata Bay; assembly: GCF_057382095.1. NCBI lineage: Eukaryota > Metazoa > Chordata > Actinopteri > Cichliformes > Cichlidae > Aulonocara > Aulonocara sp. 'chitande type north' Nkhata Bay. Next base: position 38,878,396 of record NC_141358.1, read on the forward strand.
TAACAAAACACATATTTAAAACGTCTGAAAGTTCTACTCTAATAAGGGATGTAGCAAAGATGCTCAAAACAAACAAAAATAAAAAACCAAATCCTTCTTTGTCATATTTGTAGAAACATTATTATTAGTAAGCAGAACAGTAAAAAGCAAACTGGGGCTTTAAAATTCAAAAAGCCCCTTCACTGACAGGGCCTACGTACCAGTGACAGCATCATCCTGGTAGAGGTTCGACTTGAGCAGATCGTAGACATCCTGCCTAGCCGTGCCCAATGCAGCCAAGCCCAGGCCAAGAGCACCGCCATGACGGACAATCTGTGACCGTGGAACAGAAAGCACACCATCAGCGAGAGCATAAAACTGACACAGAGACTTAAACTAGCTCCTGCTCTCTAAAAAGCTTTAGCTGGGGCACAAGTGTAACATTTATCTGACAACCAAGCATGAAACCAAACCTAAAAACTCACATCATTGCTGGCGTTCTTGAGTTGACTGAGCAGGTAGTCAATGATGTCCCCGCCATGGTTGGCATGAATGAGGCCCAGGGCATACAGCCCGCCTCCTTCCTGGTAGGCAGACCCAGGGGAGGTATCTTTGGGCAAGTAGGTGGCCATTAACTGGAGCGCCTCTTTTTCATGACCCTGAAAGAAAGCATTTTCAACATTTTGAACATTAGAAACATTTTTTTCTTTGTCTAAAACATTCTGAGCAGGCAGTAAGATTAGAAAAGCATAACATTAGAACAAAATCCTTTCTGGTTTTCTTAGTATTACCATCATTGTGCCAGAACTCTACCTTGTGGATGACACCCAGACTTGCTGTCGCTGTGAATTTTGCCCAGTTTGTTGCTCTTGCCAGCCATTCTAAGTTTTCTCTACAAGAACAAAAAACACTGGGGTTATAGTCACTCGAAAACAACACGTTTATCAATATCCCTCTGTAATCTTTTCAGTGTTTTATCATCCTCCCAGCACAGTTACCTGAGGAACTGGTCACTTGTGGTTCCTGTGTGCATGAAGGAGTTGGCTATAACCGTAGCTGTGTGGCACACTGAATTTCGAACCGCGTCCTGGAGTAAAAGGAGGCACAAAAATCAGGGAGTTTCAGGAAGTGGTCGCTACGGCACATTAAGTGACCTCAAGCAAAATGCAGTTCATCTGGTTGTAAACAATCTTCTTCAAAACTGCACATTACACTGGCAGCGAACGTTACCTTTGTGTTTTTCAGAATCATTAGATCTGTATTGTTATTTCGAATTAAGAATTGTAGGTGAAGCTCAATGGCCATCTCCCCACTCAGGATCTTGATCATCTTTGCATTCTGGTCTTTGGACTCATCTTTCTGTAAAAAGACAGAAGGACAATGTGACAGGATATATTAAAGGCAGCAAATCAGAGTGCATTTATTTAACCCCCCTCCCCCAAAAAACCCCCCAAAACTACTGTTCAATTGATTTTCTTCTTTCTACTTTCAACTTTAACTTGAAGTTTTATATTCATTCCTCCCTCCCAGCATTCAATAACACTATCAAGACTGCAGCTAAAGGCCACACTGAGTTAGTATTGATATTTAGTAAGGTAGTACTAATGATGTGCAATCTGCATTTTTTCTTTGAACTTTTCTTCTCGACTTTGAATGCTTAACTAGACTACACTGCTATATATACACTTGGCAAACACGATTCTGATTCTGACTCTAATAAACTCCTTTTAACTCGCAGTATATTTTAGAATTCCTCATCAAGTTTCAGGATTACTTTTTGTTATTCCTGTGAGAACCGTGTGTCTCTAGACTTTTCCAGATGATGCCAACGCAACCAGTTTTATGTGCATGTATACAAACTGCTTAGCGTGACTGTGATTGTTAGCCTTGATCACATGACAAAGCTGTACTGTTTATGGTGAACATGCTTTGTTGTGCAGGCTCCAGTTATCAAAGATATACTGCAGTTAAAACCCCCAAAAATCCAAACTGCTAACCGTTTCTGCAGGCTTTCCAGCAGGTGAGCTGCCAGCTTTGTCATCGGTCTCCATTGCATCACTATAAAACATACAAGAGACAACAAGTTTCAGTCTGTAAGATGTGTGTGTATTAGACTCAATTCAAACTCAATCTTTTGTATTTCTTTACTTTAGTTTGGTTCATTTCAGAAGGTTTAAGATGCCCACCAGAAACTTAGTGGGCTTTATTCTCACTGACAAAGGGTCAAAAGGTTTTCCCACAATACAGCATTTTAAAATAACTCTTCTGCAGAGAAATGCCTTAAATCAGAGCCACTATCTCTGAAAAAGCCCAAGACCTATAAACATGAACCAAGACAAAGTGCTTCAGAATTAGTCACTCTTTGTCCCTGCCTACCTCTCTTTGTCTGGCGTGGGCACAGTGCCTGTATTTGTGGAACCAGGGACTGCAGGAATAGGTGTCCCAACGGTACGCAGGTTCTGAATGACAGAGGACAGAAACTGCTGGCTGGCACTCTCATAGAGGTCAAAACAGATCTGGTAGGCCATTAGCAGGTTGTCCTCCTTCACCAGCTTCTCCAGGATATCACTCACAGCCTGCGGATCATCCAGGAATATCAGGCACTGGAGTGGGGAGAGAGAGAGATAAGTGGAGAGGGATGTTAGTTTGAAATAGTTTGGGAAAATCTATTAAATTAAAGCTGTACATGTGATCAACATACAGCAGTACTATCAACTATTTTAAAAATCACACAAATAACTCTGAGCATGACTCAGGGCAGATGTTGGTTTGGTTGACTGATCGTTAGAGATTCTTATCTAACAAAAAATACCTGCTATAATGCGTGCCTGAAAGTGAACTCTCTGGAATCATGAAGATTGTGATTACATATAAATTTTGATCTTATCATTTGGAGTTTTCATTTTTCATAACGTCATTTTAGTGGCTTTCAGCAGCCTTCTCCAGAGACGTTAAACCTAACCATAACTTGGCAATCTTTGGATGCTCCGTAGAAACCCTTGGGTTTTCACCTGGCATCCAGATTCATCTGTATGAAGGAATTGTGCTTGCCAAGAAACATATAAATTGGAAGTCTGCCTCTTCTACGAAACTACATTAAGGATGTTATCTTTTCTACAACTGGAAGAATTATGCATGTGTAAACCAGATATTCAGGGGAGATTTAATAGGAGATGAGGGCCTTTTCTTCAATAATACCATATTATCTTTTACAAGCTGTGATCTTTACTTTTTTCTCGGCCCCATAAGATGCAAAAATGTTTTTAATATATTTTTGTTATATTCTTGACAGGTTTTCTTCATGTTTGAGAACTTCGAGAGTCGCACTGTCTTAAATTCCCTCCGTATGTTTTCGTGCCTGAAAGCCTTTTATTTCTTTTCTGTGTTTGTGTATGCTGTCACAAACAACAAATCAATGGATAAAACATTGGAGGGGGAAAAAAAGAAGTGAAAGCACGATCACCCGCGCCAGTTTCCTTGGCTCAGGTGTTTGAACAATTCATTTGTTACCTGACAGACATTGATGAAATCGGGTTTTTCCAGGTTCATGTAGAGTTTGACCAGCACCCTCAGCACGTTGTTACGGAACTTCTTGTTCTGCATCAGGGACATGCACACCTTCAAGCTGTAGGCAAGGAGGCCACTCACATCATTCTGGAAGGGAAGTGAAAAGAAAGAAATTCTTAAGATGAAACGTTAATAACCTTGAACAATCAACAGCAGTAACCAAAGCGTAAATCTTATTAAAACTTGTTATAAAGATCCAAAATAATCTCAAGTTAGCAGAAAACTGCACTGACTGATTCTAAGATGGTTTTCTCAAACATGTCCAGACGTCTTGTTTCCAGGGCGATGCCAATGGCCTGTTTATACTTGTGATCGTCAAGGCAACGCAGGAACATCTTGTTGACAATGCCCTCGAGACGGGGGTCTATGGTTTTCTTCTCTTCGCCCTCTGGCAGCTCGGTATTCTCCACCCGCAGCTTGGTGTAATGGTCGATGCATTTGGCTGCATCCACAAAAATAACAAGTTATGTAGGTAAATATATTTATTTCATACATACTTTTCATTAGAAAGCAACGGAGGATAAACCTTACGTCCAACATTACATCTTTATTTTACTTTGCACTGGTAAGAAGAGAAGAAGTCCCCCCCCCCCACTCACCAATGATGGTCTCCACATATTCTGAGTCATCTGTGACACTGAAAAGATCTCCTGCACCAAGAGCATAATTTAGAGACTCTTCAAAGGCTCCAAGATGGTAGAAAACCTTGGAGGCCACCAAGGCTGCAAATTCTCTACTCCGGAAAGACTCATCCTCATATAGGACTTCACTGTGAGGAGACAACAACAAGTTACATAAAACAAAACTGTCAGGAGCCATTTTTCTAATCACCATTGAGTAAATTGTAGATCAGATCAGAGATGATCAAAATCATTCAGTTCTGCATTTATTACTGAACTATGAGGGAACTTTGAGGGAGAGTAAATACTGATGTCAGTGTCTCAGCATTTACAGGGAAAGTCAGTTAAATCTTTAACCCTACAACAGACATAGAAATAAACAATGAGCTTAAGTTCCTGCTGACTTATGTTACAGTACTGTAATAACTATAATATAAGCTCTTCGCTACTTACATCTTATCCACGGATCCTGAAATCTCAGCCCAAAAGTCATTCACAATGGCATCTAGCTTGTGCAGAGCAAACTCCTGCAAGAAAAACAGACGTGTTGTTTAAATATTCATCTTTGTATTCACTTTTATTTAATACTGCATACACCAAATGAGTTTACATTTATGTCACGTAGAAAATTAAAACATTGACCAAAACTTGATGGGCCACACTGACAATTCATAAAAGTCAAGAGACTTTATCTCTGCAACTGTATCTCTTGTGGTGAGATAACAAGACATGAAAATCTCCCGTTACCCGAATATTCAATTGACTACCCTACAGCCAACTCTTACCTTAAGCTGGGGCTCATCCTCATCAAGGAGAGAAATAATTCCAGCTAGAAAACAAAAGAAATTATTAAATGGATGTTTACTTCATAAAATCCAAATACTTTTCTTTTGATCCAACGGTCATTTCAAATACTAAATACATTTGCAAATCAAAGACAATACATTCTAAGAATACATTACATTACAATACGGTCTGAGGAGATACAGAAGCTTATTGAGGATCAAATATAATGTTAGCCCAAAATCTGGCAATTTGAAGATTGTTTATAGCAATACTAAGATGACAGCAGCATTTAGGATGTATTCAAACACATAACGTCATCGGAAATTACGTCTCAGATGAAAGCAAAAATGAACATGTTTATCTATAAAGATCCATGCTGTTGCCATTACTGTAATTTATTTCCGCTTCCTCCATTTAAACAGCCTTGTAGTGATTAAAACCATTTCTGAAGCACGGGAAATCCACAATGAAATGTGTTTCTCCTTACTATAACTACTTTAGTAATTTTATATGTGATCAACGGTCTATGGTGGGCTGCCAAGTACTAGCCGTGTGACTCAGCTAAATCAATGGCAACGGCTAACAAAATAAAGCTACCTTTAACTACTTACCGGCAGATGTTATCATGATTGGCTCTTCGGTCCCTCCTCGGTCCCGCGTATCCTAGTGTGACGGCGAAATTTCGTGTGATTTGTGAGAAGTTAAAGAAAAGATTTGCAATATTTGGATATGTTTAACCACCGAACTGAACGCAGCCGCTGCTAACTTCTTTTTGTTCAACACCGCAAGTCCCTGTCTGAAGGACCCTCGGGTTGGCCAGCTGTAACTATGCCTGATTAAAAACGTAAAAAAATGTATACAATTCACGCTGGATTCATCAGTTGGACCAACATATTCCAGTTTTATAACTAATTAACATAAAGATAACGTAAATATTATTTGAAAAAATGTGGGGAATTTGTAAATGTAGTTGAATGTATCCGATTTTTACACTGGCACCTCAAATGGCGACCTGCCAGCCCAGCAGCTCTTCTACTAGTGTTGGGATTTCCGACTCTTTTTAGAGAACCGGCTCTTTCGGCTCTACTCACTAAAAAGACCCGGTGCTTTCGGCTCCCAACCGACTCTTCAGGTTGTTTTGTTGCTTTAATTAATTTATTATTAACCATAATATAAAATTATGCACAAAAGGAATTACTATTGTAAAGGATTTCAACTTTTAACTATTTAAATTTTCAGCTTTTTCCTTTTAAACAATTTTAAAGTGAAACAACACAAAACACTGCAAACCACAACACAATTAAATATAAATTAAAATATGAAAACAAAAAGAAGATACACATTCTCTGTCTTATGGGCCTGCATGAATAAACTTTCTGAATCCTTTATCATCTGCAACTGCACAAGGCTCGTGTGCGGAGTGGAGTGGAGAAAAAGTGCGAGAGAGAGGGTGAGAGAAAGAAAAAAAACAAACCCCACGGTTCCCAATAAGGAGTTGGCTCATGTCGTTCACTTCAAAGAGTCGGCTCTATGGCTACGTTCACACTGCAGGTCTTAATGCTCAATTCCGATTTTTTGATCAAATCCGATTTTTTTGTCTCCTCGTTCACACTACAAATAAAATGCGACAGCAAACGCGCTCTAGTGTGAACGCTCAAAGCGGCCCGCATGCGCAAAAGAAGATGTCACACACAACGCGCTCTGTTTAGACCAAGAACAAACAGTTTGACTGATGGCCGTTAATATAAAGACTTCGGACTTTACGTTTCCCAATTTTTGCTTTAAGTTATTTTGTTATTTACATAATAATGTAGATAACCTAATAATGATCCTTATTGCTGTTTAAGAGAGGAGCGGTGCTTCAAAGGATAGCTGCAGATTTCTGTCAGAATCTGCAGATTATACAGTACAAATAAAATGTTTACGTTGTCTTCCCAACAGTTTCACTGACATCTACACTGGATGGCTAGGAAGCGTTCGCGATGTCTTCTCGGGTGCTTCTCTGGCGCTGATAATTGGCTTCAGTCTTGTGTCGGTGACGTAAAAGGCGGATTTAATGCGACTTGACCGTTCAAACAGCAGTCGCTTTCTAATACATCGGATATGTATCGGATTCAGTACCACATACGAAAGTGACCCAGATCGGATTTGAAAATATCGGATTTGCGCCGTTCACACTGTCATAGCATGATCGGATATGGGTCGCATAGGGTAAAAAAAAATCGGATTTGATGCGCTTTCGCCTGCAGTGTGAACGTAGCCTAAGAGCCGTTTCATTCGCGACCGACACATCACTATCTTCTACGTTTCTGTCAAGACAAGGCAGGTCGCTTACAAACAGTAAATTAGCACATCTGGCAATTAAATGAAGATCGTGGAAGCCAAGGGGCGGCGTGTTTTTCATGCAAAGTTGTATGACAATACAGCTTTCGATGACTACTAGTTGTCACCCAGGCAGTTTTTACTTTATTGAAAGAATAGGCAAGGAGTATGTGTTTTAAAACAAAGCTGAACACTCAGGCAAGTCCAATGATGTTTATTTAAAGGGATGAATAAGTCAGTAGGCTACATAAATACAAGTGACATAAATCTCGTTACAAATATTGGTGGTCCTAAAAGTTGTCTCTAAGACACAAAATCCTAATGAAAATGAAAAATAAAATCTTAAGTAAAGCACCCAGGGTCCCTGTTATCCAATTAATACGGTTTTCCGGAAAATTAGTGCAGTGCTTCTAGGTGAGAACGTGACCTGGATTCAGGTAAACTGTGCGAGATTTCACATTTTAAGGCTTTTATCATGTCAGTTGATTTTGTTCTTTAATTCCCTGTATTTGATATACACAAGTTCCCTGACAAACAGTGAGCCAGGAATCAAGTCCTGTATCATTTTATAAGAGTACTTATGCTGTAAGCCGTCTAACGCTTTCTCAACACGTAACAAACTAATGCATGTTTCAAACCTGACAGTGTTTAGGTGGCTTTGACGTGACAAGAAGTATGCTGACTCATAAGAAGTGGGTCCCTGAGCATCACAAAGAAAAATTGTAACACTGTAGCAAAGCACTGAGGTCAGCTTCTCTTTTCACAGTCTAAAAAGCACACAGGTTACATTAGCCGTCTCCTCCAGATGGATCTCCATTCAGAGTTGGTCCAGTAGACAAGGCACAGGCTTTCAGAGGGATGCCCTCTTCTGCACTTTCAGCGTCACCTGAAAAAAGACAACTTGTGAACTTGCAGTGAAAATAAGTGACTGCAGGACTGTGGTGCAGTTCAGGCATTTCTCTGCTGAAGTTACTTTGCAGCTACCTCTTTGCTCGCTGCTTGAACCTCGGTCTTCTCTTCTCCTGTGGCTGAACCAACGTTGCAATGGCCAGAAAACTGGGTTCCCTTCATCCCTAGTATTATCTGAAAGGCGATAAGAAGCGTTTAACAATGTGGCAGCTTTTCTAAGGGGGCGACCGTTTTGTGAATGCTCCCATTGTTTCCTGGCCTTTGCAGCCCTGCCTGGGAAGAAAAATGTGTGCAGTGTGGTCTTGTGAGTGTCATGAAGTGGCCTACACAAGAGTGAGCTCTCTCATTAAAGTACATTAAAGTATGTCCTGTATGGACTTGAATTGAAGTAGTGCTCATTGGTGAGCATACAACGATCATATTATGAGTAGTGGAGGCTTCGGTATAATAGTTAACATATTATATCTTGGACAAATTATGCTGTTTGCCTCTTGCTGATCTAATATGCTGTACATTGTACAATATTCCCATGCTGGCCTGGTTAAATGTGCCAGGGTTCAAACTCCATGTTTACAAGCATGTGTCCTGCTGACATGGGTGTGTGCGGTTGTTGCAGATGGTCACACTAAAACATTTTTTTTTTTTCTACACACTGCATGAAATAAATAAGCTTTTCTGAGGTTTTGCTACAAGTGGAATGTGTGTACACCTGCTGCTTGAGATGAATGTATAACTCTGCAGACGTTTTTCTTGATGCTGAGCATTAGGGTGTCTGTCTTCGGGATGAAGCAGCCGACCCATATCGCCTCTGATGCATGGTTGTGGAACACCGAGCGGATCAGACGCTCCAGAAGCTGGGCGCACCGGCGCGTCTCGGCGCTCTCGTCGGTTGTGTGGATTAATCCAATCAGAGCTGGCCGAGCGATTGTAGCGCGTTTCGTGCGTGCCTTTACATCCTTGAGGATCTCTTTTAAGCACACCTCGTTTGGAGCTCGGCCGATGAAAGTCTGTCTGAAGATGAATATGATGACAGGGGAGTCTATCGCTCGCTTCAGGCTGTGACTGTTCGCCCTCCTCGTTGCTGTCCTCTGAGCATTGCTACTACCCGCTGGTCGTCTCTTTTTCTCTCTGTCCTCTCCCAATTCCAAGTCCTTGGGCCTCGCTGTTAGATAATTTTCATTGCCCTTTCCAGTCTCCGCCTCGCTGGAAACGTGGTTTGTACTTGCTTTACCGCCATGATCGCTCGTCGGACTTGACTGGGGGCCACCATGACCGTTTGCCACCAGACTGCCGTCGTGAAACATGTCGCGTACGAACTCCTGCAATATTTTGGCGTCATCTCCGTCCAAATCTTTATTTCTGCAGACATCACTCACCAAATAAATCCTCTCGCTACCTCCAATTTTCGCTATAGCCTTCTGAAACTCCCTCTCCTCGTCCGGTAGCGTGTCCTTCAGTGACTCCTCGTCCGCCATCCTTGCGCAATTTAAGCTGCGTCGATCTGTTTTATTTACATGAATCGTTAATCCATTGCCGGAGGATGAACCGGTGAAACTTGTTTACGGTCATCAGCGGGAAGGGGGTGTGTGTGTGTGAGGAGGAGGGTGGGGGGGATCTACTCGCATTTGTATTGGCTGATCCTTTTAGTGGGCGTGGCTAACCGTCAATAACCAAACGACAGTGGCTTGATAATGAAGTTAATCTTTAATGGATAACTAGACAGAAATACATATTGGAAATACATTACTACCAATTATCCTAGAATATCATTTAACAGCAGTCAGAGGGGATGAAAGGGGAAAAATAGTACAGTTTTTTTTTTATTTTCTAAGAATTTCTTAGAAGTATTGTGGGGTAAATGGTGGATATTTAAACCTCAGGGTGTAGACTTCACTTTCTTTATTCCCACTATTCACATGGAAAACAGTCTCGACTTCTCTCCAGAGTCATAAATTCTTATCTAAGTGGAAAAAAAGAAATGACAGAGAGCACAAAAGTTTATTTGTCTGACCCACATTTGATAAAACAGCCCATTTCTGGAAATATTTGACTTCATTATGAGATCAAAAAATGACTTTCACACTCAAACTCCTCTCTACTTCAACAAGCTCATGAGTACTTCAGACTAATCCTTTAATCCACCCACGTTTGTTCCTCAAATTAAAAGGTGCCGTCATCCTAAAATGCCATTGAGTTCGTTAACTGAAATCCAAATGGAATAACTTCAGCTGCTGAGTTTGTGTGAGATTGTTTACTGATGGATAATAAACTATAAAGTTGGACCAAAATCAATGCAGAGGTTTCAGCCTTTGACCTTTAGACTAGCTGAACACTGATTAGGTGGGTGGTGCACTTGCTTCGTCATGTCTTTGCAGTGTAACTGAACAGTACAGCTTTAAGTGTTTTTTAGTTAAAACCTGTTATGTACAAAATACACACAATACTGTTACTTTTTATGCTTATAGCACAACCACCAACATTTCTCTCCCAGCAAATTCAAGGCGTACATTTCAACACTTTGGACAGTTCCCACACTACGTTTGTTGTGTATGCTGGAGTCAGTCTACTGACCTTTTCAAACCATAAAAGGAGAGACTCGGGGTCAGGAAGCCCACTTTGACCAGAGAGAGAGACACAGAGACACAGAGACACAGGCGAACTGCAATAACATGAAGTCCAAAGCAAAATTCAAAACAAGAAATGGCACTGTTATCACCCTTGAAAAACTTTTTACATATTGTTGAAAGAAACCTCATTTCCAGATAAAGTTCTGTGCAGAAGTCTTGAGCCATCCGTCATCAGCCTTTCTAAATTTCTAAAATGGCAGTGATAACACAGTTTGATTAGTCTGAGGAAACTGGAAAGGCGAAGGACCGAAGAAGACGCTGAACATCTAAAAATATCTACAACAGATTAAAGCAGTTGAAAGTCATGCCAATGAGAAATAAGAAAAAAACAAATGCCAAATTGCGCAAGAACTGCACTGAAAATCAGTGCAACATGCTTTACGGATGATGAAGCCATATTTGAGAGGTTTTTTTGTTTTTGTTTTTTTTGTCAAATCATCATCAGTATGCATGGAGGAGGTCAGAGGACCAAGGGCACCAGTAAAATACAGTGGAGGCTCTGTCATGGGGGTCTTGTCAAAATAATGGAATTATGAAAAAAGGAAAGTACCATCAGATTTTGATCCACCATTCAATACAATTTAGAAAACATCTGATTGGCAACAGCTTCATGTTTCAGCAGGAAACTGATGCCAAACACGCTGCAAATGCAGTAAAAGCATACCTGGATAGACAAATGTGTGCATCTGGTTATTAGATATTGAAAATAAGCCTGTTTATTTACTCTTCTTTTTACATGCCTCACTGTAACTCTTCAACACATTTTCTTAAAAATGAAAGAAATCAACAGCTTTTCATTCCAGCTTACTGACTCAAGTCAGGTCACTCATTTCACGAGAACATGATGCTTTTTCTAGTAATAATAAACCCAGTGATAAACAATGAGACTTCACTCTTTCTGCACTCTGAACGCAGCTGCTCTTTAAAAGTATTTTTCCTCTGAAAGTACACAGTTATCCTGCAACATTTCTTCTTGTGATTTTATTTTCGTTTTTTTTAATCATGTAATAAGAAACTTTGGAGTTTTTCTTATTTCTCTTCTTCCAAACACAATATAAAAATTGAGTTTTTATGGGGGTTGGAGTGGATTTATTCAATAGAGACAGAGGACATGAGTTGAATGTGAGCAGGCCAATGACTTGCAGTAAAGGGGACACGCTGCTCAGGTCAGTCGAGATAGTCGCCATCTTGTGGATAAATGTTTTACCTGGGTGCAAATTTTGTGCTCATGAGGTTTTTTTTTGGCTGTATGAATTTTATCTTAAAATAATACTAACAGGAATTTGAGAACAAACATAATCAGTGTATATTTTTTCTCAAATTTTCTTTCTTAAAAAAACAATGTCAAAGTAAGCAGAGAGAAATGTCACAGATGAATTTGCTAAAAATGATTTTAAACTATTCATTGAACTGAAGAAATTCATTGTAAGTTTCTCAAGTATGGCATGAATGAGAACTTACTGATCCACCTTACAAAGATTTGAAGTGAGGATAATGTGATGTCGTTCACATAAGTTAGGTGTGGCTCAATGGTTACAAAGAGAGGGGAGGTGATCCGGGCTGAAGCGGTTGATAGGAGCCAGAATATACAGGGCAACTACAAGTAACTGAGTATCCCAGAAGCCAGTGGGAACCGTGATAAAGACGCACAAAGGCGAGTCACAGCCAGGTATTAGGATCTATAAGCAATGGAAAGAGGGAGCCACAATCCAGGATGTAACAAAAAGCGCCTGTGAATACATCAAGACGCCTGCCCAAGATGAGCTGCTCAAGAAAGCCTCAGGCAGCTGAACAGGAAGAGGAACTATCATGGACGAGCAAGCGCTTTGAGAGAAGACAGATGAGAGCCGTTCAGGATGTTTGGAGGCAAAACTGAGTCATCAGCAGGTGTAGAGCTTCGTCTTGCTCTGTGGACGTCCTTCTCTGTCACATTGGTTTCATATTGACTCTGCAATGGTGCCAGCAATACTCTGGACACATTTCAGAGAAGACAAAACATTTCATTGCAGTTTTAACACTTTTAGAAAACAAACTCTTACTCTATACTGTAAAGCTTTGCTAATACTAACTAATATGGACCTATGTTTTCCTTGAGGTAAGTAAGGACAGACCTGTTGAAGAAGAATTCTGCAGGAGTGGTGAGTCACCCAGTGATGTGGAGGCAATTCCTCTCCGTGGCCCTGATTTCCACACATGACACAATTTGTTTAAATGCACTTTAAATCAGCAGAATATCACTTAGAAACTTCTCTGATCCTGTTACTCCACAAATGTTTAATGTTAGCCACAAACTAGGTATATTATAATTAACACAGTATGGATTTTAACATTCCAGATTATAATGGGAGAAAAAAAACAAAGAAAAGAAGAATAGCATGACAATGACCCATTTTGTTTTAGGAGACAGTTACTGAATAATTGCAGAAATTTAAATTCTATAAAACTGCATCATTTCCTTCCTTTTTTCCAGCTTTTCTCATTTTAAGTAAGGTACTTACAGTTTATTTTGTGGTTTAGGATACATCGATTATCAAACAGCTCACCTTGTTTGACCCTTCAGCTAGAAATACAGTCATGTAAAAACTAAGTACACCCTTACTGTTTCCATAGGAAATAAGGCAAAGAGTGAAGCTAGGTGCTGCTAATTAAATGTACCTGATTAACTGATCATCAGCAAATTCATCTCAAGGTCAGAACATGCAAACCTCAGAGAAAGTGCAAAATACCCAAGAGCTACATCTAATATTCCTCAAGTTTCAGTTAACATGTTTAATGTTAAAGTGCACGACAGTTAGAAAAAGACTAATCACGTATGATCTGTTCGGAGGGGTTGCCAGAAGAAAGCCTCTCCTCTCTGAAAAGAACATGGCAGCACAGCTTAGGTTAGGAAAATTACACCTGAACAAACCACAAGACTTCAGGAACAATGTCCTTTAGACAGACGAGACCAAAGGTAGGTTTGTGGTAGGTTTACATCTCTCTGTGCACCACCACGGTGGATTTTAAACAGTCAATATGGGATTGAAGTGAAGACTTCAACTTTAATTCAAAGAGTTTAGCAAAATTATTGGATCGACTGTTTAGGATTAACCGCCATTCGTTTTAGATAGTTCCCCATATTTAGAGGCTGTTTTTCAGGGTACAAGGTTACTGATAAGCAGCGCAATGGGCAGGTGAGTTATTTGGTATCTTTTCATCAAAACTTTCAATATGAGGTGCAAACAGAAGTTAATGCAAGCGAAGGAGACCATAATTAGGCTAAAAAAACAAAAGAAAAGAAAAAAACCTATCAGAAACATGGCAAAAAGTCTGGTGTGTGAAGAAAAATTGTGCACTAGCTCAGTAACAGCAAAAATCCCGAAAGACCACAGATGGATGATGACAGAATTATTTCCATGATTAAGATAAAAAACCTTAGAACATTTAACAAATCAAGAACACTCTTGAGGAGGCAGGAGTATCACTGTCAAAGCCTGAAATCATAAAAAGTAAAGAAGACGAAGAAGAAAAGTCCTACTCTTATGTGGATATGCTCACATTTACAAAGACAAAATCAAAAGCCAGAAAGAAAATCTGTCACTTGTTATGTGTGTCCCATATAATACAGTGGTTCTCAAAATTTTCAGGCTTCCTTCACCCCCAGCACATCACATAACCATAGGGCAAGAATCCAAACTGAATATAGCCATTATAGCGCCACTATATACTTTTTTGCTGCATAAATCATCTCCTTTCAGCTTTGGTAAGGTGCTCACTGATGTCCAACTCAACCCCTCTCCCTCCAACTGGTATAATTTTATAATTTTATATCCATAGCTGATAATTTTTAATTAAAGAATTTATCACACCAGAATTGGACACTAGAAGTGTGGAAAATGCTGCCCTGTCTGACAAGTCTTGATTTCAGCAGGACATCAGAATTTAATGTGAACAACATAAATGCATGGAATAATCCTGCCTGTTGGTATAGTGGTGTAATATGTGGGGGATATTTTCTTGGCACACTTTGGGCCCATTATTACCAAGTGAGCATCATTTATTCTCAACTGGTTTCTTGAACATAAACGCTGTGATCTTCTGTGGCCTTCATAGCCACCATAGAATGGACAATTTACATCATGGATGTGCAGCTGACAAATTGGCAACAACTGTGTGATGCTATCATGACGTTATGGACAAGAATTTCTGAGAAATGTTTCCAGCACCTTGTTGAATCTGTGCCATGAAAAGTAATGGGCAGCTCTGTAGGCAAAATGTGTATTCCTAAATTCAGACCTTAAAAACAAGCATGACTTTTATGCATTTCTATCCAGAATTAAGGCGGAAACATTTGCATATTTTTACTGCAGCAGTGAGTAAGTTTCAGTTTTAGCGTTACAGTGATGAATTGCAGAAGGCAATAAAATAAAAAAATAAAAGCCTTTGGATGGAATTTTCTTCAGCATTAAACATTTGTGCAGACTTATGTCCACTAGATGGCAGTATTTTACAACTAAGGGTGATATTTTATACACAGCCTGGCCAAGTCTCTGGTAGTCAACTACCACCCAAGAAGCATCGTGTACTGCATTTCATTAAATATATCACCCAGCACCATTGCGCGCTGTTTTGCTCAATGAATGTCAGAGCGGAACAAAATATTCAGTCACTCAAAACAAGCTGCGTGGAGTAGAGGAATAATGAATACAACGAATGAGTAAATGGGATGCACATTCAGCGTCTGAGCCATCTCGTCTTATATGCGGTGTCATTACTACAGGATGACACATCACTCTTTGAGAACACCCTGGCTGTGTGTGTGTGTGTGTGGACACTGGCGCACCATCTGTTAGGGCTTTGGTACTCGGTTTAGCTGGTTAAGCTGTTGATTTGTACACTGATCGTCAGATATGATTCAAACCACGCAGACGTCACTGATTTCCCTGCAAACGTCGTTTGTCAATTTCATGGTCTACCTCAAGTGTCATTCACATGTCAGCGGGCTGACAGTAAACGCTGCGGCTGTTTGGGGGGAACTTCAGGCATGCGTATGACTGAAAAAATGAAAGACAGGCGGATGTGCACTTGCGCGTTTTCTGCGAGTTGTGCTCAGAAGTTGCATTGTCGAAGGTAATCATACGTCACCTCTGCGCTCATATAGCTGGTTTGGTCCTTTGGAAAAAACAAAAACACGTAAACAACTAGAGGCTGCACTCCGACACCAAACACCCCGGTGCTTGGTGCAGGGGTAAAGTGCAATATTTTAGTACTGCATGAAGTATTTGTGCTATTTGGTATTATTCTCACAGCTGTACCGGCTAATTTGCAGATTAAGATTTTACGTAGCAAACTTTTGATCTGTGTCTCTTATATCACAATATTTTAGTGATTAAACCTAAAGACATGAAGAAGTAAGTAGTTACTCCTCAGCCAAATACAACAGAAATATTTAGCTTACACATTAATGCACTGGTCATCATAATGACATGTTATTGCGGGTGGTGTGCTTAAAAAGTGCGTTTTCCGTTTTGATAACTTGCGTGTAAATTATGCTATTACGGTAACTTTTACTTTGCTAAAAGGCCCTGAATACTTATTCTACTACAACACAAAGCTGAGCACTGACAGATGAAGTGAATATTTATCATTTCATTACCTTGCGTTGCTCTGCTCCAAAACTTTGGGTACTAGCATTTATGTGGATATTACTTTCATTTGTACACACCTAGGTAACAGTGCTCCCCAACGGCAGCTGCCAGCAGGACATTGTACCACGCTGCATGGCAAAAACTGGCCCCCAGAGTATCCGCAATCTTATCTAGCGTCCACAAGATGAACCAGAGCAAGTTTGATCCCAAGAGGACCAATAAATCAGAGCTCTTTAGTGAGATGAGGAGGATTTTCTCAACATTGGGCAAGTGGTTTTAATGTTGTGGCTGCCTGGTGTATTTTGGATGGTTTATTGCGCAGACACGTGTCATTATCATTGTGAATGTGTTGTAACCTCTTGAAATGTCTTGGTTACAAGATGTTGCCATCACATTGTGTTCTTTAAATGACTCCTATACGCCACCATGAAAATACATTTAAATGTCAATCAAATCACAAAAGTGAGTTAAGGAAATTTTGAAACCAGCAAAATGATGACTGCACTTTCAAAAATCTGTCTCAGCATTTCCATATTAAGCCTGTCTGCTGCCGTTGGTATTGCCCCTCGTCTTGGCCACCTTGCTTGGAGTGTTATGAAGGCTGGTATGGCAGCATGTTGGTAACAACAACTGAGATCTCTAGTTTGGATTAAATTACACAGTTTGGACCATGAGAACTGATAATGCAGTCAGTTCTTAACTGTAACTGTGGCAATATGGCCACAAAAAGTCAGTAAAAAAGTAAATAAATAGAAATACACAATTTTAAGATTTGGAAATGCCCGCAAGCGGGTTGGAGCCCATTTGCTGGTTGGACCCTTTGTTGGGTCTGTTTTGACCTGTGAACTATATGTTGACACTTGAGATCTGAATATATGTTGCAGTAAAACAAAAACAAAATAAAGAGTTAGCGCTGCACAAAAGCAATCAAACAATCAGAAACACACAAAGAGGTCAACGGTCATTGTGTTACAAGTTAAATCATAGGTGCCCTCTGGAGCTCGGTTAACCAAGGAAAAGAAAAAAAGAGAAAACGCAAGTGTCCTCCAGGAGCCCTGCTACTCCTCCATCCAACCTTTCTCCTGGGCTTAGCCAAACAAACAGTCCACTGTAAGCAACTTTTCCAGTCCAGTGGGCCTGGACACAGAGGACTTGTCCACACAGAAACCAGAGGTTGGGGGTGGGAGCACAGATGGCTACACCTTGAATACGTCAGACTAAACCCACGGTGCGTGACAGGTCAGGGGGTCAGCAAAGTTGACTTGCCACACAAACCTGATTGGATGAGAAGAGAAAGGGTCTGCATGACCTTCCTGAGCCCAACCTCTGAGATGCTGCTCCTGTAACTGTAAAACACTGGAAAAACCTTACAGAAGCTGCTGGACGAGAACAGGAAATAAAAACACACGTTTCACTACGTAACTGCACACAATCACCTTTGCAGTGACCGATTAGATAGGCTTATTTTTGTATTCAGTTAGACTCTGTAACAGTGCAAGAACCAGGTTCAGATTGGCTTTAATTTCAGCGCTGAACATGAATTTTTATCAGCTGTTTAAATGTGAAACATTCTTTATTTTTCTCACTTTCTTACCTGTCGGCTGTGATTTCAGCAAGCTTAACGTAAAGGTGACACACATGCACACCTTTTCAATCCCATCAGACTCTGACATTGTACAGTTATGAAGAATTTACATAATAAAACAAAGAGGACATGTCATTTTTGAGGTAAAGGCCTTGTCTGAAAAGAACATATATATTTTATTTTGCAGATTTAAAAGCATAAAAAAATGTCACAGGACCTTCAGCTGTGCCACAGAGTTTTATGATGCAAATCTCTCCGATGAAAAGGTTTTGAAATGCAGGCCTTGGCCGCGTTAATTGAATTATCTCTACTGAGCTGGCGGCACAGAGTCACATAAAGAAAGGCGTCAGAGAGGAATAAGAAAAGGCAGTGACCATGGCCAACCTTTCTCTTCAGTAACTAAATATCACTTTGTATTTTCAGAAGGCCCACGGTTGGGAGAAATGACGCACAGCACAATGAATTAAAAAGAGTGACGCAAAAATATTCCATGTAAAAGTGCCAGTTGCACAAGTATTCAGCTGCTTGACTTCTAGAAAGTGAGGACTACATGTAGCAACATAGCTAATTCTCCAATTACTACCTCCTAATTGCTGCCTTGTGAATAGAGGTTAAAGAGATGACGCAGTGCCTCCCTGGGTGCTGCTGACTGGCTCTCTGCCAAAATGTCATCAATCCTGGAGCCTAATCGAGTTATCATATCAACAAATCTCCCATCAGGGGCTCGTGGTTGACACTCCCAAAGAGACGCTCAGAGGGGGACAACAAATTTCTAGCAGCAGGGCACCAGGAGAAACAGCCTGCCTGCCCGGGGGACCATGAAAGCTACCTGCAGCTGCTGGTCAACCTCCACTCTGGGATGACACTTAAATGGGACACTAAAGCACCGATCCTGCAGCCTCGGGCGTCTAGTGAGAGCCAATTTTTTTGTGCTTAGAATGCACAATACGTGGCATCTTTCAGAGTTTAGAGGGGAGAGTGGTGACTGTGGGACCCCTGCAGTAGTTTGAAGGGACCGGGGTCAGATTTTTAAGAGATGTACTGGCCTCACCTAGGGAGAGGGTTAATGTACTGTTAATATGGGGTCAGATATGCCCCTTCACAGTCTTGTATCACTACTGACAGCACCAAGTCATACATTGGTGCTATACAGCTGAATTACCGTCTCTGTTCAGAAGAAAAACCTCCGTAAACAAACAAAAAACCCAATCTCTATTCAGCGGCTTCCCTGAATGACTCAAGTGTCTTAAGTGATAACAGCTGAGAAGGAAGTGATCAAATAAAAGGCATTTCAGGTGCCTTTGATCTGCTGTGATTAGGTTTATTAATGATAATTATCTGAATGTCTTCTGTTTGTATTGATTTGAATTCTCACTCTGTGTTTTGCACATAACTGGCTAAGTTTGAGTAAATTAGTAGAAATATACTCAAGTAATTAATAATTTTATTCAATAAGGCTGAACACGTGAGTCAGACCCATGAATCAATGTCAAAAACAAGATGAGCTTGTCAGAAACTCGAATTTCACATCTCATGATTAGTTTGAGGTGCTGACAGAGCAGAGGCCTGAAAGCAAACGTTCCCTGGATGCACAGGGGTGTCAAAATAAGGTGATAGGGGTGATATCTGGCTCAGCACAGATCCAAATGTTTGCCTCCAAAGGCATGCTTACTTACATATCCGCGCATATGCACGCACCTTCTTATGACTCACACCCCCATCAACAATGCTGAAAGCTGAGATGTCATCAAAGGGCTTTTGTTGTGAGCCCGCGATAAGATTTTTATCCTGCCGAGGTGCTGAGATGTGGCCTTGTAAATCACAGAGCGGAGCCTCCGACCCGCTTTGCTCGTTATTCCCTCTCATGAGCCCGTTAATCGAATTACCTATTCATCGAAAAGTGGAGAGTGGACTGAATTAGTCTCTCCGCTCTGTTACCTCTCAATCTTAAGAGTCTCCTTAGTAGCGTGCTGACTAGTTTCCATTGTATGTGGCTGTGTCTCTAGAGGCCTGTGAGAGTGGAGGGGTTGGGGGGGACAGGGCAGGTATGGAGCAGCCCACAGGGGGGCTAACCTTTGACCCTGATCTGGAGAGGGACTTGGGTCTATCGAGCAACACAATACTTCCAGCATACAGCCCGCGGTGGCTGCCTGCTGCTACCCACAAAGAAGCCCTTTGGTGGGGTCTCTCTGGGCAGAAAGGCCCCCTGGAGCGCTGACTGCCATCCGGAGGTTTTTCACGGCTTTACCCCCCATCTGTGTCCGGCCTTCGCCTGGAAAGAGTGGAAAAACTCAATAACAGAGAAGATACAAGAGACACAATAGTCTTTAGAGAGTATCTTAACCCGCAACAAACAGTGTCAACATCTGTGAGGAGGCAACGGATAGACAGACACAGTGTCGGCCACAGACAGAAAGGGTCCTTTCCTTGTGGGCAGTCACACTGAAAAGGCTACAGTGTTGTTTTGTTGTGCATGAGAGGGATTTGGTCCCCGTCTCTTTTCAGCTGCAGTTGAACCACACTGTGGTCCCGGTGAAACGATTTTGTCTCGCTGGAGAGCCGGGGCAAAAGATGAAGCAAAGCTTCGAGAGAAGGGCCTTTCTTCACATGGCCCGCTCCTTTGGAGGGGTGAAAAAGATTATTGTCGTACACATCAAGCAAAAAAATGCATCAAAGTCGGCGGAGAGTGTGGCCCGGATTGAAAAAGCGAAGGGTTGATGTTACAAGGAGGGGATGAACATGGACCCATGTAGCGTGTGTGTGTGTGTGTGTTTGCGGAGGCCACACACAAGCCCAGACGCGTGGGAGTGTATTGGATCCTCGTGGGTTGTCTGGGAAAGACACTGTCCTTCTCTCTCTTTTTCTGTCTCATTCTCTCCGAAGCGTGTGGTCTCCTCTCATGTGAACACACTGCCAGCATAAAGGATCTCTTCATCTTTCTTTTTGGGCTCTCTTTTGCATCCCGATGTAAAAAGGGTTTATTCACCGAGGCCACTGCGTCTAACTCCCGCTCATCTCAATTTATCTGTTACTGCCAATTGGACCTAACTAGGAGCTTGTGGTAATCCAGGTGCTTATCATTAATGCTGCCTCTTTGTGGTCTGTGAGAATATGAGAGAGCAACTATGTCATGTTCCTGCACGTCTGCAAGGGCTTCGCCAAACCATGCGTCTCCTTTATACAGACTCTTCGTCAAATCACAATGTACAGTAACCCATAAATAGCTCTCAAGTGCTTATATTACACCGCCACTGCATACAGACCTGCCAGACTTCTGTTTCTTCACCGACACATGGTTTTGGTCATCTTACACTAATATTGTGATTTCATCAACGGCTTTCAACTTCAGCAGGATGAGCGTATAGTTTCACGTCTGAATGCGAAGACACATTTGCAAACCATCAAAGGAGACGGGGCTACTGACAAACAAAGACAGACTGTGGCTAACTGTATCATCTGAGATCTAAATCCCCCAGAAAACCCACATCCTGAAAACTCACTCATATGTATAACCCTGGTTAGACTTCCTGTCATAAGTTTTAGAAGTGACACAAACAGACGCAGTCATGCCGAGATCAAAGCCAAAGTCCTGAAACTGTCTGAGCAGACAGAGCGCTCATGGTTCACACTCAGCATTTTTTTTTCACTCAGGGAATAAATTATACATAAAAAAAATAATCAGTTAAGATGCTCAAAGTTGTTGGGAGCACACAACTCCAAATGTCTTCATATATGTCTACATATATGTGCATGCACTTTTTATTCCATGTGTGTAATTATTCCCGTTGCCATCCTATTCTGTCACCTTCCTACTGAAAGACACTTGAGTGGATAACAGAAGACCAGCTGCCGTGAATGAGAGACCATGACATGGTTTCCAAGCAGATACAACATGCATTGCTGTCTGGCTTGCCAACACATAATTGAAGTCAAAATTGAAAAAATGCTGCTTCATTATTTCCCCATTCACATTGAAAAAACACCAGATCAGTGGCATATGGGATGAAAAAAGGGAATGCGCGCTTGAATGAGGCATCCCATTTCCTGTGGCCTGGGCAACAACAGGATGGACACTCCAAAAAGTGAAAGGATTTCAGAAAGAAAACACTTTCTCTGAGGTTTGCCACCCTGTATGGAGACCGCAGGGGGTGTAGCGTCTTTAGCTTCTCAGTGAACCAGTCTGTAATGTTCATTAGTACACCTGGGGAGAGAGCGTGAGACATGAATGGGAAGTTCAGCTTTGTTCTGTAAATCTGTGCCAGTAAAGGTCCGGTAACATTACATATGGCTGACCTGAGGTGAATGTTGGCTTTGGTGAGTGGAGGCGGACGTCATAGTGGGGGGTGAAGAGAGTAGGACAGAATGTGCCCTGCAGACCAATAATCTCTTGTATTTCTTCCCCCTCGGTGCTCCTTATTTCCAGCACGCCGCCCCCTTTCCTTACCCTCGTTGGTTAAGCTACTTATAGCCAAATTACAATTATTGCATGTGGAGCTCTCCCCCCAGTGTTCCTACCATCTTAGGGTCCAGTCAGTAAAAAGCTTGCCTGTAATACACATCTACTCAGTGCTTCTTTGAACTGCACCGATTACACTGACTCACCAGGATTTTTTTCACTTCGTAGGAGATTATTTAAAGAGAATTTTTTTGTTTTGTTTGGCACAGCAACAGTCGAGTCCAACTTTTATTGAGTGTAATTCCAGTTGTGACGTGTAAATGGTGTAAAAATCATAAATTCATAGAACAGGAATTTTTTCACAGTTCTAGTAACTGTGGGAGCAGCATCCCTTTTTTCTTTGCACACACTGCAATAACTGGAGTCAAGCGCTGTTCTTCAAACTCAGTTTATAAGCTCTTATTATGGAGTAAGGTCCTTCTCAGGATAAAGGGAACTTTGGTTAAGTGAGGTTATTGCAGTCTTGTAGGTGTGCTGTGATTGGTCCAGATGTAAGCGCATATTTATTTACTCAAATCACAAAAAGTGTAAACAACATAGCATAACCCCTGAAGTCCAGGTTTTATAGAGCCTCTTTGTGGGTACTTACCCCGAAACTGTTCCCAGTACTGTTTGATCAAATACTCCTGCTAATGCATTACATCCAATTTTAGAACAAAGGTAGGGGAAAAATTGGAGCCAAAACAGTTAAAGGTCACTTTCACAAGGAGCACAAATTTGTTGTTTGTGATGACTGTAAACACTGGGCTGTAAAGCTCTGCCTAATGCTGGGAAGAGAAACTACAAACGTAGCAGTTGTTTCTGGAGCTATTTTATATGCCACAACAAATGGCAATTTAAATGCCTGAACATGACAACCAACCCAATCAGCGCTTCCTTTCCTCTCTTTCTTCCCTTCCAGGCAAGCAGCTAGCGGTTTAAAGCATGTTCACATGGGCTGGAAATACACACTGCGTCAGACTCGGTCCTAAACCGCAGAGCCCTCCTGTTAGGACAGACCTTAATGAGGCAGGAGGTGTGTATGTGCACATGTATGCATGTGCGCTCAGGCAGAGGATAACACCTGGACCAGCTGCTAGCTATAAAGCACTAACGCTGTTAGGGACTATTAAAGCACCTTGCGGGCAGCCATCTTTCTTCCTTCCCCTTAATCTCCAGTGAAGCCTCCAAAATTACTTAACAGCATCCTCCATTAATAGGCCTCCAACAGGCTGAAAGCAGGGGCACGCATTTAACGTACACATGCACACTCAGAGCTGCAGAATGCTCTCACACTCACATATTAAGCTGCAAACATACAAACACCCTCAGGTGAGTGAAATCTCCTTTTTCCCCCCCTCATACTTCTCACAGCAGAAGCAGGCAGCGGGTGGCAGAACGATGAGCGTGCATGTGTGTGCAGACACAGTGTGAGGAAGTGTAGAGCAGGCTTATCTGGCTCAGCATCAGCACTGGGATGATTTGCACACAGTCAGCGTTGTGCTGGTGCAGAGAGAGAGCCTTTGTCCTCCTGGCAGAGGGCAGGCTGGGATCCTGTCTCAACAGCCACCAGCTCCCAGTGTCAAAATCATTTAATTACCATGTAAAATTTAAAGGAATCCATCGCGATTGTGTTAGTGCAGACATAAACAGACGACGAATGGCGCACACTGTTCTTTTCAGGCCTGGTTACATCATTCGTAAAGTCTTATGAACACAGAGTAGATGCACTGCTATCCTCTTACTGGAAAATGTGGGAGGCAAAATGTTTTAACAATGCCACCAAAGTACCTAAGCCTTCATGAGATGGCATGCCATCAGGTATTTGTACGAATATATATCAGTGCTGGCCACAGACGGAGTAAATATACATGCGTGATGACAAAAATGCAAAAAAGCTGAAGTGGTGATTCTTAAGTAAACGTATGATAAAACATAATATTCTCAAGTAAATGTCACAAAATGAAGATGATCATTATAACAGGAGATACGTGCTGGACTTGCACAGAACCAAAGCGAACTAGAGATTTCCAGAGAACACAGGATACGACTTCAAAAAATAAGTTTAAATACTTTACTGCTTGTGTCTGACACTTGACCTTATGTGAAATGTGGTAAAGCCCCGCACCTGGCACTCCATTAGGGAAAAACAAACAGTGAGAATTATTTGCAAATGTTATTTGACTCTGATCTGCTCAGCAACCCAGCTGGGTGTACGCCATCCGCAAGAACATGTCAGCGTGAGGAAGATTTACTGCCTCTGAGCCAGGGGCCCGTTTAGCTAAAGAGCGAGATGCTGATTGACTGAGTACGTGCTGGAATTGTGTGAACGTGAGCATTTGTGCATGTGAGTTTTTCTGTGACGGCGAGTGGTGGCGGGGGGGGGGGGGGGGGGGGGGGGGGATGATGCGACTACTTTCTTTCTCGGCAAACATATGAATTCCACTTTGTGTGAAGGTGTGAGACTGTATATATATTTGTGTAGTGTTGGAAGCCAGGAGGCAGGGGTTACTGCCGCGCTTTGGGCTGGAGCTGAGTTAACAGCTCATTAACACCAATTCATTACGGGCCACTTCTACTTCCCTCGTGGTGCTCTGCAATAAGGCACAGCCAGCCGCCCCTCTTTCACACACGGTGTAAATCACTGAGACCAAAGTCTCCAAGACAGAGGGGGAGCTGGGCCAGATACGTAGCCTCCTGGTGAGAAATACTACCTGTGTGTTTGTGTTTTTTTGAGTGCGTGTTCATGCACATGTGTAGAGGCACTGCTACAAATCCCAGCCTCCTGACAGCAGGACCCTTAGGACACTTGAGGCTTATTGGCTAAAGAGCTATCATTGGCTCAACAAACCAGAAGAATTGGCTGTAGGTGTGGATGTGAGAATGTGTGCTTGTCTGTCTCTCTGTGTTAGTCCTGTGATAGACCGCTGATCCGTGCAGGGTGTACTCCGCTTCTGGAGAGGTTCCAAGCTTAAGCTTTACCTATTATACTTACTCTTTTTTAAAGCCATATTTACCCTTACAAAGGTGTACACGTTCATATTCATGCTCAGAATAATGACTAAAGTTTCAAATAACGAGGTCAGCGCATGTACAGGAGACCCTGGGGGACCTGAAGCTCGGGATTTAGACTGGTTTGAAACAGCTTTTTTCTACTCTTGATCTGTGTGCCATTATAGAGGAAGGGTATCTTTGACCTCCTCAGACCCTGGCTCCTCATATGGGGACATTGCATTTTGGCTTTTCTGCACTGTATACTTCATTCAGCTTCTTTGACTTTATTCTATGATGCTGTAAAATAAACACACTGTCCTTATATTCCTTTCTGTTCAAAAGTGATGCTTTTTATGCTTATCGGGTCCATCTAATCAAGTAGCAAAACAAAATGAAGAATCCCTCCCGGGAGCTTGGGTCTCGGATGCTATCATGGTCATCTTGAGCCCACCGTTTAGCAGTGAGAATATGCAAAGGTGTAACATAAAAAGAGCTGAAGTGAAACTGAATATTGAAAACAAAAGTGTTGGTTGTTTTTCTGTTGTTTTTTAGTAATTCACACTTTGTGGTGACCTATACTGTGGCCCCCATTTCTGTTCAGCATTCGACCTTTGCTTATGGTGCATTCCACAGAAAGTCGCAAGCTGGAATTTCCGAGTTCCTTGTTGAAATTTTCATCTGGAACACCCCATCAACTCAGATTTCCCACTTCGAAAGTCGGAGCAGCCCCACTAATCTTGAGTTAACAATTCAAGATGGCTGCAGTGAGCATAAACAGGAGATTGAATTGATTGAACAATGGACTGTGAGGTCAGATCCTTGGTCATTTATATGCAAATTGTCATGACCATTGATCAAAACACTGATCAAACTTTCTCCCACTGAAAATGTCCAGATGAACAGAATCAACCTTTGGGATTTACTTACCTTGTTGATTGCCCATGCATCAGGACGTAAACAGGAGTAAAACTGTAAAACTTTTTATCTGTGTTGCTACTGTTGTGTATTTGTGTATTCAGGCTCTATTGATACAAATGCTGGAGTGGTGTGAAAAACAAGATTATTATTCTGTATTTCTAATGACACAAGTAATAATTTTCTTCCAAAATTTAGTTTTTACAACATCCGACTTCCGAGACCGAATCATCCACCATCATCCACGAGCTAATGGTTTTTCAGAGGACTGCACGCAAGCAGGTCTGTGTATGTTACTCACCCAGAATCCTTCACTCCGCGCAGCTAAACACTAAACCAAGACACTGTATTAGACAAATATGGATTATTTTGAACACTAAGTCATGCAAAGCTAGTCTAATGAAATAAACGTGTCAAGCTTTTGATGATTAACAAAAATTTGGGGTTCCTATAAGAAAAACTGATAAATTATTGTAAATATTTAAAGTTTAAACTGTGCTGCCTCTCAAATCTTGTCCGAGATCACTTTTCGCTGTGAAATGTGAGACTGGCCAAATAAAAATACACATCAACACACATCATATAATGATGTCAACAGGACAATGAATGAGGTAAAAAAAACAACCAGGTCCAACAAGCCTTTGGGTGTAATTGCCAAAAAAGAAAGAAAGAAAATCACAGAAAAGTGATTTATATTTGTATGAATGAATAAAGATAGCACAGACAGTCCATCGCTGACAAATGATGATGTTAGGGAGGTTTTGCGACACAGCTGTGCAGAGAGGCTCTCGGATGATGATTGAAAACCCTGACGCACAGCGGATGGACCTGTGGAGAATCACTGAAGGACTATATGTATTTGTATGTCAGCGGTCTGGCCCTTGATACGATGACCCTCTCAGCACCTCCATTTGTAACACAAGACAGGAGGGGCTGCTGATGGAGATCAGAGAAGTTACAGAGATCATGCTCAAAGATACGCATGTTAGAAGATCGTGACTCGAGCCCTTATTTTTACACATTAAATAAAAAGATAAACTCTGTAACACCCGTTTTGAAAGTTGGTTTATTTCATTCTCATTCAAAAAATATTCTTATTGTTTTAAAGAAGCACAGAAGTGGCGAGTTCAAAGATCAGGCTTCATTGCACCCACAGAGAACATTTGCACAATAACCACATGTGCACGTTTGGTTTTTGTTTTTACCCACAGGGCACATGGGACTTTGTATTTCTGTCATCAGTCATAAATTTTTGGGTATCTCTCAGTTACCACAAGGGCAGCCAACGGCACTCCCTAGATGGCTCCGGCTATCATCTGTCCCTGCTTCAAAAGCTGCTCTTTGTGGAGCGAGCAGAGAAGAAAGGAACACAATCCTCTTATTATCACACAAATAAATAGCAGCATAAGGACTTGCCACTCACAATCCTTTCCTAGCAGCTTTATATTGAGCTTTGGCCATCAATTCATTGCAAAATGTGTTTAGACTTCAGCAGAGGGGTTGATGAGGTGAGGGATAGTTACCACCTCAGGATTTTTCTTTTGAAGCTCCCATTTCTCTGACCTTTGAAAATGGAGAGAAGAAAAGCCATAAAACCTATTTTCCATTACGTCTCTTTAAAGTGGTGCCCGTGAGTGAAGGGATGGAGGACGGCGCATGAGAGAGAGAAAAGAAATTTGGCTTCTGGATACTGTTTACATCACTCAAATGTCAATGCAAATAAGGTGATCTGGCCGCTTAGCACTTCGTTTGCCCCCCAAACACGGCGCAACAACAAGGTTCTTTGTATCTTAGATGGTGCGATGAATGTGTTTGTGCCCATATATCTCCTCTCCTTCTTAATTACAATAAGTTGGTGCCATAATAGGATTGTCATTCTACCAAGGAGTGACAGCTTAAAAGAAATGCTTTCCAGTTGAAATGTGCCTTTGAGGGCCGATTTTCCAGAGCTTTCTTGCTTCACTTTAAAGCTCCATCCAGTTCAGCGGTCCTTTCAGTGTAGCTGGGATACAAATCCATGCCGCTGCAGCTATCACAGGCCCAGAATGAGCATAAAAAAGCTGCATTACATCTTGCTTCGTTTTAAAGGTTCCCTTTGGCTTCTCATGTGCAGGAGCCCTCTATAGCGCAAAGCGTCCCACTTTGGTCTGCCAAGTGTCTGTGTTACTGGGATTCGTCATAGGGAAGTCAAAGAATTGCTATGCAGACAATGTTAGTGGCCATCATTTCATCGTGGTGCTGGCTCTCTATCTTATTTTAGAAACGCCACGGTCATGCTGCGGCGAGCTACCAATCACGTGCCTGCAGGGGGGATTTTTTTTTTTTTAATTTTTTTTTAGGTGGCCATTGTGCTTTCAAGGTGCTGCACTAAAATGTAATTTCATCAGCGTATCAAGGGCCAGACTGCTCATTTCAGCAGTGCTCTTTCTTAAGCCTTTGTATCTTGGAGGCAGTGATAGCTGTTCACAGCCAAGGGCTACTGAAACGCTGTGTGGGTGATTTCAAGTTACGCTCTGGCCATCACGCAACATTAGCCCTCCAAGTCCCTCTCCCCAAAACCTTGCTATAATTTTGTTTAGAAAAAAACTGGTCAGTGTTTTGTTTATAGCGTGGAAGAATAGAAAGATGTAGGGAAGGAGAGAAAATGAGGCCCAGTAGCAACCACACAAGTAAAAAACCTTGAGGATATCTTCAGCCAGAGGAGGGTACATTTTAAAATCTATATCTGGAATCTGTAGAGTAAGAACAAAATGACTTTTCACCCATCCATCCATCTGAAGCTTATGGCATCACAGTGGCAGCATACTCAACAATCGCTACAAATATCCTTCTCTTCAGCAACGCTTTCCAGTTCCTGCTTGAAGATCCCAAGGAGCTCTTAGGCAAGATGAGATATATAATCTCACCAGTGAATACTTGGACTCCCCCTTGGTGGATGTGCCTCCAGAAGCAAAAGTCTGTACCACCTCAACTGACTCTTCACCCACTGGAGGAAACATATATTATATATGCCACATATATTCGCCACCTCACCCTCTCAGCCATTACCCAGCTCTCATGACCACAGGTGTGGGTTAGAACGTAGATCGACTGGCAAATCAGACACTTCACCTTCCAGCTCAGCTCCGTCTTGACCACGTCAGCTTACATTACCGATGATGCCGCAGCAGCCTGCCCACCCGCTGCTTGTTTCACTCTTTACACACAATATGATAACACTCACAGAAACACAGCACTCAAAATCAGTTTAATATAAAAAAGCGGATATCTATGAGTCAGAGTTTACTGTGCTATTGAACAGGAGGAGGTGGAAACACAGTGAAGGAGCTGCAAATGTAAAATGCTGTTTTCCAGCTCGGCAAATATCAAATTCAGGAAGGAAACACTGCTGTGGGCATAATCTATAAGACACACACTAAACCAGAGCCCATATGACATATGCTTCAGATTATGTTTTTTTTACCTAGAGCCCAAATACCAAAAGGATTTGGGAGAGAAAGTTCCCAGCACCTCATTTACTTCTCACTCCCCTCCTTCTTCCCCGTCCACAGCTCTGATAAAGCAGGGAGGCCCAGTGGCTGCACTGCTTTCTCCCCACTGAACCAGACCTGGGAATGAGAGAGGAACTCGTAAAACATAATCACGCTTTATGAGGGCCCCTCAAGTGGTCTGCTTAGGGAAAGGTCATTTCTGTCTTGCAGCTATTCTCTGGTGTAATTTGGAGCAGGAGACTGGAGTGCTCAGGCTACCAAAGATCACAGTATTGCTGCACACAAGCCACCAGGGACAAAGTCTTTCATATAAACATCTTGGATATTTATTTATTTCAGCCGTGCAGCAGTCCATAAGGTGTTTTAAACAATCCCAATCCACATAACGCTGTGATAAAAGGATTATGGATAAATAAAGTATTTTGTATCATATCATATCATACGAGACGCAAAGGCACGAGCCAAGTGACAAGACGGCAAATTAAGAGATTTGAATTTGCAGCTTTTATATTGTTTTCCCCAGAAAATACTGATAGATGTTGAGTAAAGTTTTTACAGATGACATTAATTCCTACACTTAAAACCCCCCAAATCATTTCTCCTGGCTTCTGTGTTGGGTTGTTGAGCTCTTAATAAGCAGGTTTCTTGGAATCAAGATAAAAACTAGGTAGCATCCAAAGTCCTGCCTCTGGTTTATTTCATGTTTATACAAAAATAAGGTTAATCAGGCAAAATCAGAAGTACAAATAAACAGAAATTAAACCTAGAAATCCTCATATCAACTATAAAGCAGTGCATGATATGAAATAGGTTTCAGTTTCTTCCTAATCACCTAACTCTCATTTTTATTGGAGTTTGTGTATTTCAGTAAGGAAAAACTTCACAGACACTCAGCAGCAAGACAGAATGCGATTTAAAACGGAAAAAAAACCCAACGTTCCTTTGAACAAATTGCTACTGGCAGCACAAAACTTGTATCAATCCAAGCGGCACCATTTGCATTTGAAATGGACCTCATACATGCCCAATCAAGGACAGGATAAAAAGAGACAAAAGATAAAAGAGGCAGGAGGGCAAAAATGAAAGGCATAATGCTGAAAGAAAAGACGAGCAAACAGAGAGGGGAGAAGTACGTGAGAGAGCAGTAAACAAAGAGAGCGGCCCGAAAAAGAGAAAGGGAAAAGAAAAAATTGACTGTGTGAGTGAGTTGGTGGTGCTGAAGAGGAGCCAAACCCTGCGGCCCTCACCTCAGCCACATCTTCATAAGCTGCAGCGCCTCCCTCTCCCCAGTCCAGCCTCTGGCCCTGCAATAAATACATTTTCAATTACAAGCAGTGGGGAACAAAAAAAAGGAAGAGTAGGAGGAGGAGAGGAAGGAGGAGGCCCCTCGGGGAAGTTTCGGTGAATCCCCTAGATGACACCTCTGGCCACGAGGCTCAGATGTGCTTCAGAAAAGGCCCCGCCATCATGCCCTGGCACACGCGTGCAGTTTAATCACTGGCTGGCTCTTTGCAGCCAGTCAGGCATTTGAAGGAGCCAGGGTCTGAGTCCAGAAGTGCACCAGCCAGCACTTTGAAGGAACACCTGCAGTGAAATGGGATCTTTACTGGACAGACTGCAACCTGAACCTCACACAGATGGTCCCGCCGCGGAGTCGGAGGCAAGACTGTCGGTTGGACGCCAGACATACCAGCACCACTGGCTTTGAAGATTATTACAGGTGGCTGTTGTCAAGACTAATATAAGGTTAACGTCAGTGCCACTGTATGTAGGGGTGATATCACTGACACAGCGCACGGCCCTCCTGTGTACCGCAGCCTTGATCTGGGTTTAGATCTATCCTGCATTTTATCTGCCTCTCTGTCTAGAGTCTGATCAAAGTGTCTGTGAGAGTGAGCACCGTGGTAATCCATGGAGGGTTCTATAAAACACACAATATTAATCAATTTTCTCTTTCTGTTGTAGTGTCCAAGCTCCAAATTCAGACTACATTCACCTTGGAGTCAATGAAGTCTGCTCCATTTTATATAACCTTTATTAAAACTGGTTTCAGTGGGCAAAAAAGCAAGACATCAGCTGTCTGCAAAAAGTACAAACAAATAACAGACTTGTCTTATTTAGAACTTGATGAGCCAGCAAAGATGTGAGAGATACATCTAACTACTATGGGGGTTTATAGCTGGAGGAAAAACCAAACAGAACTGTTCAACCACATACAGTACAGTGTAGGAATAATACAAGGGCCGCACACAACTGACTGAATAGACAAACTGTTTCTGAGGGACTCACAAGACAGTATTTGCTAGAATGTGAGTATTAAGTCATTTTCAGAGATTTTGACAGAAAGTTGTGGAAAGAAAAATGTGGTATTGCAATGCACAGTGCTTTTATTTTGAAATTACCTCATATTTTTTGGTTTTCACAAAGAAAATAATGATATATTGGCCTATATTTTTATAAATATGTGGTTTTCCAAGTTTGACGTCATTGCTGCTGTCCTCACAGCTTTGTGAATCACGCACAACACGTTTCACTGTGTCAGACACCGTGTGACAAACATCAGAACCACCCAGCAACCAAAAAGAGCAAATCAAGGATTAAATGTTCCAAACTTCCCGTCATCGAAATATACACCAAGCAGAAGACAGTGAATAAAAAGCTGGCCAAAATATTTCACATTTAACACAATGCACATCCACCCAGCATTCCATGGGAATGTTAGGTATTCCCAATGCGACATAATACACCAGTCAGCAGGCATTATACCCACAAGATAGGGGCTGCCGCAGAGAAGTCAGTGATGAATTTGTCGGCAGGTCTGGTTTCGGCAGCACAAAGCGGAGCGCCGCCTCGGCTACATAGCCTGTCACTTTGCACCGCCCAGGGTCACGGTCTCTGTTCTGAGCACCGTGACCGCTGCGGTAATTATCTAAATTGGTGGAAAAAAAAGGCTCTAGCATTCCGGGAGTGTCACAAGGGGTGAGTTTGTGTGGGCAGAATATGAGTTGGATTCTCTGAATTCAGGGTGGATGTGAAGGGATTTAAGCACTCAGGAATTTTCCCCTTTCCTTATGCTCCCCTGTCACCATCCCACCCATCACCCCACCCACCCCTTGATCTGCCTCTGCTTCCCAACAGGGGATGAGAAAAAGGGTAGGAGCAGAGGGACCCGCTGGAGGTCAAGTGATTTATGCTTCGCTGGTCAGAGCAGGTCAGTGGGTTGGGTAACCTTGTAGTTAGGCCACGTTGTCATACTTGCTGATACTGTAACAATATGGAATCAGATCAACTTATCAGCTTGTTCTTAAATAATGAGGTCATGGTGATGTAATAGGTTAAGCATACCGTGTTTGTTTCAGTCCTTGGCCTCAGACCTGTTTATATTTCACTGTTACTTTCCCAGCCTCCTGGCAGTAGCAGCAGCAGCCAAGCATGCTCCCCGGAGACAGCAGAGCTAGCTAGCGTCATCAGGGCTAACAAGCACCACACTTTTGCTATTTCCACCAGGCCTGCCAACAGTTTCCAGACAGGGCCCCATTTCACGGCTGCCTGAACAAGGTGTGGGACCAAGTGGAGGCCCCGTGCTTGGTTGGGGGTATGCAAGAGGAATAATGTGTGCTCACCAGAAGATCTTGATGGATATATGGGTCATTGCTGGCTGACATTAGCCTATCACAGAACTATTAGCACAGAACTATGTGCCAGTATTAATACTTTTTAAAAAGGTATTAATGAGGAAAAATGATGCACGGGAGATTTTAGAAACAGAACGATTCTATTTGTTGCATTACTCACTGTCTGCAGCACAGGGTGGTGCACGGTCAAGTGGTGTTTTTACAGTAGACTGCTAACCAGTTTGTGTAGTACACTGCTATCAAAGTTCCCTAACAATTCTAACAATTAATCTTTCTTTTTCAAGTACTGCTCTCTTGCTCATTTGAAATATGAGCACAAATATATTTATAAATATCAGTAAATATATATTTCTGCCCCCCCAAATCCTGCATCACTTGGTTTCTATACTTTAGCTGCAGTTTTTGGGTAAGTAGTGGCTGAGTGTTTCATAGTGGAACATCCATGTCATTTTCAAATGTCTAGGCTGGAGGGTGCCCTCCCTCCAGCCTAGACATGCAGGGGGTTATGGGAAACACGGTCTAACTGCAGGAGCTGATGTGATTTAGGCCTCGCTTCAAGAGAACACACAACTATTTTGACAGACGCTGGCCTCCTTTTAAGACTGACATCTGCAATTACACAGGATATAAACGTGGTGCGCTGCAGCCGGCCTGGAGCAGGACAGGCTGGAGCTCAGAGGGCCCCTGGGAACGGCTCTGTGGAGGCTGTAGAGGCCTTGGCAGGCACGGCCATTGCGTGACTGTGGGAGAGGGATGACTTGTGCGTAACACAGCAGAGCTATGCTGTGAGAGATTGGCTGTCTGGGATACACAAACAATTTCGATGTCTTGTGCAATAATGCAGGATGTAAATAGAAATGAGCAGGTATGTGACTACAGCATGATGACACAAATAATCTAGGCATGTTGTACATGCATTCTGGATAAATTTCCATATTTAGGAAACATCTAGCCCCACAGACTTTCTTATCAAACCACTTAACCTCCTGTTAGCCGACACAACTCACTTTCTGTCCTATTAACCCACATCAGGCCTTAACTTTTTCCTCAATAAACAGCGTAAAACAGGGGTGTCAAAACATAAGCCTGGGGGCTGAAAATTGACCCGGCAAAAACTCCAATCAGGCCCTCTGGATGACTTTGAAAAATGTTAAGGAGAACAGAAATTTTGGACTTTTAATTGCACTTTTATACTGTTTAAAGCTTTCCTTTCCTATAAAGACCTCCCTCATTCGACATCAAAGTAATTATGTAACAGATTTCTGTAATTTTACACATTTACTTCTTAGAATTTTATTCCAAAGGATCATGTTGACATGACATGTTGTCCCCCCCCCCAAAAAAAAGACTCCCCAATGCTCACCAGGGCCCGTGTTCGGTTTCCTACCCAGTGAGGAAGCTCCACTGGGCTTAAAACAATTACCCATTTAAGTGGGCTAAATCAACTTGCATTGTGGAAACAATACGACGGCTGCCACTGTTATTTACTGTAATGAACCGGGCCCCATTGTGAGCGTGGCGCTCTTTGGGGACCTCTCATTGAGCCGTGCTGAATGCAACAAGCCTTGAATGGATGTCAGGCTACATAAAAGTTTTTGAGCAACAGTGAGAGTGTTGCCTTGTGGATAAAAAGAGCAGCGGTGAGATCATATTTACCCACCATTCAACCTGCTTTATATACGCCCATCGACCACATCCTATTCGGATAAATCAGGGACAGAAGGAGCGGCCAGCAGACTAGAGTGGATTCTCCACAGTCAATTCAGAGTGGGACCTGACACAAGCATGGGAAAGCAAATAACCAGGATTAGGCTTCTTCAAAGCCCTGGCCCTGTGAAAAATGGGAGTAGGAGGAGCAGACAAAGGTGGGAGTTAGTGGTATAAATACACACACACTTACTGTTATGACAGTAAGGCACACACACACACGCAGAAATTTGAGATTGCGTCTGAAAACAAATCCAACAGAGGTGAGGGTTTGTTTGACTGTTTTAGAGTTTTTCTAAGATGGTGGATCAGGGACATTAAGAAGAAGAAGATGGCTGGGTGTGTGTAAGAAAAAAAACAAGGTACTGGAGGGTATGATGGGGGCAGAGGGAGGAATGCATGTTGAGGCATCTACAGCAGGATCAAGCTTCACTTCACCTGCTTGGTGTGTGAGTCTTTCGTTAAGCAGAGCCAAGCCAGGCTTGCCAGACTACCACTGCCAGGGTGTTTGTACATGTGCATTTGTGTGTGGAAACTTATTATCCCATCTTTGAGTGCAACCAAAGTTCAACAAAGGATGTCTGTGTTCCATTAAAACCATCAGCTGCAGACAAACACGGACAATTATGAAGCCAGTTTCCCCGAAAACGTGAGGGAATCTGACTGCTGCAGCTTTGAGCAGCTCGTTGAGATTCTCCGCAGCAATTTATAATGTACACACATTTAAGGAGCACACGCCATGCATTACTTCAAACCACAACAATATTAATGGTGCAGCAGGCTAATTCCTCTATGACGGGGCGGTTAGGAAAGTCAGTGCTCCTTTGACATGAAATCATGTTACACAGATGTGCTACATACTCCTGCACACGGTCTTTAGTGCTGACATGACTCGCACTCAAAGACAACCCTATTCAGCATCAGGAATGTTCACAGCTGTGTGTGTGTGTGTGTGTTTGCAATAGGGGTTATTTCCTTCTCTCTCCATGCTTCAGTGCAATTCTCCCCCTCTTTTCTCACTATCTTTTCATATCAAAATGCTTACCCTCTTTTCCCAAGACTCATGGTAGCCTCCCAAATGTACACTTGCACACATTCAGATACTGGGAGGCATGCAGAGGACATAATGCACCCCCACACACACACACGCGCGCACACACACATACACATGCAGGCACGCTGCACTCCACTCCCTCAGGCGGTCTGGCTGTAAGATGATACTTCGTCTCTGAGCATTTCGCACATGCCTTCCCGGACAGTTCCCACACTCTCGGCTGCCTCAGCCTGTCTGACCTTTGCCAAGCCCGCCACCCTCCCCACTGCCCCCCTGTGCCTCCTTCCTCTTTCCCCAGTCCTCCCTCCTCCTCCTCCTGCCTGTCTTCTCCCAGGGCCTGCGGTTTGGACAGCTGCGGCCAAGCTGGCTGCTCGGCTTGTGGAAAACATCCGCTACACATGGAGGACCGCACTGATCCTTCTTGGCCTTTGCTGGCTGCCTGGGTGAGTGGTTGCCTGTTTCCCAATCCCATGAACGCATTATTTGACTCATTCACCACTACTTACGTCCCTACACTCATCCAACTCGGAGATCTCGCTCACTGAAAATAAGGGATCGTTTTGGGGGCATTTTATAGCCACAAGGTGAAATAAAATGGAGAAAATCTGGAGCGAGACAAAAAACAAAAAAACGTCAGGGAACATAAATTTGCTCTTTTTTTTCTTTTTTTTTTGCACGGGCTGTACATTTTGCCAACAACCTGAACCTGATACATCAGATGGTTTGTTACATAGAACCATCTGTGCAGTTGTCCTTGTACTCTTTGGAAAAAGGCTAGCATTTAAAAAAATATATATACTTGGCAGGTGAATGAATAAATCATTCGTCTACTATGGGCTAAATTTAACCAATTAGATCCACAAACCTGCGGATGAAGAGAGAGAATACTAAAGGGGAAAGTCGCAGTCTGAGGAGCAACAAAAATTGTACCATAAGTATGCATGTAGTTATCGTGTAGTAAAACTTTTCAAAAAGGAAAATTTGGCCATAAAAATCTTTGGAGGCACAAAAGATATTTCCACACCTAAAGCACCCTTAGCTGTAACCTTATTGGCCAGCATTTCCTCACAGGACACTGACTGGTCCTAACCAACTTGTTTGTCTGGATTCAAGGCTTCCAGGATGAATCCTGTTTCCAATATCTAGTTACCTCGTAAGATGATACTAAACCACTAACATGACCGTGTATTCATACAGAAATAAGTGCTCGTGGATAAAAATCTCAATACTCAACTTTCCAGAAGAATTCACGCAGAAACACTTTCTTGGCCACGAGACAAAAGGTTCCTTAAAAGAAAGCTTTTATTTCAGAGTTGCTTTATAATCAAATTTATATTCTTTTAATCCATTAAAGTCCCTTGAACTCTTGATCATTTTCTTCCAAACCTCATTACACCAGCACCTACTTCACACTTATTTCAAAGGAGTTTTATTTATGTTTTTTATTGGTTCTGCAGACCGGATACAAGACTCAAAGTCTTGTAGAGATGAATATTCTTTTGTAGTGAAGGCCTAATCCCCTGCAGCATGGCTCCAATTTAATGCCTCGCCATTGACACAGTGTAGTACATAAACAGCCTCCCACCACTCAAGCACACACACGCATAGTCGCACACTCACACACGCAGTATGCAGACCTTCTATCACCACCACCACCTCATCCAGCCTCCACATATGAGACTGATTTTGTTTTGGATCTGTACTCTGGCCACTGCTTGGAGCTTTTTTCCTTTTTATGCGTGCGCAAAAGAGGAACACACACACACACACACACACACACACACACACACACACACACACACACACACACACACACACACACACACACACACACACACACTTATTGTAGTATAATGTATGAATAAGGGTGGTGGAATACAACTCATATGAGAAAGTCACTGTGTATTAGGGAAAACAAAAATCCAGAATAAAATTATTTGAAAATAATGTAACAATGTTATTTAATGGAAAAAAGAGTAACAATAAAATATCAAATCTAACCAAAATAATAATTAAAAACCCCTAATTTTAAATAAGATGCCAGAAACATGTTTCAAAGAGCATGTTCTCCACTGTGTTGCACCAACTCTCCTCCTTACAACACTCTGTATGCATCGGGGAACTGAGGATACCAACTGCAGTTAGTTTTGAAAATAAAATGTCTTCCCGTTCTCGCTTGATGTTGGATTTGGACTTTTCAACAGTCTGGGGCTTCCTTTGTTGTTTTGTAGTCAGCATATGTTGCCGTGCCCTGTGTACTAATGCACTGTCATACCATCATGAACTCTGGCTTTTGAACTGTGGATTGATACCATTGCAGATGGCACCGTTCCCCCCTTTAGGCCAAAAGATGATGCGTCCCCGATTTCCAGAAAAACTTCCAGAGAAAGTTGTTCATAATGCCTCAGCCCATCTTAAATGAGCTCAGACCGGGAGAAGGTGTGTATGGCTCTTTGCATGCTTGCATTTATTGATGCAGCAACAAACTGCGTTTATTGACAATGGTTTGCGGGGTTTTCGAGCCCCTGCTGTTTGATGATCCAAAGATCTGCACCGATCAATATTAGTTTTTGTTTTGTTTGTTTATGTGTCGTTTCCTTCCCGTTATTTCTCTTATCTTTAAAGAGCTCCACCCCTCTCTGGGATCGCTCATTTTTATACGCAGTCATATTATTGCTGTGTGGCTGATTCAAATGAGCATCTTTGTGTAAATATACACTCGCAGCTTGATGGATACAGGCTGTGCATCTACATCTGCGCTGGCAGATGTAGACACGTGCACACACTGTTTCTTTTCCCTTTTTTTCCTTCTCTCTCTTTTAGTCCCACCTCTGATTATGTTTCTGGCGACACCGGCTTTGTTGCACATACAAACACATCCAAGTCTTTCCTCCAGTTTCCTCACCTTCCCTTTTTTCACACAGGGATGAAAAATGAAGTGTGATGAATAGAAGGAATGGTGTAAGATGGAGGATTACACCCCTGGATGGAATTTTTGAAGGGAGTAGCAATACAGTAAAGAGAGAAAAATACAATCTTGATGGTGTTGCCGACACCTTGCATCACATTCTCCCTCTGTTTGAGACAGGATTATGGTAGGGAACCAGAGGCTTTGCAGGGCGCTCGCAGCCTGACCTGAGAATCAGGGGATTCCTCTGTGTTTGTGGTTGATTTCAAACACATGCTCCCAAGTAAACAGACAGCTGTGTATCTGCTAAACCTAGGGACACTCAGTATCTCGAAGGATGACCATCAGCAGGATTTTAGTCCTTTATTTGTTTGTTTATTTGCTTTTTTTCCAGTTTTAGTTTAGTTTTTCTGAACAGAATATTCTGATTACTTGTTTTTACCTTGTATTGGCTACAGCAGAGCTTTGTGGTGCTGCAGACTGAGATGTCCTTTCCTCCCATAAAACCTTAAAAATGGTGACTGACTGTCTTTCATCATTTTAGTGGTATGCGGCTGAATAAACGAAAACATTTTTTCAGAAAGAAGAACACTTTGTTGGGAGGAAGAATGGAAAACCTTTTGGTAGATTACTGATAAACTCTGCTGAAAAGATTGGTTATGTTGGGTTGAATATACCATCCTCTTTCAAATGAATCTAAAATATGTTTTCCCCAATTCTGTGTCATTGTAATATTACATAAACAAGACACCATGAATAGGATGATATGGCATTAGAATTTCATCAGAAATTAATTATGTTTTTATTTAATTTTTTGAAAGCCTTTAAAAGTCACTGTGTTCAAACGCTGACGGGGCTGCGGTTAGGGGGCACGTTAGAGTGGCAACACGAAAAACTGCACGCCCACGGTCAGACCGCATCCCCACAATTCACACATACACACACACACACACACCCACGTAAACATTCAGTTCTCTGCCCATCCTTTTGCCCTCCTCCTCTTCACTACTTCATCCATCCACCCGTCTCCCACGAGGAGCACTTGCTCCAAGGCTGCGGTGCAAGCGCTCATAAAAAAAAAAGAAAAAAAATTGCTTGCCCTGATGATGGAAAAACCGACACCAAAAAAAGCAAGAGAGAAGAAATGTAGTAGGAAAAAAGTGTTAAGTTGAAAAGCGAGCATTTTTCTCTCGCTCTGAGCTCTTGGTCCAGGCACAGAACATCCCTGGATGCCAGAGTCTTTCATCATTTGGCAGCTTGGCTCTGCAGTTCAGTTTTACCTCCTGGCTGGAGGCAAACGAAGCACCGCTCGCTCTCCACACAGCCAGCGAGAAATAAAGACAGGGAGAGATGGAGACAAAGAGAGAGTGAAAAAAAGCGGTCTTTCATGCAAAAAACAACCACCGGAGTCATCCATGGCCACGCATGGGGCCCCTGCCTTTTT
The DNA here is from genome assembly GCF_057382095.1 of Aulonocara sp. 'chitande type north' Nkhata Bay. Taxonomy (NCBI): domain Eukaryota; kingdom Metazoa; phylum Chordata; class Actinopteri; order Cichliformes; family Cichlidae; genus Aulonocara; species Aulonocara sp. 'chitande type north' Nkhata Bay. The sequence continues at coordinate 38,919,001 of NC_141358.1, forward strand.
TATTCTGCTTCTCCATCTATCTCCTCCGTTTGCTTCATTTTCAGATGTACTTTAGCTCCAGAAGTAAAATACTTGTCATTATATAATCTGCAACAGTGGATAGCTCCCAGTGATGGAGATGTTAAAAGCAAAGTGGGGGAGGGAGCTGTGTGCTAGCGAGGCAGAACAGAGTGACCTCTGATGTGCTACTCTCATTTTTGGAAGGAAGCGGAGTCTCGCTGGTACCATCACTAAAATACCAAAAACAGCCATGTTCTAGGGCTTGAAGACTGCGACGCCTTCGTAGGCGATTTCAAAGTATGCCTGCCACCCTGTTTTGCCCGTTTTCTACACGAGGCTTTCTGAAACCAAAACTCAGCATCAGCACTTCAGGCTGTTTCATCCCTCCTTACCTTCGTGCTTCGGTATTTTTGGTTATGTTACAAAACCTCAAACTCTGTTCTCCTTAAACCATCAAAGATGCGATAAGTGACTAGTCTGGCATTCAAATTCAATTTACTCAAATCGTTGAGAGGTAAATAAGGCAAGCACTTTATTTGTTTGATTTAATATGGATTTAATTACCCAAGTGCATGCACAGGAGGGAAACCGCTCACAGAGAAATAAGACCACAGCCTCCCACTAAGCGAGTACACTGCACCAACTGTGCTGAGCAGACTTTAAATGCTCTTCACTGCTGAGAGTGAACACAGGTTCCCACAGGGCTTCATAAAGCACCCCTACCATATGCATTCTTTCGCCATGGATATGCCACCATGAACAAGACACTCGGGCATGTCAAACAGGGCTGAGAGGAAGACTGATGTGTCTCATCATTAGGGCGGATAGCTTTCCCCTGCGGCGAGATGTATGTTCCTACTGTGAAGGCCCAGCGGGACTTCGCTGGCACCCCGCTAAGTTCTGGGAGTGAAGGCATCTGGTGCAAAACTTCTCCCTCCAGCTCAGAGCTCGAGTGGCCAAATAAAGAAGTGCACAGATACCCAAACAAACACTTAATCATAAGTTTGTGTGCAGATGTGTATATTTTAGATCGCATGCACACACATGTAGAAAGGGACACAAAGCCTGGCGCAAATCGGGTGCACTGTGGTGAGCTCTCCTGCCGCTCATGGCCCCTGCTGAGTTTGCCCAGTGGGAGTTCATACGCTGGCTGCTGGCAGCTCAGTGGGGTGTCTGGGAGATGAAGCCCTGGAGACTATAAGGCTAGGAGTGGTGTGGTGACCATGAAGGCCTTGTCCCTCAAGCGGGCTGCAAAGACTGAACATTTGTCAGGCGCAGATATATGCTCTTAGACATGGATGATTGCGTTGATCTCTTTGCAGTCGCTGTTCCCATGGCCTTAACCTGAAGGGTCCTGAGAAATTATTTCAGGCCGTTTAATCATCGTTTTCATCGTTAAAGGCCCATGAAAAATAAACACTGAATGGACTTTATGTGTGTCTAGGAGTGAGCGTTGGATAGTGGTGTCATCTCTGCTGAGAGTCTGGATAACATCCTTCGATGCACAATGACAGAGGCTCCAAAGAGCTGTTTGGTCCAAGAGTCTACCTCATTTCACATTTTGACATTAATAATATCATTATCATCACAAATACTGAGAACTGCCCATGAAACATCACAAATGGACAGAACCCAAGCTCTGAATATTAAAAAAAAAATAAAAAAAAATACATATGTATATATATATGTATATATATGTATATATGTGTATATATATATATATATATATATATATATATATATATATATATACATATATATATATATATATATATATATATATATATATATATATATATATATATATATATATATATATAGATATATATATATATATATATATGTATACAGTGGGGCAAAAAAGTATTTAGTCAGCCACCGATTGTGCAAGTTCCCCCACCTAAAATGATGACAGAGGTCAGTAATTTGCACCAGAGGTACACTTCAACTGTGAGAGACAGAATGTGAAAAAAAAATCCATGAATCCACATGGTAGGATTTGTAAAGAATTTATTGGTAAATCAGGGTGGAAAATAAGTATTTGGTCAATAACAAAAATACAACTCAATACTTTGTAACATAACCTTTGTTGGCAATAACAGAGGTCAAACGTTTACTATAGGTCTTTACCAGGTTTGCACACACAGTAGCTGGTATTTTGGCCCATTCCTCCATGCAGATCTTCTCGAGAGCAGTGATGTTTTGGGGCTGTCGCCGAGCAACACGGACTTTCAACTCCCGCCACAGATTTTCTATGGGGTTGAGGTCTGGAGACTGGCTAGGCCACTCCAGGACTTTCAAATGCTTCTTACGGAGCCACTCCTTTGTTGCCCGGGCGGTGTGTTTTGGATCATTGTCATGTTGGAAGACCCAGCCTCGTTTCATCTTCAAAGTTCTCACTGATGGAAGGAGGTTTTGGCTCAAAATCTCACGATACATGGCCCCATTCATTCTGTCCTTAACACGGATCAGTCGTCCTGTCCCCTTGGCAGAAAAACAGCCCCATAGCATGATGTTTCCACCCCCATGCTTCACAGTAGGTATGGTGTTCTTGGGATGCAACTCAGTATTCTTCTTCCTCCAAACACGACGAGTTGAGTTTATACCAAAAAGTTCTACTTTGGTTTCATCTGACCACATGACATTCTCCCAATCCTCTGCTGTATCATCCATGTGCTCTCTGGCAAACTTCAGACGGGCCTGGACATGCACTGGCTTCAGCAGCGGAACACGTCTGGCACTGCGGGATTTGATTCCCTGCCGTTGTAGTGTGTTACTGATGGTGACCTTTGTTACTTTGGTCCCAGCTCTCTGCAGGTCATTCACCAGGTCCCCCCGTGTGGTTCTGGGATCTTTGCTCACCGTTCTCATGATCATTTTGACCCCACGGGATGAGATCTTGCGTGGAGCCCCAGATCGAGGGAGATTATCAGTGGTCTTGTATGTATTCCATTTTCTGATGATTGCTCCCACAGTTGATTTTTTCACACCAAGCTGCTTGCCTATTGTAGATTCACTCTTCCCAGTCTGGTGCAGGTCTACAATACTTTTCCTGGTGTCCTTCGAAAGCTCTTTGGTCTTGGCCATGGCGGAGTTTGGAGTCTGACTGTTTGAGGCTGTGGACAGGTGTCTTTTATACAGATGATGAGTTCAAACAGGTGCCATTCATACAGGTAACGAGTGGGGGGCAGAAAAGCTTCTTACAGAAGACGTTACAGGTCTGTGAGAGCCAGAGATTTTCCTTGTTTGAGGTGACCAAATACTTATTTTCCACCCTGATTTACGAATAAATTCTTTACAAATCCTACCATGTGAATTCATGGATTTTTTTTTCACATTCTGTCTCTCACAGTTGAAGTGTACCTCTGGTGCAAATTACTGACCTCTGTCATCATTTTAGGTGGGGGAACTTGCACAATCGGTGGCTGACTAAATACTTTTTTGCCCCACTGTATGACGAGCTAAATAACCAGGGCTGCACATAAGTGGTCCGCAGGTGCGCATTCGCTGTCAAAAAAAAAAAACACGCACAAGGGTTAGGGTTAAATTTAAAAACTGTACTTTTGAGTTAAAATATATATTTATAATTTTAATAAATGACAAATTAAAAAGACATGAACATTTTTTTTGTATCGAAAAAATATCGAACCGTGACACCAAAGTATCGAACCGAACCGAACCGTGAATTTTGTGTATCGTTGCACCCCTAATATATATATATATATATATATATATATATATATATATATATATATATATATATATATATATAGTGCTTTCGGTTCGGTACGCATATGTATCGAACAATACAAATTTTTAAATTTATTTTATCAACTTTTCTTCTGATGATGCTGTCTGTGTTGAGCGCTCAGTGGCTCTGCGCTCGACAGTGCAGCCTGGGTGGAGTAGTTGAACGCAGATTCACTGAGCGCAGCACAAGCTAGCAAGACAGAAGTTAAGTTGTTGCTGCAACATGGCAAATTGAACCTCCCCCACCCTCATTCAGATCTGGCGTTTGGAACTATTTTGGTTTTCATGTGACGTATGACCCTGAAGGTAAGCGCGTCATGGACAAAAGTAAAACAGTATGTCGGATGTGCCACGCAATGCTCAATTACATTGGTGGGAACTAGTGCGTTAGTGCAGTTTACTCGTTAACGTGTTGGCCGTCCAGCCCCACGCACGGGGCGATCCACGGCGATTTGCCGTGTTGTGGCGTTAACGTCATTTCAACGAGATTAACGCTGACAGCACTAGTGGGAACACAACGAATATGACTGCACATTTACTCCGACATCATCGTAGTGCAAAGATCTCTGTAATAAACTCTCTTTTCCAAAGATGAGTGATTTCTCGATCAGATAGATTTATTATTTTTATTACTTTGTTGTTTCAGTAACATTAAATTTAAAAACTGTACTTTTGAGTTAAAATATATATTTATAATTTTAATAAATGACAAATTAAAAAAGCATGAACATTTTTTTGTATCAAAAAAATATCGAACCGTGACACCAAAGTATCGAACTGAACTGTGAATTTTGTGTATCGTTGCACCCCTAATAAATATATATATGTATACATATATATGACTCACCAACGCATGCACAGCAGTAAGAAAAAAACTTGGTACAAACAGTTCTACCTCATTCTGTTATCAAAGACCCAGGGATTATGTTAAGTAACCCAACGTTTTCATAGGTAGTCCTGTGTACACCCTTGCTGAGTCCATAGGAATTAAGAGGATAAGTAGCAGCCAGGTGTTGCTAATTAAATGTACTTTATTAACTGATCATCTGCAAGTGTGAACACGTCTATAAAAGCAGGGGTTTTGGCAGTTTGCTTTTATTATGCGTTCAGATGTGTGTTAAAACACTTTTTACAGGAGTGGATGCCTCAACAAATTCTCTGCAAGATCAGACCATGCAAAGAAACTGCAAAAAACCTATGAACTACATTTCAACTACATGTTAAATGTTAAAGTTTATGACAGTGCAATTATAGTTTGTTTGGAAGGGCTGCCTGACTCTCCATCTACTTTGGGATACAAAGGACACCAGCAGCTTATGAAAGTTTGGCCACATCTACCATCTCTTACTGATGTCTCTAATCTCTGGCATCCTTGGTGCCAGTGTCACATCACTAGAAAGGATTGGCTGGTGATTGATGAGCCATTTCATCATGGCCACAGTTACCTGCCACGGCTCAGAGTGGACAAAACCTTTGGGTAGGGCCAGAACTAACTTAATTCTTGTCATCCGCCCCTTTGCAAGGTATGGGAAAAATGGCATGAAGAGCTTGAAAGATGAGAGAAGTGGGGCTTGAATGGAGCAAAAAGGAGTAAAAGACTGAAAGGAAAAGGAACTCTGTCAATGGAAAGGGGGCAGCAGAGGCTGAATGCACCGTTCCGTGGTCTACAGTGTTGATATTTCCCTCAATAGTCTTTTCTAAAGTGAGTGTTTTAAACTACCTCGACACACTAAATTTGCCCTTTGTGCATGGGGAGGCCCCTAGCTGTCGTGATGCAAGGTGAGGAGACACTGGGGGCAGATGGAACCTGCTTGTCACCTCAATGGTCTCCATTCTCCCCCCGTATGCCCTCGCTGGCCCGCCCCGCCCATCAGGACCATTCACCCAGCGCTCCAGTGGGAACGTCCAGGGACCCTGCGTTTTGGGATGGCCCCATATAATGAGCCCCTCTGGATGGCTTGAATGTGATGCCATTGTTCTACCAGGGGCCATTAAACCACCTCCTGGGCAAACAAGAGCGTCCCTCTTCCTTTATGGGGCCCAAGAAGGCAACAAAGAGAGGAGTCATTGAGACACAGAGGGGCCGCTTTTTGTTTGGTGTCCTTTTTGCTGCTCCTCAATGCCTGGGCTGGGAAGGGGAGGCTCCTGTTGGTCTTTAGCGCTTCTCATTTTGCCACAATCCCTTGTTTGGCCAAAGTGGAGATGTGAACTTAATTGACTTGAGTGGCCCCAGTGCACCATATAGCGAATAAGCTGGAGGAGATACAGAGAAGATACTGGACATCTGTTAGTGTCTTTGGCTGCTCAGACAGCAGTGAAAAGCTGAGAAGAAAGTTTTACGTCCTCAGAGGATTTCATACCACCTGACTTCAAATGTGAAATGTAACGGAGATAGGGCTGCAGCCTACAGGTACACTGGCCAAATGATTGGCTGATACTGAACTCTGATTGAATTCCGCTTGTTCGTACAATTGAGAAAAAGTGCAATATCAATAGCCCTCAAGGAATAATCCATTACTTTTGGTGGAAGGGGATGAAACCACGTGTAAAACTTTGGATGTTTATCATAGTTCACACAGCCCATCAGAGAGTACAAGATGTAACTTGTTTCATGTTTTGTCTGCTGAACGCTTTCTCAGAATCTGCTTTGAGTAGCTGTCAGAGAGGCGTCATTTCATTAAAATACACGGTCGAATAAAATGCAAACATTGCGGCTGCTTGCATGTCACCGCTTAAAAACCCCCCAATATTTCAAACTGTTTGGTGTAATGATCATATGTAGGAGCCTCTAGTGATAGATTTGATGAGTCCAGCATCTACCAGCAGGAGCAGCTTCAGAAAGCCCAACTTGGATGCTATATATGAAGACTCCTGTCAGAAAATAAGATATCTGGATAGAAATTCTCCAGTTTATTTTTAAACACATGAAGCCCATTATGGTTATGACTAAATAACTTCACTGGAATCACTGGTTTATACAGTTCTTTGGGCAGCTGCACACTGTTCATCTCTCAGGATCATTAAATACGTTGCTAATAATCGAGTGTTACATTTATTCATAATTCAGTCAGGCTAACAAGACCAGGAGGTACTGTAATTCCAAAATTTGTAATAGTCAGCATAGCTTCCATATACCTTCCCTGCATAACACTCCTGAGAGTGAAAATCCTTTGAACATCCTGAGCCTAAGAGGATGCAGGCTTCGTTGAACCATCACTCACATATAAACAGGCCCTGACCTCAACCTTTCCTCCAGCCACCATCCTGGGCAGTGAGGCTGATTAGCCGAGGGCAGGTGCTGAGCGTCGAGCTCCTGAAGAGAGGTTAAAGAGAGGAGTCACCACCTCCCTGTGTGCGGCTGACTGGCTTGCTGCCACCATGTCATCCATCCTGTAGTCTAATCGAGTTATCATATCAACAAATCTCCCATCGGGGGCCCCCGCAGATGACACTCCCAGAAAGAAATCCAGAGGGGGGCTGACAAATTTCTAGCAGCAGGACTCTGTGGAAGAGAGCTGGCCTGCCAGGAAGCAATGAAAGGTACCTGCAGCCTCCGGTCAAGCTCCCCTCTGAGGACGACACTCATGCTGGGCGCCACGCTGAGGCAGTTATTCGATTAGGCTGTGTGATATGTGGGCAACTCCATTCTGCAGCCTGCGGCTGAGTGAACCACCCACTGGGAAAACTGCTCGAGTTACCATGGGGAAAGAAAGAAAACAATGTGGGGAAAAAGCATCAAATCGGTCAGAAAACCTATAATGTGAAAGATAAGCTTAAAGAAAATTAGGGGAACAATTACATCTCATATTAGATCTTGATCTTGATGGATTCAAGTTGAAAATCTTACTCGCATACATATATATATACAAACATACTGCAGTTCAAGCCTTTGAGATCTCAATAAAACTTTCTCAAGTGTTTTTTTTTACTTTTAGTATTCTTATATACTTGTTATATACATATATCTACAAATCCTACACATGATATCGCTCCTATTGCACATTCCACACCCCTGAACAATATTACACTTTCACTCTTGCACAAAAAAAGCACTCAGCAGGGGTTAGTGGGAGTAGGGGGTAGATGTGCTGGCCCAAGAGTTGACCTGCCACTCCACTGCTACCTGCTGCTAAGGCACAAAGGAACCCCTGGGCGAGCTGCGCCAGGAAGAAAGGCGAGGCAAAGAATGAGTCAACTCAAACTGCACAGAGAAGAAGAACCGCATCTATCCTCCATGACCACTCTGTCACCCATGAAAACTATTTACGCCACAGGAAGTCTTTTCTCTAACCCCCCCCCCCCCTCGTACCCTCCTCTTTGCCTCACGCTCTCCCCACAATCACAGGAACCCTTCTTGTCTTCTGTGTTCTGCCTCATCTTTTTCCCCCTCTTTTTTTAATAGGCTAAATCAAGAGAGATGCTCCCCAAGCATTGCAAATTGATTATGGTGGTGAACATTTATTACATGACAGCTGGGGGTCTATACGGTAGAGATGTGAGACAGAGGGAGCGTGCTGGGGAGAGGAATGCGGGGCTCATCCTCAGGATCATCATTATGATCACACATTGACTGTCACAAGGGATGACTGCTGTGCACGAGCTTCACAGAGAAGCTGCTAGAAAACTAGGACAAACTAAAAACATAACTGACTTATGTCTCATAAGGTAATATCTGTGAGTTTGATGTCGTTGCACAAATTCAATGTTATTTAGCTTCGGCTAAAAGATTTCTTAGCTTTGTGTGAGTGAAATACATGAGAAGTACACAGGGACACCTTTTTATGAGCTAAGAGAACTTAAAATTTAAAGTAATACTGCTTTTTTTAACTAAAGGTGACACAAAAAAGAAATGCCAATCTTTCAGATTTTTTAACTTTTTTGGACTTTAATGAGTTTCTGTTGTAATTGATTTCTTTTACTTCCCTTTGATGTATGAATAATAATAAAAACAATGCCACAAATTATACCTTCAAAATGAGTATAAATACCAAAACATGTCCAGTAACATATGTTTATGGACATGCTTTCCCAAGTCATATGTGGTATGTTCTGCAGCAGACCTTTCTCTTGTTATCTCTCCAGTGAGAGGTTAGACTCCTGCAAATGTAATAATGTCATCATGGGCTGTTTCACCTGATACTTTTTATGACACCTCTGAGAGTCTTTGCAGAGCGACTAGAGACAGCGTAGGTGGAGAACAGTGGCATTGTACAGTGACTTCACTTAGAAGTCTGATCCTGCTGCACAGAAAACGGTAAGCAATATTTAAAGAAATGAGATGCAAGATTCTGTTCAGAAAAAATATAACTTTTAGAAATAATCTGTGATATCATCAAAGTAATACACCAAAAATCTCTTGAGGTCATTACAGCACAACTTTAATTATAAAGCACAGTTGTGTTGGTTATAGTAGCTTGTGGATCTATTTCCATTATACTAAAGTCACACTCAGGGAAACAGTGGTTGGATGTCAAGATGGGGATAAAATGACAATAGAGAAAATCTGCTATCCCTGACAGACATGATTTGTCTACGTACAGAGAAGTTTACATTAAACAGAAATTGACATTAACTACATCCAGAACCTCACAGAACCTCCAGAGAAATTCAGACATTCCTCCATAAATAGTGGGATAGTTGCTGCAGGTACTCCCAACCTTGCTTTTATATAGGAATACATGCAGTTTACAACCAGCTGATTCAAATGCTCTGTTGCAAAAAGATGCACTCATCACTGCAGACTGACTCGGATTCACTGCAATCTATTAGCAGTGTGCCTGCATTTATAAATTATAACTAACCATGAGCGTGACAGCAGGCACTTTGAGTCAGGCTGCAGCTGATTGGAGATTGGTTGCCTCCCACTTTGCAATTAAAAAAATCACATATATCATATATATATATATATATATATATATATATATATATATATATATATATATATATATATATATATATATATATATATATATATATATGGGATGATCACAAGGCCGATTTAAGACAGCAGCACTGTGTCACTCGTCGCTGGATCGTTGAGTTATCAGCGTCAGTCGCTCAGTAGATTGTAAATAAGGATCTGAGAGTTTGTTCCGTCTGTTCGCCTCTAACTATAATCTCTGTGTACAGATCTATCCCGGACCTTTCCCTGCCTGCCTGTCATCCCGTGGACGAGTGAGTGGATGGTGTTTCCCCAGTGTGGGGAGTGAAGAGAGAGAGCCTTTGGAGGACGTCAGATTCCCGTCTTTTCCCTCACATACCCCGGAACCCTGGACCCCCCTCCCCTCCCTCCAGCACTTTGTAAATAGCATCACCTGGTGTCGTTGTGTAAATAAAATCTGTAAATCCTGTAAGGAGTCCCGGTCTGCGCCTGAGTCCGTTAACTGAAACCTGACAATATATATATATATATATATATATATATATATATATATATATATATATATATATATATATATATATTTATTTATTTATTTATTTATTTATTTTTAAAGTGGGTTGTAGTTAGTCCAAAATTATGAAATACAAAACGAACACAGAGCAAAAGCTCTGAGCCCATAACAGATGTTTAGTGAACAGAATTAAACTCAAGCCAGTTGCATAAGATAACAACTGAATATAAAAAAACTAAATGTTCAAAGAGAAAGAAATCAAGCTGACAAAAAGTGAGGTAACAGGCAAGAAACAACAAAATAAACACGTTAACACTGTGCTGCTGCCACCACACATGTTCAAAGATTCTTGGCACGTTACAGGTGTAGATTAGTGTCCATCACCTGATACTGTCAGGTGTCTGAACAGTCCCAAATTAATCAAATCACGAACCTCGTCATCCACTGTAAGATCACGTTTCTAGTACATTAGAGAGGAGAGAGTGTGTACTCAGGTCCACTTTGTTATGCACAGTGCGAGCTCAGATCAGCAGGGGAGTGTGGAAGAGAAGCAATCGTGCTCGAACATGCCACAAAGCAACAGTTCCTACTGTGAGTTACGATCCTGGTGTTACCACGTTTTCCTTATTCCTTTTGTTTCAGCATCTCGTACCAATCAGTCACCATGCTTCAAGACTCGTGTGTTCACTGAGTATGCCAGCTTGTTCAGTCCTTCAGCCTGGTTCTAACATTGATGCTTAAGATCTAGTTAAAGTCTTGTTACAGTTTTCCTCTTATTACTTCCTGATCTTCTAGTAATCCCATGTTTCCATGCCTCAGGGTCCACATCACCACTTGTCCGTGTGCCATTTGTCTTTCTCCACTTTCCATGATCAAATCTTCCTAAATGAAGCCTGCCTGTCCTGCTCTCCACTCAACACTCACTAGCAAGCCTTGCTCTCATGTCTCCACAGCCCTGCTACCTACCAGCTCCATAGAGTCACTCAACACTCGGCAGCTTCCACTGCCCCGTGGCTCAAACCCAAATCACCACAAAACTACCATAAAATTCAGGTAAACCTCATTTTACTGCCATCGTTTGTGCCTCCTTGTTCTGGTCTTGGTTCCATATATATAAAAATTTCCTTAAATCCATATTTTCCTATTTTTTTTTGTTGGTGGCACATGTCAGCTGCTGTCACTGAGTAACTCTGTATCAGGGTGTGTATCGTGTTAGGTTTTACTTGGCCGAGTCTTAGTTTTTGTCAGAGAAAAGCAAAGACTGACCTAATTGTAAAGAGCTGTCTAACACTTCTTTGAGGTCTGGCTCTTGGGAAGCCTCACATCTGTACATGAGGGTGTGCGTTCAGTTACGCTCACATAGATGAGCACAGACCCATTCATATTACCAAAACACCTAACATACAAGTGCCCATGTGGACAAGAACAAACACAACTGCACAGCCATGATCTCCTAATAGCCTATAATTGTTGTGTAACCTGGTTTCTAATTAAAACCAGTTGAATTCGATGTTAATCCTTTCTGGAACAGGATTATTTAATCACTTACCTTCTCTAAAATGGTCTAGATATTAAAATGTTTGTTTTACATGTAATGCTTTCAAACACGTAAATAACCCTACCCAGAGTGGTACCAATCATTTTGTTTCTACAGACACAAATCCAGGGAGAGAAAGGGACAGATTTTTGGGGGGTCACCCCTATTGTAGATGGCTATAATCCGGCCAGCGGCACCTTCGAACGGGACAAAGGGATAGCGAGCGGCAGGATGCCAGTCCTCAGTTCCCCCAGTGCTGCATACAAAGCTACTGCCATATGAGTAGAACGTCAGTGTGGCTAGTAGAGCTCTTGCTGGGAAAGATGCAAGCTTAAACCCACGCCAAGCCAGGGCTCCAACAGCACTCTGAAGAATAGCGAGTGGGTGAAAGCACGGATCACAATGAATACCTAAACCCCCCATTCAGGCAGACCTTGAGAAGCACAGGTTGCCTCTGTGGTCGGTCCGCCTCTGTTCTTTTGCGCCTTTCTTCACCTTGGGCTGAGAGTTTGCTGAGGTCGGCAGCTACCTTGGAGAAGTGTGAAGAAGGACGACAAGACAGCAGGCAGACTTTTACAGAATCGCTTTGTCACAACTGGCGTGACCCAGACCCGGCCCATGATGCTGTTAATAGCCTGCATCAGCAAAAAGACAAAAGAACTTTGGTGACTGTTAGATTTAAGGGCGAGCTTCAGTGAATAGGACAGTCCAAATGAAGTCATTGTACACTGATGGAGGAGCTGGGGGTTAGTTGAGGTTCATCACCAGACCAATACCCAGGCCTGGAATAATTAACCAGAGACAGCTATTAATCTTAACCAATGACAGTGCGTGAAACAATGGAGAGTGACCAATCACTGAGCCCGTGTCCACCCTAGGGACCTGAACTCACATGAGGGACCATCCATGGCAGTGGGGGACTGAGGTAGTTTAACCATGTTAATGTATCAACTCCACTGAGCTGAAAGTACAGTGATTGATGAATTGCACTTCTTTGAGGAAAGACTGAAAGACAAATCTCACAAAGCCAGCAGGAGAGACCAAACTTAAATGTTCTGCTGACAGTGCAGTTTCCCTGTTGGTGTAAACATGACAAAGGCAGCCCAGTTAATTTTACAAAGTTTACAAAGCTAAAAGTTTTCTGAGTTTTAGTATTGTATGTCCATTATCTCATAGGCATAGTAGGAAAACGTATATATAAAAACAAACCATACAGAATACACTCAGAGTCTGAAAAGGTTCACTACATATTAATAAATAAAAGTAAGCTCAAAATGAAGAGTGACGACACAGTTGTCTAGTCTGAGTGTTGAGACATTTATGAAGACATACGTATGAAAATATCCACAGCCTACAGCAAATACAGAAATTTAAAGATACGGCAGATAACTGGTTAACTACAGTGATGGAAAACAGATTTATATTGCAAAATCAGAAAATTTCCAAATGAGATAACTCTAATAGGAAAAAAACTGCATGTGACATTGCTTAAGTGTTATCTGTTATATGGGAGACAAGTGAAATGGGCAGAAGGAGGACAAGGAGGGGAAATGGAGGTATCTCGAGAGACAAGAGGCCATGGAAGGAGGTTTTGGGGAGGTGGTACAGTATGTGGCAGACCCCTGGCACACACGCCAGCTCCACTTTCCACGGTGCTCACTCTCTTGATGCAGGGCTCCCCCAGTGCCCCTGCCCTCCTCCTAGCTCAGCTTTGTGTGCCCGCATAATCTCCCAGCAAAGGAGGCGATGCAGGTGGTCCAATCCCAGGGAAGGCTCACACATCCCCCTCCACCCTCCATCCTCTATCGTGGTTTTTCTCTCACTCTGCCTGTCCTTGTCTTTCCACCCGGGCTGCCTGCATCCTCTCTTTCTTCAGCCCCCGGCGTGGCAACACAAAGAGACACCTCTCTGGCAGAGATAAACCTATTTCAGAGATGCAGAGGGTGGGAGGGGAGGGGGGAGACGTGTGACGCTGCCCACCTCCTCGTTCCCCCTCGTCTTCCCCGTCTTGCTCTCGCTCCCGAGGAGAGCTGTTGGGCTTCAAGCACCATTTGCGCCTCAGTGGCTTGTGTTTATGTCTGCCTTTTTCTGTGTGTATTCAGACGGTTCAAAGGGTTCTGCCTCTATAGTTCACCAGTCAACCTGATCCATGGCGAAATGAGGAAGCAGGGGGAGTGACAGCAAGGGACAGTTTCAGGGTTTAAGTGGAGGTTACAGAGGGTAGTGAAGATTAGGGAATGAGAATCACAGAGTAGCTAATGAATGCTATCACGATACAACGATTATAACTAGTGATTCTCCAATACTCGGTACATTGTGAGACATCTTTGGTCAACATGTCAATGTCACTGAAAGATTTTTAAAAATACACCTAATAATTAAAAAATATATACACTAAGCTCTTCACATCCCTTTACCCTCACCAGGAGGAGTAACATGTATTTTTATTTAAAAAAATATATATATATTTTTTAAATAAAAATATCAATATTTGTTTCCATAATTTCATCGATATGTTGATGTACTGCTGCTTTGTGACTCTTCTAGTGTTACCTCCAAGTTTGTTTGTTTAACAAAGAGGTTCTAAAAAAAGGGGGAGAAATTGAAACTAACATAACTGAAAATCACACCAAAGCAGCATTTCCAGTCTCAGAGTTTCTTCAAACTTACATGGAAGACGGAGGGAAGCGAACCCGCCATCGCTGCATCAGAAGCAATTACCTACTTCCAGGATACATGGACAAAGTCCATATCACTCAGTGGAAAAACCACTAACATGGTTTCTGTCTTGCCCTGACATCATTGTTATCACATTCACCCCCCCTTCTTCACACAAATCAGACATGGAAAATTGCCTGGTATTCCCCCCTGGGCGCTCCCAATCATGGCATCAAAGGCATGATGCAAGGCCAGGACAAAATGGAAGCCATTATAGCTAATTAGCTGCTGCCCTTTAAAGCAAAGGGACCTGCTTGCTGTCGGAGCCCTGAGTGTGTGTCAGAGCAAATGCCACTGACAGCTCCCACGCCACAAAGCAGAGGGAAGGAGAGAGGGAGGCAGGGAGGGAGAGAGGGAGAGACGGCTGGAGGTAAGGAAAAAAAAGAAAAGCTGGATGAGGGGGATTGTGAATAAGCTGAAAGGCATGCATATGATTTCTTTAAAAAAAAGAAAAAGGCTTCCTGATTTTATGATGGAGGAATAGCAGAGGAGAAGTGGGGGGGGGGGGGGGGATGTTGAGGGTCACTGGAAGATGAAGCAGTGAAACCTGGGGTGGGGCTTGAGGTGCTGAGATGCACGTGATGAAAGGAGCTCCTTCTTTTCTCTGCCAGGATCCACATGGGCATTCTTCAAGCTCACCCAAGCAGAACTCCTTCACTCTCTCTCAAACACACACACACACACGCACACACACACACACACACACACACACACACACACACACACACACACACACACACACACACGCCACCCACTTCCATAAAATTCAAATGTGCCTCGCTGCATCCTGAACTTTATCACACACCTGAAGGTCTGCCTGCTGCCTGCCCTTCCCTCTGCTCGTCTGTCATCACGCTCCTATGGTTACAAAAACCCTAAACCACACACACACCTACACACACACACCTACACACACAGAGACTCAGAGATGGGGATAGATAAAGAGAGGACACACATGGTTACACACGCAAACACACACACACAGTTAGTTAAACACTGCATGCCACCCCGCGCCCCCGGCGGCTCGTCTCAGCCTGTGTATGCAGGTATTACAGTCTAATTGCTATTTCATTCATTCTCTTCATCCGTTTCACTGTTGTTCTTCTTTTTTGCTCACTGCAGAGCACCAACATTACCACTCCTGTAGGGTAGAAGTGCTTTTAAACCTATTTCAATTATCTGGAAACTGTGTGTACATAAAGTAGAACTTGTTCAGCTATATTTGATCTATAATATAAACGTGTACTACGGTAATATATGAATTCCAAGTTCAGAGTGCAGGAGTTTTGAAATCCTAGCTAATTGTGAAATCAGGTTGAGGTCCACACGTTGCCTGGGTCATTGCAGCCCCTTTGTTCTTTTCTTTTTCACTTATATTTTTTTAATTTGCTGCTGTGCTTGGTGTGTCGTGTTGCATCAACCAAGCTTTAGATTTCAGGCAGAAGGCATCACATTTGGTATACATAGTTAGATATATGTGTGTATATGTGTATATATAACATCCAACCGAGGGCTGTAGAGTATGAGATGTAGCTCTAATCTCAGGGTGGATGTTCTGGAACGTCCAGTTCTGAGAAGATTGTGGCATTGTGTTAAAAAAGCACACCTGAAGGCTCCAGACCAGCAACATGCTAAAAGAGGTGGTCACGCTTTCTGATCAACAGTTATCCTCTTTATTCCTATGAAAGCAGTAAAGGTGTATTTCATTTTTCACAGGCCTACAAAATCCTCAACATCAACCGGAAAAAAATATTCACATTTAAAAAATGTACACCTTCACAACATAGATATGGTCAATAAAGAAAAAAGTTGGACATGTTTAGTCCAACAGTCTGCACTTGCATGGTAGCTATCTCACTGCCTGGTCACAGAATGAATCTTTCAAGCTGATGATTAAGATTAAATTTTATTTCATCTTTTCTTGTGCTGCATGCCTCCCATTCAACTACACAACACCGGGTTTGATTGTTTATTCATTTCCTCCCAAGCACAGCCTTCAGATCTCCAGAAGCACTACAGATACTAACAAGAACAGAAGTCAAGGTCTCGTCCACCCACGTATCCAATCTGTCCTTTCCAAACGAGCGCCGACGGATGATTTCCTGCTCACTGGAATTGTTAACCTCTTATTCCCTGCCGAAGGCTGGTGGGAGACTGAAAAAAGGGTTAGAGGTCTGGCATCTTTTCACACATCTTTGCAGACATAAAGAGCAAACAAACCTTGGGGTCTTTATCACTGAAATCTAAACCCCTTGGGTGATTTCATGTCTGCAAACTGAGGCTGTGGGACACAGCGATGACCACCTGTTCTCCGTTTCTCCTCATAGCCGCTTTTGTCATGGGCTTTGCATTCTTTCAAACCATTACAGTCCCAGGGCGAAACTTAAGCTTTTGCCAATTTCTCAATGACTGCCTCGTATATGAGAAGCTATGCAGCGCCCTTTCATATGCTTCTTGTGTGTATGTCTTGATTTGAGGGAAATTAAAAGCAGGAAAAAAATCTTGTAGGTTTCTATAGGTCTCACAGTTTCAGCACGAGCATCACACGAGTCACTGCTGCTGAATGATATTGGAGAGGTTTTTTTTGTTGTGTTTTTTTGACAAACGCACTGATTTACAGGGGGCTGTCTACTGAAATAAACTGAGACATGGAAGTATTTATTGAAAAACTTTGAAGCGGGGGTTAACAGGAGACAGTGAATAGGGCTTCTCATACAGATAGATTCCATCAAACTGCTATAAAAACTGAAGGGAACGGAGTCTCATTTATGGGGTAACATGGCTACATTTTACTGCTCTGTGTCATTGAGGCAGAGGAGGCAGAGGACGCCTCTTTTGTTTGCTACACGGCTGGGGCAGACAATGATCGAGGCGTGTGGAGCGTAGGAATGTCCTTACTGTAGACACTCTCGGAAGTTGGGTTCGAGTGTGCGTCTGTCGCTTTGTCCTTGTGTCAGTGTGTGTCCATTTTCATGACAGATAGGACTGTGGGAAAAGTGCCCTTACAAACAGCGTCTATTGTCTGCCCTCCATTTATTAGCAGAACGGTTCATTCCGCTGATAAGTGATGGAGAGAACCGTAGATGAAACAAATTCAATCCACTGCAGCATTGTGACTCGCTTGCATGAATCACTTCTGATTAGCCTCAAGCTGGCGTGGTCTGGCGGTCAGTGAAGCTGCGAAACCACACGGAGGCCTCACAAAAATCAGGACTCACTGCCGAAAACCAGTCACTTCTCTTTCTATTTTGATCTCACTACAGAGGCGCTCATAAACCACTGTCAGGTTTCAGTGTCACTGTCGTCACATAGTCAGCCATAATGGGCTCTGACTATTATTAATACAGGGCCTGAAGCGCTCCCAGCTACATCCAAGGGCTCACCATAAAATATGTTAATCAAATCGGGCCCCTGGGGCCCCTCAAAGGGAGCTTTAGCAGAAATTGAATATCACTGATGGTTCCGTAGGAGGGGTCGTTCTCAAAGGGGGGAGGCCCTAACCCTGTTAGTCACACAGGTCGGGGCTCAATGATGCTGCATATTTCCAGTCACTGTCAATTACACTGATATCGTCTGTGGAGGGTCGCGCGCACACAGCCAGCACTTCAGGAGAGTGTTCAGCAACTGGTGGCTGGATCTGTGGAGCATGTGGGAAAATCAGAGTGTGTGTGTGTGTGTGTGTGTGTGTGTGTGTGTGTGTGTGTGTGTGTGAGAGAGAGTCTTCTGCATAAATCCTCAGCTCAGGATGCCACTTGCTAATAACGCTAATGTCTTCTGGCTGAGTTAAGGGGGAAACGATCCTGCCAGCTTTAGATTAGCTGATCCTCAGATGATCTGATTATGCAATCTAGGACAGTACTACCACTTTTCTTGGAGACAGGGTAATAATTGTGGCTGTGAAGGTGTCAACCTGGGCCTATGACAATACATATAAGAAAGCAAACAAATCCATTTACATAAGCATAATAAGATAGAAAGCAGAAACCATAAAGGACAAAATAAGCACAAATTAAACTGAGAGCAATGTAATATCTATTTTCAAAAGAAGCTAAAGTCATAAAGAAGTGGGAAGTTGTAGTTTCCTTAATTATAGCATTTTAGTTTGTTATCTTCAGAGTTATTTTGAGGTGCACAGTAAAACCAATTTGTAGGCTGCAATATGCTGTTAGAAAACTATACCAGCACAATCCCAAACCAACACGTGAGTCTATTTTAACTTGTGGTTTGCATACCACATCTGCAGAAAGTGATTTTAATTGTGGAAAGAGTGAAAAAAGCTTCTTATCTAATAAAAGCCCATAAAGAGTGGGCTGCACACGTCTGTTAGAAACTCTGGCTTCACCATCAGTGTCATCTGAGTGTTAACACAGTCAGAATTCAGAGTTTTATTTGTATCCAGCGCATGAGATAGCAGAAGAACACACAGATTTAACCAAAAGCAGTCATTTTGTGTTTTACTGCAATAGTGTTTTTGCTGTTCACCTGTTATATTCAGTCCCATGTGTTTGTGGGTAAAGTTAGCCAGAAAAGCATATTCCAGTAATCCAGTACCTTTATTTCAGTTTCTCCTTTCTCTCTATAATATCTGCACATAACAACTAAAGAGGTAACAACCTACATGACAATTCACGTATGGTGTGCTTCAGGTTGGGTAAAAGGATGGAGCTCTCTTTACAGTTAAACATAGACAGCATTAGCAGTTGTGATTGGACACCAGTGACTGGCACACTACATCATTGGTGCTGAACTCGCTGTCCTGATGCCGAACACATCTTTCCCATTCACTGACTTATCTTGGATTTCAGAGTTGACACACTGCAGCTTCCCTTGCAGCAAAACAAACAAAAAAGAAACATTTTATGTGTTTGTCTACATAATACAATACCATCAGAAACATGCCACTTCTTCTTAGGTCTCTGCCCACACTAGGTTGCTACATTACAGCTTCTTGGGATAATCAAATCAAATTTCTCAAAGAACCCAGTTTTTACAAGTCCAGACACCATGACAAGCCGGCCAGTACCCCAACTCAACACTATACACACACAAACACACACGCGAGTGCATTTGTGTCATTCATGATGCAAACCAAAGCTGAGATAACAGAGTCTAGTGGGAGTGTTGAAGAACACGCTTTACAAAGGTGAAGCTACGCAGACAGAGGAGGTGGGAAGCATGGAGCACACACACAAAAAAAACCACCCTCTGTTTAGTTTAAACCCACACTCTGGCTTTGTCAGACAATTTGGAAAGCAGATTGACAAGCAAAGACACCCAAGCACGGTCAACATCATGCACTCACAGTCTCTAAATGACATGGACAAACTCTTTATTTTGCAAACACTTGTACACACAGCTAGCTTTGTGTCTACAGCGTCTTGTGGTGGTATCTCTGTGGCCAGCTCCTCTGCAGTTCCCGCCACTGGCTCCAAAAAGGGAAAGAGGATTAACTGCTGGTCCACGTCACAGTTTAGACTGCTTTTGCATGGATGGAGTAGAGGGAGGTGGGATAATGCCATTTCATGTCTCTGAATACCGACATGATGCAATGTATCTCAATGGTGAAAGTCCAAAAAAGGAACATGCAGAAACAAAACTTAAGTAAACTGAGAGAAACAAAGGAGAAACCTGAGTGACTGCTTGAGTAGAACCAAGCAGCAGTCAATAAAAAGATAAATGTTAAATTTTGAGCTGCTTTTCCACCCTGCGTCGCACTACGAGTCCCAATAAATGTATGCATAAAGCTTTTGGATATGACACTTTTTTTTCTTCAAAATTTGTCCTAGTAAACCATCACAGCGGACGTTCAGCTTTAATTCTCAGCATTTTAACAAAAGTATTACATTGGCTGTTTAGGAATGACACAAAGAGCCCTATTTTCAGTGCCTCAAAATGAACTTAGTGACAATTTACCGACAAACAGTTTCATGGCAAGATGAGGCTTGTTCCCTCATTATACTATGATAAATTGAGCAGATAAAAGATCCAACGAGAGTGTTGAATTAATTTTTTGTAGCTGTTTGATATAACAATACTGAAAATCAATCAGAGACATAGAAACATTTTTAGATGTGGCTAAATCAACATCCTGGTTCAGTCTTAAAAAGGATGAATGCACTGACAAGCTCAACAACACCAAAAGGCCCGAAAGACCACAGAAGACAACTAAAGTGCATGATGACAGAATTATTTCTATGATTGAGAAAAACAACTTCACAAAACCTAACCAAGTCAAGAACAATCCCATGAATTGAAATACAGAGGGTTTACAACAAGGTGCAAATCTCTGATTAAACTCAAGAACAAGAAGTCCAGTCTGTCAGAAAACACCTGTAAGAGCGTGCACAGTTTCTTTGCACAAAGATTAATTTACACCTCAATGGTGAGAAGAGCAAAGTATGGAGAAGGAGAGAAAAATCTCATGATCCAAAAACATATCACATTTGCTGTTATGTCGGTTGTTGAAGTATGGACATGTATGACTGCCAGTGGAACCAGGCCACTAGTGTTTATTGATGATGTGACTGCTGATAGAAGTAACGGGATGAACTGTGAAGTGTAGAGGGCTATACTCTCTGCTCAGAGTCAGGCAAATGCTGCAAAACTGATCACACAACACTTCATTGTATAAATGACCCAAAACACACAGCAAAAGGAAGCAGAGTTTCCCGAGGCAAAGAAATAGGATAGCCATCAGTGACCAAGTCAGCCATCTGTTCTCAAACCAATAGAGCACGCTTTTCAGTTACTGAAGACAAAAATGAAGACAGAAAGACCCACAGACAAGCAGCAACTGAATAACGTTTGTCCAATTAGTTAACATCTTTACTCACATCATTATTCTTGCATTTAAAATCCACTGTGGGGAATTACAGAGGTAAAATTACAATTACTGGAACCAAAACAGAAACAAGGAGCAGAAAAGATCCATTGAGCATGGGTGATATGTTAGGAGGTTGGCTTGGCTAATGGCCAATGGTGGCATTAAAACCCCACTAGAAGTAAAGCAAGGTGGATGAACCTTTTCAGATGTCAATCAACATAGGGGGGACCTCTCTGGTGGTCACACAAGTGGCCAGCAGAGGAGGTGGAACCACAAGGCAGGATGGTGACGAAGACGGGACCACTCTGGTGGCTGGGTGGGATGGTTGAGGGTGGTGGCCTGGACAAAGATTGATGGCAGGTGAGGAGCGGAGCACCTGCAGCAACGAAAATGAGCCGGGCTTCTGCAGAAACAGACGGTCCTGAAAAGGCAAAGGAGGTGTTGTTGAGCACCGCGCTTCTTCTTTGAAGAACTGGAGGAAGTGAGCGCTGTAGCAGGTGACAGCCTCTGTAGCAGATCTGCTTCTAGCTGGTTGCAGGCTCAGCCAGCCCACACTGGCCACAAGTGAAGGAGGGACCTGAGGACCTGGCACCCAGGAGGCACGGCATCCCCCAGGACAACACTTTCTAGTCGGGTCCTCATGACCGGACAAGTTTTAATGGAGAGTGGTTCATACTCAGGGGTAAGCCATGGCTTAAGTTTAGCAGTCCTCTTTAAAAAGGAGACAACCAACTGGCACCATTTAAAATTTTCATTGTCTGCTTGGATCATTGCAGTTGCTTCATCCTGTTCTAAGATGTGTGGAAGTGGAGAACCTCAGATTTCTGAGACAAACAGCAGAGCAAAAGACAGGCGTTTATTAAAACTGATTAAATCCAAAACATCAATAATAAAAACAGGCAAAACAAATTCTGAAATCCAAAGCAAACTCCTAACACTGGAATTTCCAGAGATTAGCCAAGGTCAACATGCAGAGAACATTAGATACACTAGGGAAGTATGATGTACCAGAGGACACAAGGAGACTGAGGCTACACGAGGTAACAAAATAAGTGGAAACTGGAGGGTACTGAGATACAGCTGAATCTAATCAAGGTAATGACACAAACTGCATGCAAGGCACAAGAGATAAATGACTACCAAAGTAAAACCAGAAACGAGAAACAATAACTGGAATCAACAGAAAAAAAATAACACAATGACAATGAAATGGAGGGAGACACAAAATAAACTTTCATACAAACAGCTGTACACAGTCCCTCATTTTCAGGGGCTCAAAAGGCTGAAAATCTGATGCTATTAAATTTTATACATATCCTTCTGAGATGCTATGAACACTAATTGTACTGTGACAACTGGACAGTCTAATCACAAATAATGTACTTGGTGTGAGCGTTCAGTCAAATAAAAAATGACAGCGAGCTGAAAGCAGACAAAAACAAAGACAATGGAAGTGATGACTACAATGTCAAACAGTATGTCTGGAAACACAGTGGACTGCACTTCAAACACTGCACAAAGCTGCACACGCCCAACAGTCAAACACATTAGAGCAAGTTGCTCTGCTGGATTCTTCATTAGTGGAGAGGTTTCCTCTTTCAGAACACATTACCATCATTTCCCATGCTGACGTGTGAGCCATTAAATCAAAGAATACAAACAAACCTGTGTTCACAAGTGAGACTTAATCCATCAGTTTCAGTGCTGACACCTCCCCCGTATCCCATGCTCCTGTGTGTGAGTGAGTGAGTGAGTGTGTGTGCGTGTGTGTGTGTGTGTGTCTGTGTGTGTGTGTGTGTGTGGCCTTGAAGTTGCCATTACATCATTAACACCATCATCATGGCTTTCTAACAACAACAACATCAGTATGTTGATTTACTGACATCACAAACGTGCTGGCTCCATCAGAGAGCTGGGGGGGAAAAGAGCTGGACATCCGGAGCCGTTTGATGTATTCAAGGGTCAAAAAATCTGGTTTCTCTTTCCCTTCATCTCGGAGGGGCCCAAGAGTCTGCGAAAGGAGCTGTTAAAAGCAGGAAAATAAAACCAGCCACGCGAGGGCAGAGCTTGTAGATCATGCCGTCTAACTGCATGTAAGTTGAGTGTGCTGGGGCTGCGCTTCTCTCCTCTGCTGCACTTCACAAGTCTCCCTGGGCCACGTTAATTGATCTCAGCCTCGCTCGCATGTGCAAAGAGACACAAACCCCAACACAATAACAGTGATGTAGTGTGCAGATAAGCAGTCATGCTCTCAAACACCTGAACTCACACTTCTGTAGATGAACAGCTACCTACTGTTACCCCTTGTAGACTGAGGAAGCAACACAAAAGATGACCTGAGTAAATCACTTAATGATATTGCCATATGAAAATACAGACGTATAGGGAAACCTAACCAAATTGAGGCTGAATTGTGTTATGCACTGCATGCACATAAACGTAAACAGACTGACACCTAAATGTGTAGTTAACCCTGACCTCTGATTTTCTTTAAAAAGCAGGTAAGAGAAAATTATTATGGAATTATGGTGTCCAGGAAAAAGCACGAATCCTCGGTACCTTTTCTTTAGCTAAACTGACAGTTTACAAAGCTATTGGAATACTTTATTTAATTGTTTTTACAAAATTGGCTCATTTAGGTGTCATATTACTACATTAAAATTAAAATCTGGGAAAAAACGATTTAACATATAGTATTAATGTCAGTGTTTAAAGGGACATATACAATCAGCAAGAATAAAAAATCTATTTACTGTACACATGTGTGAGCAACCAAACAATCAGAAACAAATGTTACAAGAACAAAGCAAACATTGTTTAATTAGTTGCTCTTGTGCAGCTTTTTTTAAACACCCTGAGCACACGCTATATTACTTCCCAGAAAAGCAGCTAACAGCTTATGCCCTTATGTATTACACATTGTGCTTGTTTATTGTGTTATATTTTTATTATAATTATTTCCTTTTCATTAGAATGTCCTGTTTTTCTCTGGGAACACATCTTTGAGGTCTGACCCCAAGGTCTGGAAACTTGGCTTTGAAGGATGAAAGAGCGAGGCTCACAAGTGCTTCATGAAGAACCTCTTTGTGCAATATCAAAACCAACCAAACTGTCAATGTTGGCAGTTGTTTGGACGCTACTGTGGTGGGAACTTGTTTGCCTGGTCTATTTGTTTGTTGTGATGGTCTCTGAGGGGGTGAAACCCTCCCACCCAATTGGCCTTGGGTTCCAGAGTAGCTGGAGGACAGGTCATACAAAGGCGCAGTGTGATGGGGTCATCACTGTCACAGCCCACAATTCGAGGATGTGCCAACTCCGTAACTGACAGCTGCGTATGGTTGCCATGTCCTGCTCTCCTTTAGTCACTGTGTCCTGAAACCATCCACTATAAACGATCAACAACATGTTTACGAAACAAAACTTGGAGGATGGGCTACAGGGCTAAAAAAAAAAGAATAAGACAACTTCCAAAGGCTGTAGACTATAAAAGAAACAATCATCCAGCATCACAGGGCCACCTTTGCTGGAGTTCTTGTTTGTGAGTGCGTGTGAGAGGCTGGGCTGGTGAGAAACATCATGGATTTACATAGCAGTCTGCGACTTCAAATGAGGTGGCTGACGTTTGAATGGGCTGGTGGTGGGAGCCTCTGGTGGGGTTTTTGTTGCCATGCGGGGTGAGCCAAGGATAGTGGGCACACACACACACACTACTGAGATTTGTGTGTAGACAGCTTGTCCTGTTTATTGGGCCTACAGGTTACCATAGGAGCCCAGCACAAACTGACTGTGTAAGAGACAAAGAAGGAGTATAAGAGAGTGATAGGGAGACTGGGAAAGGGGTGCACTATTTGAATTAGAGACACTCTGTGGGCTGCTAAGAAAGAACAGAACTGATGAGTAATACACTAATAATAGGGGAGTGAAGATCATATACCATGACATGTGGATACCCCTGTGTAAGCTACTACACATCATTTAAAGCTTTCTGAATCTGTCAGTGACAACAATAGCTTTTATGGATGAGTGACAAATGTGAGCCCAGTAGTCCATGCTGTTTATTAGCCTTACGTGAATGCACAAGTTAAATCTGACTGCAATCTTCCAGCTGCAATGTTACATACTAAGGCAGCCAGAAATAAACTGTGTGGTTTCCTGATTCTCCTGGTTTTTACAACTCACCTGATCCAAATATGTGGTCTTGCATTATCAACAAATGCCCCTGCGTCCTTGTGCTCAACCTTGAGGTTATTTTACCTTCCTAACATCATTTTTTCAGGCTTTCCCACAACTTCCTTTATCCTCTTAGATTATTTCAACTCCAGTGAAGCAGTCTGGGAAGGAAAAACATTTATTTTCTGAACATGGGCCAATACCGGTGATGAGGCATCACATGTTCACATCTCTTTGTTTAAGTCACAAGCCAAAAATACTGGCAGCCATTACTCTACATAAGCCGTTATACTCCTGATTCAATATACATGATGCTGAACATTTTGTTGCAATTGGCAAATAAAACGGCTGACCTTCTCTCAGTAATTCTGAACATGTCACACTGACATAGAACAATGATTAAAAAACGTCCTAAAATACACCTGGACAGCCGTGGTTAGACTTCTGACCACATCCAAACATAACAGTGTGAACCTCAGGAGGAATAAATGTTAGTTCAGCACACAGAGAACCAAAGGGAAAACCCTTTGCTCTTGACAAGGAACACCTGTCTGAGTGAGTGTATGCTCTGGAATGAGTGTAAGCCTCTGGGACAGAGGGAGGAGAGCATGTGAGCGAGTGTGTGCATGTGTGTCGATCTGTGTACAAAATCTGTGCAAATACCCAGTGGGGGTCATAAATGAGTCTACAGTAAACTTAAATTACAGATCTAACTTTCCATTGTAAGGAATTGCTTGGGTCAGGATTCAGACGGCATACACACACTGATCCACTTCCGCCCACACAAATCCAACACTTCTCTCTCCCCTCCCACAACTTTCCCTTTCCCTGCCTGCCCTGCCGGCTGGCTGACGAGCCGTGCTGCCTGGCTCTGTGGCGGTTGCCCTGTCTATCAGTCTATTTCCAGGCTCAGAGCCCAGCGTTGAGGCAGGCAGTCAGTCAGTCAGGCGGTGTGGTGGAGGGCAGAGGGGTTGATGCGTGTGTCAGAGAGGCGCTCTCCCACATTCCCCCGGCGGCTGGCAGCAAGCCGGGCCTGCGGAGGGGGGTTCGCCTCTTTCTCACGACCTCTCAGGTTCCTGCGCTCATCTGGGAGCTATTCATTTCCTGCCAGAAAACAGCCTTCCCCTGCAACTGCAGGAGGAAGGGGTGTGGGGGGGAGTGGGGGGTGCAATGGTATGGGGGGAGTCGAGGGGAAGGAGAGGAGTTTGGCTTCAAAATGAGTCCAGGGCTTGGTACAGCAAGCCCTGGGCTTAAATCATAAAGCTCTCACTTGTCTGGGCCGCAATCAAAGACAGCCCCAGTGATGGGCCAGGAGAGCGAGGGCGAGCGAGACAGAAGAACTATGGGAGAGAGAGAGGGAGAGCGGACCATATGGTAGCACTTAGGGAGCCAAAGAGGAAGCATGGGAGCTTTTTTCCTCCCCTCTTTTCACTCCCTGCATGCACGCGGAATGTGGGAAAAGTTAATGGACACGCATGGCAGCTAACCCCCCGGTCGTGTTGTGACATGTGTGCGGTCACTCCGGCAGCTTGGCCACTGCACTGGGTAATTGGAGAGGCTCATAAAGTTGTTCTCCAGAGGGGAAGAGACCGCTGAAGATGCTGGTGGGTGGAGGCAGCAAGGGAGGAAACGGAGCAAAGGCGGCGAGGCAGGGTGGGAGGGCTCAGCAGCTGGGTGTTGTCCGGGTCACACCACGTGCCTCCCAGACGTCCCGTGTCCAGCTGTGGCCCCAGGGCTCAGGGCAGGAAGCTTGACATTGGTGCAAGCACAGCTGGAATGTTGTGGGAACATTGTGTGTGTGTGCGTGTGTGTATGACTGTGTGTGTCTCTGAGTGTGAGTGCCTTTGTGGAAAATCTCTGCCTCACAGGAGGCCAACTATTATCCCATGCGGCAGCCCTTTCCTTGAACACCCCCCCACCTACCCATTTAACAACCCACTACCTCACCCACTGTGCCCTTTGGCCAGGCATGTCCTCACCGAGCAACCTCCATAAACGCACACGCAAAACATATGCACGCACAGGCACGAGCACACACATGGATTCAATCAAACACGAGATGCATGGCTCCCTGTAAAGGTGTGATGGAAATTCAAAATGATGGCACTTATCCACACTTTGTGCCTCTTAGCACACTGATAATTGCAAACACCTGCACCCCCTCCCTACACACACCCCCTTCAAAGAAGGGCCACACTCGAATAGCTGGAGGGGGCACACACACCTGGGCAGAGCAGAGCAGAGCACTACCACATGGCTCGGTGACGATGTATTTAACGTGGTCTTCTGCTTTTAAACCCCCGGCATCGAGGAGTTCAGCCAACACAACCCGGTGCTCCTCTCTATACCTACTGTCAGGAGATTAATGCTGTTGCTGATGTGAAAATTATTTCAAGAGATGAAATTTGCATCATCATTTGGGGCTTAATCACATCAAACGGTTTACTGGTCGTCAGGAACGGGGACGACCTCTAGTTTGGAAACGTTCTTGTGAGAAGAGCCATGAATTATTTGCAGCAGTAAGACGACATGCACTTCAGTATATCACAATACATATGTAAGAGATCCAAACTAAGATTGAATATCCAGAACAGTTTTGATGCAGTTATGCGGTGACTGCTCTTACAAGTTTACACAAAGACACATCTCAAAGGAATCACATGAGTTATAATGAAGCAATAACTTTACTGTCACATCAACCAGATCTTAATTTAGGCAAAATAAATAAAAGACAGCAGTTTGATTAGGAGACAACACACACTGCAGCCATCTAAGGACTTACTGATCAAACGAGACCAATCACACTGCAATGCACTGCCCCGCTGCTAGATGGCGTAAGTGACCTCTGTAAAGCTCGTTAAGTTTACAGAAGGAAACGCCAAACAGCTGGACTTCAAGTGAGAAACACCAATTTCTGACTGTCTGACTGATTACAGCACCGACTGTCTCCCGCCTCATTCACTCAAACAGATAATGGAGTTACAATTAGTCCAGTTTACTGACCAGCTCAGCTTACACGTGTCAGTTGGTTAGTGCGCATGTTGTGCGTCCTAATAAAACATAAAGGAGTTTGTAAATAAGCTGAAACATACTGACAATTATTACTCATTTTCCCATTTTTAGGAAAAAAATTTCTAGATAATTTGCGAGTTTAAACACTTTTTTCACAGTCTGACCAAACTATAGTTTTAAAACAGAGCTTGCTGGTTTTATGTATAGAAAGAAATTTTTAACGCAATAAACACAGGAAAAATAAACTGAAGCTCATATGAGCCACAGCTTAGGCACTAACTAATAGGATTTACTAATATATTATTGTCATTAGCATTTATATGGAGATTCTTATTTTCGTTTTCAAGCAGAAGAAGAAGAAAAAGAAGAAGGAGAAGCGCCTGTTTTCATATCTTTACAAATTTATTTGTCTTCCAAAACGAAGAACAGCATAAGAGCATTAAACATATCTTTGGCGTCACACGGTAAAAAAAGACAACTCATATATATATGTATATATATATATATGTAATGCAGTGAACGGACTTCCACAATACAAATCCCATTTCAATATGAACTTTACTCCCTTGTTAGCTGTACAAATATAGTGCATACTCTTTCCATTTTACAAGAACTAACAGGATTCAAAACAACTTCCTAACATTGAACAAAGAAAGAGCTAGTAAGTGTCATTTCAAGTCTCTGCGGCCCTTCCCCGCTTTTTCACCAAGGTCGCCACACTGAATCCGTGTTGCCAGACGGGGCTCCGGGAGACACCGCGGCCGGAACGGGCACGGGCGTGCTGACGTTGTTGGCGTACACGGGAATAACGGGGCCGTTTGGCGCAAATGCCGCGTTGGGTATGAGGAACGCAAACTGTCCGTCTGTGGCAGGCACGATCTGGAAACCGCCGTACACTTTGGTGCCGTCTGAGGGTAAACTGGCCGGTGAGGAGCCACCTTTACAGGATACCGGGTTCATGGGCAGGACCTGTGGAGACGAGTTGGGGATTTGCACCATGGACTGGCCGAAGGAGGGATGTGTTGGCCCGGCGGTGGAAGGGAGCTGATGTTGGTGCTGATGCTGGCTGGGATAATTCATGGCATTGATCTGGGTCATGCAGTTGGCCAAGTGGCCGAGGAGTCGCGTCCTGACTTCGGTGTTGACACCTTCGCAGGTGGACAGGAACCGGGTCACTTCATTCATGCACTCACTGAATCCGGCACGATATTTTCCCAAGACAGTGGGGTCGGTGTTCAGGGCAGCTGCAAAGAAAACAAAACATGATATATTTAAATCGAGCAAGTTCACCTCTGGCTAAGAAAATTAGATTTTTGGGGTTTTTGAAGCCGACTTGCTAGACTAGCGTAGATTATCTAAAAGACACAGAAACCGATTAGTCCGAAAAATGCCACTTACCGGTCATTTGAGCCCTCTGGAGGTTCCGGAGATGCTTCACAGTCATCTCCAGGATGTCCGCCTTCTCCAGTTTGGAGTGTCTGGAGCTCTGAGGAAGGGGGACGGAAAACAGACCCGATGAGCATCACGCACCCACTTTCTTACTGTTTGACAGATGAAGTCTGGAAATCTATTAATAACGAGAATGACGAGCGAGCACTTACATCTTTTTTGAGAGCATCCAGGATGAGAGTTTTCAGCTGCCCCAAGCTCTCGTTGATTCTGGCTCTTCTTCTCTTTTCCATAATTGGCTTTGACGACTAAAAGAACACAAAATGATAAAAGCTGTTAAAAACCATTTGTCTTGTTTGGTGCGTAAAAAGCCAAAAAATACTCCCTTTGGACTAGAAGCGTGTGAGAAATTGTGTCCGAAATGAAATGTTGAAGGTTTTTGTTTTGTTTTAAATGACAGTAACGGGTAAATATTGGCAATACCAACCTTTCTGTGCTCAGAGGCTGTCTTGGGTTTATCGGGAGTTGTGTTCATGCTTGCCGGGGTTGCAGCAACCGGAGAGGAGGAGGTTTTTTCCATCATATCGGCAGGCATCTTTTTATTGAGAAATATCCCACAAAACCACAGGAAATTACGATCCAATTGTGCCGAAAAGCAGGGGAGGTGAGAGTTTTCAGATTGAGATATTTAAAAGTCTCTTCTCCCTTGAAAAAAAGAAAAAATCCTGAGATGTGTATCGAGTTAGAATCCGTTAGAGCGACGTGCAGCAGTAGCGACTACCAGGAGCGGATGCAGTCTCTCTGTTGGGCTCTCCGCGTGTGGCTTGTATTTATATCTCTCACTGCACGCGAACGGCTCGTGTGAAACTTCCCAAACTTTCTTTCCCACAGTAACTTTCCACCAATCAGGGCGAGGGACACGCGGCCCGAAGGAGGACGGCTCGTGGTCGGCGCCCTCCCATTGGTTGTTTGGCCGCTGGAGCTGGCGGCCAATGGCGCGCGGCCCGGGTTCAGGGCACAGCCGGGGAAACTGCCGTCAGTCTTCAATCATCGTAGCGTTTACATATTAACAGTGGAGCCGCTGACTGGGCAGAGGAACTTTTTTATTTACCGGACAACACATGACCACAGAGAGCAATTATATTCACGATGAAATTGTATAAATTAATGGCAAAAAACAGCAAAAACACTGCAAATATGCTTTCCACATTCTGTCTCCATAAGCTTTCCAACTTTGCTAGGCTGTTGAAAATTTATTGGCAGCTGCTTATAGTGGCTTTAAAAGAAAATAGAGCTATTTTCTACCGTTCAAAAAACACACACAAACACACACACACCACTGGGAAGTGGTAGGCAATCCTGCAATCAAAGTTTCAGTCATGTGCCATGGAAGAGGCGCAGGCAGGGGAGCGGTTTTGTTTTCCTTTCAGCCAAACTTGGGTAGTTACTGTTACAAATGAAATCTGTTAAAGAAACAACCTGGGATGACAACTCATGACAACTAACAAAACCGCACGGGGAGACCACATGAGAAGGCGAAGTGAAATCCCGAAACAAGCGCACACCGCGCTGAGCACCATCATTACATTCCCCGAGCAAGGTTAATTTGGTTGGCCCTGGGTGGAGGTGAAGGAGGTGGGGGTAAACGCGCACTCTCGGTTTCCACGTTACTGTAGTTTTGAACTCTGTGGTACAAATTTTGGCACTTAATCATCTGTCGGTGTTGTGAATGTGGAGCACGTGCCAGGATGTTTTATGAGTGCGGTGGTTGGAGGTTTGGCCGCCGGGCTGCCGGGGGGCCGCCGGGCCAGGGGAGGAGGGTGAGCCCAGAGAGGGGGGAGGAGAGAGGAGGTGGCGGCGGCGGCGGTGGTTTACATTAGAGGGGAAGGTAAATAGCAGCTGCTGTTTTAAAAGCCTGGGAAAACCACGCCTACAGAGAGAGAGCTGGATCGGGCTCCCTTATCGGAATGTGAGCCAGAGCAGAGATATTTCTGAGCCCGGAGAGCTCACACGATCACACCGATGCCTCCCTCCCTCCCCTCCCTCCTTCTTCTCCTTTGCCTCCTCCTTCCCGCCTATGGCCACCCCACAGCGTTCAAGGCGTTTTTAGATTTCGGGTCATAATTTATTCCTTATCTTTATTGCAGTTAGAAAGAGCAGACGGCGGACTTAAAGACCGCGGTACATAAAGGGAGAGAAATAGTGCCAGCAGTTGTGTATTGCAGGTTTATTGACGGGCATCAGCCCGGCGTGTTCAGGTTGTGCGACTGTGGACACAAACAGGGGGAAGTTTGTAACCCTGCGCTCCAGGGTTATAGATGTGACCTTAAAGTGTATTTAAACATCGAAGAGTCCTCGCGGTGATAATCAAGCTTTTCCGCTTTTAAACGAATGTTTGTATTTACATTATTCATAGTTTGAAGAACATCATTGTTTATGACAAACAAAGTTTGGCTTCGTCTGCTCCACCTAAATATTAATTTCCATCCATTTTATTAATAAAACAGAGAAACATTGGCCATGCATACTAAAGTGAAATGAATAGAGCTGAACGACATCTGATTGTTTAAAGTGTGATAGGCAAAAAAGAAAAGAAAAAGAAACTCCTGTTTTCTTCTTTTGAGCACACACAGCTCAGTGCACGGCGCTCCGCTGTGCTCACACACCTCCAGCTGCTGCAGAGACCACGACACGTGGCGCGCAGGCGACCAGGGGAAGGCGCTCCTCTCGCCGGCTTGCCGCCTGGATCTGCGGGGCGTCGCCAGCGGCTGGCCGCAAGATTGTGAATTTGATAGGCAACTCGGAGCTGCACCCGAGCTCCTCACTTCCTCGGCTCAACACGACAGAGATGCAGACCTTTTTCTTTCTTTTTTTTTAGGTTTTCGCAAGGATTGCGCTCGAGCATCAAGCGGTACATTTCAACAAACGCCAGCAGCTCACACACAGATAAAATAATGAGCAAACTTGAACTCTCCCTATGCTGCACGTTATTCGGGGTATTCGTTTTATTTGCCCAGATCAATGAGTGATTTTGAAATTCAGATTTCAAGATGAAATGAAAATGTCGGAATGAGTAGCAGTAACTGGCACGCGGAGACGTCAATGAAACCACACGCGCGTCTTATGTGTAACTGCAAAACTTTGGTGCTTTTGCCACAAGGAAGTCTGGTGTGTACATGAGCCTAAGCCCTGCTGCAACAACCCTAAGTATTCTGCCTGCACAACAATGCTGCCTCTGTCAAACACATCACTAACAGGTTCCCATTGTTGCTACTGCACACCTGCTTCTTTCTTTTCTTTTCTTTTTTTGTGCACAATGGCACTGACAGAGTTCCAAAACAAACCTACCGACGGTCTAAAGTCAGAGTGTAGGTTTTGAAACACTCCCCGCCTGAATGATTTTCTCACGCTCATGTTGCATGAGGTCTCCGCCGGTGAACTGAGTCACGGAGCTTTGGTTCTGTCGCTCTCTCCCTTTTCTCTCCAGCTGAACATCTTATCAGCCGCACCTGGCTGCCGTCGGTCCCCGGAGTGTTACCTGTTGCTATGTGTCAACCCCATATCACACAGAATCTGTGGGAAACAGGCTCAGACTCACAGCCAACACGTCCCTGTTTCTAAGAAGCTTTTGATCACATTTTGTGCAGAGATACACCAAAACCAAAAGATGATGATTATCTGGCCAGTAGGCAGAAAAAAAAATACACTTAAACGCTTTTTAAATGTATTTTTATTTGGAGCACACAGGATCACTTTCCAAATTCTTGCATTCTTTTATTTTCTTATTTTTTACCTGTGACCTCCTTACTTGTCCCATATGCCAACACTCATCGCTCTTGACCTTATCCTGTCTCTGCTTTTATCTCTTTTTTATCACCCCTCCTTACAGCTCAGTTTTATCTCCCTCTTCCTCTTTTTTCATTCCTCCACTCCTAGTCTTTTTCCCAGGGCTCATATCTTTATTGAGCCCTCTCGACCATGGACCTCCGCACACTGCAATAATGCAATTAGACAGGGAGATTGTGTGGCTTTTAAAGTGTGTGTGTGTGAGAAAGTGTGAAACATTGTGTTCACAAAACAGACAGTCTGGCCCACTGTCATACACCGCCCATGCCTTAATGTGTAAGCCATTGGTGACAGTGCTGCTGCCAGAGGGCACTCCCGGTGCAACAAGGGTGACATGGTTGTGTGTGTGTGTGTTCAGTGGGGTGGGAAGGTTGGGTTCAAGCTTAAATGCCTATCCTGGCATCACTAGCTGGCAAGAAGAGTGGGAAGTAAGCAGCCAGACAGGCTGTATCAAGGCCAGCCTCGAGGCGTCATGTGGCTGCCTCTGCCAAACTGAGGGTGGCACTGTGTTGATACAGCCTGCTCTCCCAAGAGGCCGCGACACAGTGGTGACTGACTTGACTTATCCAACAGTCCACACTGTGATTAGCATGGTCAACAAGTCCGCAGAAATCCTTTCATTTCCTTCAGAAGTGAGTGGCAAATGTGTGCACTGTCACTGCTTGTCAACAGCCAATGAACTTTGCAGCTCTTTAAAGCTGCAAAGAGGAAAAGAAGCTTGTTACAAACGATCTGAGGCTCCTGGTTCTCTACAACTTTTATCTGAGTGTTTGCAGAAGCTCAGACATGGCTGAATGACTGCTCATGCTATTTCAGTTTATGTAAAGTAATGCGTGAAAGTTTAAAGTTGACATAAACAATTGCATCTAAGGACTTTGACACTACAATTTTTTTGTTTGCACAAAAATGAGAAGGAAAAGAAAGGAAAAAAAGGTGCTAAGTGAACCTTAAGTTCAATTTTCTGTCAAACCAGTGCACACAGAATTACTCTACACTGAGTAGCATAAATCTACTCAGTATACTACCACACACTACTATTCAATGTACCACACTATTATTACATATGGGCGTATCTGTAGTATTAAATACTATCTTATCAGTATGCACACAAGGATGTACTTACAACCAAACCCACACAGGTGTGATGTGATACTTCTGTGGACTATAAGGGCAGGATGTTTGCCTATTCACAGTGGGTGTCTACAGCCATCTGTAACACACAGAGGCTCTGTTGTGGTCGTGGAGCTGTATTTTAGCTGGTGATGTTGGAGATCTTGTCAAAATTCATGGAATTGTGAACACAGAAAACCACCGTGCATCAACCACGCGATGCATACCATCTGGAAAGTGTCTGATTGGCAATGTCTTCATTTTTCAGCATGGCGATGATCCCACACACAATACCAACACAGTAAAAGAATACCTGGATTAAAAAAAAGACACAGTGGAACACAATCAGTCATCAGCTGGCCTGATCATGAACAAGAGGCAGCTGACATCCATAGAAGGGCTTTGAATGTCCTTCGAATAGCCCGAAGAATTGAAGACAACTCAAAGAAATTACAAGAAATCAGTGTTCAGCCTGTGTCGAAGATTTTCAAGCTTTTAGAAATGTACAAACTCTTTTTATTTAGCTTATGTGCTGTATTTACATGTATCTTTCCACATGTTTCAGTAAATCACTGCACCTATTTCAAATTTTAGAATTAGAAACAGCTGGAATAAGAAATATGTGTATGCGTTTGTGTTTTTTCTCTAGCTTGTTATCCTATTTGTTCATGTAAACTGTTCTGGTGTGAGCCTCTCAGCTTCAGAGTTACTCTTCTTTCTCTTGAACGTAATTCAACAAAATGTCTCAAGCCTCGTTGGGGATAAAAGCACCAACAGTACAACTGAAAAACTCCAAAGTAATATAGCTTTCCATAAATCATGACCCATTTACTAAAACAAACCAGAAAGAAAAACAAACATCACAAAACCACAACACACTTTGTTGGAATCCCTTTCATGTGGGAACTATTGAACCAAACCTGCCAACTGTATTACTCTGCAGACTGAAGCATGCATGATGAAAAACTCACGCTCCTGACATCGTGATAGAATATAGATATGAGCATCAATGGCCTGCCCCTCGGCAGAGGTGTAATGTTAGCACGCTTCCATTAGATGTTGGGTGAAGAAGCATGTATATTTGATATCTGGGTAAATAACCATTTTTAAGTTACCCTGTGACATACATATAGCGTCTTTTGATGAAAGACAGTGAATTTAATCAGTGTAATCCTTCCCCTCAATCATTTGCCTCTTAAAAAACAAAACAAAACAAAAATCAACATAATGTATACACAGGAGACATTACGTAGCTGGGTTTAGAAGTACCCACAGTCACTCATATCAGAGTGAGTGTTGGTGCAGACAGAGACTTGTGTGTAAGGGATCAGCTCTGAATACTTACAGAGAGCACCGGATGATAGTTGAATCTGTTTTTACTGATTTTACAGTGTGTTAGCAAAAAGAGGGGGAGGAAGTGGAGCAGCAAGTGAGTGTGTATTTGTGGGGGGCGGTGGTGGTGGGGTGTCTGTCGAAGCACATCATCCCAGTGTGGCATGAATGTGTGTTATTAGTGGGAGTGGAGTAGGACCTGTGCTCAGCTGCTGTTAGTGAGGCCAGCCAAGGCTTGGAGAGCAGGATCAAAGCAGGGACAAAGAGAGAGAAGGAGAACTGACAGATCCTCCAAGCAGAGAGAACAGAAGGAGGAGAGAGGAGAGGAGATGGGAGGGTGGGAGGAGGGGTGCTTGGAGGCTCTCCAGATACAGCCGCACACATCACTTACCTCCCCTCACACACACAAACTGAGGTGCCTGGAGCAGCCTGGGAGCAAGGAAAACAATAAGTACAGTGAATGTACCCACACTTTCTTTTTCCCATACAAGCACACACACAAACACACACGCAGAGAAAGATCAGCACGGGTCACTGTAAGCCTCGCAGACACAGGCGCTGGGGTCCGTTTTGGCTGGCTAAAACAGAGAGAAATGTTTTAAGGCCTCGGCGCTGGGCTGTAGACCGCAGCTTCCCCAGACAGCTGCCACAGCCTCCCTCCACTTCAGAGACCAAGATGCTCCCGCTTCCTTTAGGGGTCTCTTCTCTCCTCCATGCTCATCCCCTACCACCACCACCACCACCACCACTAGCCCCCCAAGCTTCCATCCTTCCACGTCACTCCTCCGCCTCTCTCTTCTTTCCCTCCATCTGACCCTCTCCTCTTCTTTTATCATGCCTCCTGGAACAGACCAGCGCTATTTGCATGTGTGGGGGAGGCGGTGTAGCGTCGAAGGTCAGAGGTCACAGTGAGTCAAATCTAGCAGCGATGGAGAGGAAGCGGTTAGGGAGAGGACCAACGAGTTGGCCTGGGTCTCTGGTTAGGATGCCTGAGGCTGGAGCAAACTAGGAATACAGCTGCTTTTTAGTAATGCGGGTGGGGGTGAGGGCCACTCATG
Source organism: Aulonocara sp. 'chitande type north' Nkhata Bay (assembly GCF_057382095.1). Lineage (NCBI taxonomy): Eukaryota > Metazoa > Chordata > Actinopteri > Cichliformes > Cichlidae > Aulonocara > Aulonocara sp. 'chitande type north' Nkhata Bay. The sequence continues at coordinate 38,956,138 of NC_141358.1, forward strand.
CAAATGTGTTGTAATCATCATTTACTCGATGTTCTAGATGGTGGACATATTTGTGTGCAGAACTCAAGCTGTCAAAGTAAAGAAGAGATGAAAGAAAGAATCAGATTTGGGTCAGCTGTTCGCAAATTTCACTACTGTCTATTTGCATTTGTTTTGTTTCAGTTTGATAAAGCATGAGCGGGTTCTGGTGCTATGAAGACATAATTACGGATTAAATGTTTTTATTACTAGATGCTCAGAGCAGAGTTCTGGCCAAACGGGACTCAGTCTTGGGACAATGAGAAGCATCTATGCGAAACATTTTCGAGTTGTCTCGAAGTTAATATCTAGATTTGCACAAACAAGCAAACGGACAAAAATGCAGCTCAAGAAGAAGTTTCTTTTTGAACACCATTAATCACAGAGTCCACATAAAACAGAAAGGCAGTGTGTCTCTTGTTTACTCTCAATCAGCACTGGGACATTTGAATTACAGGTGCACAAAGACTCCCCATTTCCTTCTGAGGAGGCCATTTGTTGACTGACGATAAGAAGACCAGCTTTTGAAGAGGCATTCAAGCGTGCACACACACAAACGCACACATACACACACAGCCCCAGACACTGACAGCTTGATGCTGTGAATCATTATCCCTAATAGGCCTAGTTTACAGTAAACAAACACATAACAATGCAGATCTTTCCTACACAATCACTGATCCCCCCCCTTCACTGTAGCCACATAAACATGCCACATTCCGGGTTCATTTTCATAGAGCTGATAAGTTTAAATATTCTAGCAGGAAATGGAGAGGTGGGAGGTTACAGTAGGAATGATGAATCAGTTTTGTCTCTCCTGCTAGTTGTTTAAAATGTAACAGTTTTTGAGGACATTAGACTAGAAGATCTCATCACAATGACTGTTGAAAGGATTTTATTTCATCCTTAAACTTTTAATAACTGCCATCTCACAGCTGGAAGCCTGAAGCCGCTGCACAGGACGCACAAATGTATGCAGCATTGTGTTCTGTTCCAGTTCAGTTTACTGTCTCCCGTCTACTTCCCAAACTAAACGAAATACTGCAAAGTGGAGCAAAATAACAGACAGACAAAACAATGCATGCATATCCTGTTCAGCCTAAACGCTGTGCTACGAAGCGGGCAATTCAAAACATCAAATTAAAATCAGCTCTACGGATTTTTGTGTGGCTGCTTGCTGATGCTTGTTGCTCTTTGCTAATGGTAAAAGCCTAATGTCACAACACACACTTAAAATCATCACAGAAGCATACAGTAAGTGTTTTTGTTTAGGGAGAAGTTCATGCTCTGAGTCAGGAAGGACCTGCTCTACTGAAGTGTCCTTGAGTAAGGCGATGTACTCCGACAGCACCACCTCCAGAGCAGCTTTTTCGGTACAGACGAGATTGTTAAGAAAGCGTTTCTCTGTAGGGTATTATACTGTTATCACCTAAATGTGATTATAACTAATGGCTTGAGAGAGAATTCATCAAATCTCTAAGTTTTGCGGCACTAACCTGGAAGAGGGCAGAGCTGTCTGCCAGGATGCCCTGGGAGGCCCCAGAGCCATTTTTTCTCCTCCTACCTGGGCCAAGGCCAACCTTATCAGACAAGAGCGCCCGAGGATTACCCTCCCCCAGAGCATTACCCTCCCTCACGGAGAAAAAAGGGCAGCCATCTCTCCCTCCTCGAGCCCTCAGCGCTCCCCCTCCTTCGGCCCTCAGCACTCCACCTTTCCCGTGGGAGTTTGCAAAGCCAGGATAACCTTGAGACCTCAGCTGGTCTGCTGCCAGAAACATTAAAGAAATTCCCTCCTTTTCTCTTTCTATCCTCACCTCTCCTGTACACCCTCACCCCACCTCACCACCCCTCCAGGCCTCCTCCTGATCACCGGGACATTACTCTATTTTTTTTTTTGCTCCTGCACCCCTACCCTTCCTCCTCCCCTTCAATTTTAGACTCCCTTTTTTGCCTTCTCAGCCTCCTCTGATTGTGACTAAGATTAGCCCCTTTTTCTCTCTTTCTCCCTCCCTCATTTCCTCCTTTCCCGTCTTTGACAGGAGCGAGAGAGGGTGGGGGCTCGAGCGCAGTGAAAGAAAGGGCTGTTCACATGATCTCCTGCGTAGTCGACTATTATCTGTAGATTGTCGAGCTGCCAATTTCAATTTAGCCGGCCCTGTTATCAGGCCAAAAATAAACGCCTCATTTGAAAAGTGAAAATCAAACTGTCCCGACAGGAGGGATGACTGACGTTGATTGCAAACTAACTGTTTTGGTGGCAGCCTGCACTTTGTGTGGCTTTTGTCTCTTGCTCACTTCACCAGCCCCCCCTCCAACCCACCCCACTTTGCCTCTCTCCCCATTCTCTCTGTCGGCTTCACGGCTGTCATATTCCTTTAGTGCTGGAAAGGTCAAGTGCTGCTTGCTGCATGTGAGATCTGAGGGAGCTCGGGGATCTTCAGCTGCCCCCACCCGCCCTCCTCTACTTTTGCTTTGTGGCCAAAATGCTTCTTGCTGCGAGCTCCCCTGTGCTGCCACCAGCCAGCAGTGGCACCAGCGGTAGCGGGGCCGGGTTGCAGAGGAATGTGTTTATCCCCTGTTGTTAGCTCCCTCCTTTCATGTTCCCAGCTCCTTCAAGTTGATCTGTTTTCAACACACTGCACAGAGAGGGGCCCCCATGCTCTCGCAGGATAGCAGCAGGGATCGCTTCACAGTGTTTACGGTCAAGAGAAACGATAAGTAATAAAGACAAGAGGGAGACAGAGACTGAGAGGACGAGACGGGAAGAACATCAAAGGAGATGTAATGATTTACATCTTGTCCAAATTGGAGTAGATTTTCACTCGGAATTTTCTACTCCGGCCTGGTAGCGTTACAGCAGAGAAGCTGTGTTTTTATTCAGGAGTTCAAAACCGAGGCTTTCATGTGGCCAGAAAGGAAATGGAGAGAGTTTACAAACAGCCAATAAGGGCTTTGTAATAGTTTCCCATGACATCATTACTGATGGGGCCTCAAGGGGTGTGTGTGCTGAATCCTCGCTGAGGCTCGAGTCTGTCTCAAACACATACACAAAGCAGGTATGACCTCATCAGCACCACATTCCAGGTTTCACCTTGCTGCCCCTTTCAGTCAAGTTAACACCCTATCTGCCCCCTAACCTCCCCTTGCTGCCGCACCCATCGCAGCCCCTATTGTTTCCCCCTCAGAGAGCTTCAGCTTTCAACAAGGAGATGAGCTAAGTACCAGCGCTGTGTAAGATCGCAGGGCTCTTGGCAACAACTCCAAGCCTCGCGCTGGTTTCAGCAATTGGTTTCTCTTCTCCACCCACTCAAGCCTGCACGCAGTCATCTCTGGGCAGAGGATTATGGGAAAAGGCCATTGACATGTAAGTGGTTGGGCTGGAGTCAAGTGTTGGCTGCAGCAGTGTTAATTTCAGTGATTTAAAAAGACGTGGTTTGTCCAACACAGCTCCTCGAGGGCCATTAGAGGTGCTACTTTCTGCAGCGTGGTCCCACAATGCGAGAATGATATCTAGTGTACATAATCTTTATTCATTCAACACTGAGCCACACTGTGCTGACTACTTCTATTCACAGCATCCACTTTTCCACTCGGCCTAATCCATATTGGATAACACATTCTTTTGGAGTCATCTAAATGCACCACCTGCAGGGCACCAGTAAACGGACCGCATCGACAAGTCGAACTTTTAGAGTTGCTGACAGCGTTATGCAAAGGAACAGTTTTGCCGGAAATAAAATATATCATCCACTCTGTCGAAATAACACACTAACTTTTCACACCAGTCACACACAGCTGGACACAGAGAGCACGATAGCTCGGCCTAAACTTCTTTAGGTTCGGCGGCCCTCCTGACTTCAGACATTTTGGGCTGGGCTTCCATGCTGGGGTGGACTGTTCCTTTAATTGTTATCCATTGCAGAGCATCGTATAGTCCTCAGACTATAATCCTCAAACCTAAATATTCTCATGAGATGAAAACAATTCAAGAACAAAAATGACCACAAGCCTTTTTCTCTCACGCAAAGAAGAGAAAACACAAAAAGAGCGCAGTCTCCCTCTCACAGAGTATCTAGGGTATGTAAACAAAAAGCAACCGAGAATGCAGTAATATTATGCCAAGGTCTTGTTTACAATTGTAAAATATTCCCGTGGACAGAGGCGCTACCTGTCCTTGCTCTCTTTAGCCAAGTAAGAAGATATTCTCATCTGTTGTTATGCAGCTACTCTGCCTGTGGCACACTTGCTGTGGAAATGCACGCACCGCACTGCTGCTCTCTCTTCAGCCTGCTGCACTGTACTATGGCTTCACTCTTGTGTCATCCACTTTCTTTTCTCATTTCGAAAATGGAGGTGGAGGTGCAGATAAGGATAGGTAACTATAAAAGTCAGTTATAAGACACACAGCAACACAGAGTCATCACAACCTACACCAAAAACAACTTTGTTAAAAGTCGGGACACCAAAACCTGTCGATCAGACAAATGCAGATTCTTTCGCTCAGCTGAGGCTGCAGCTGCACCTCTTACATTTTCATCTTAAATTCTCATCCCCAAAACCGAAACTTTTGGGAAGTATTCTCACTCAGCTTTTGTTACTAAATTTCCAGATTGTCTTTTAGTTTAAACGGAGCTTTTTTGCAGATACTGAGCCAGACACCTTTGTTTGATTTCTAATTGGTTCTTATCAGTCACAAAACTAAGCCAAAACATTAAAGCTCAGCGACATGTCCTCTGTGATTTCTTTCTTTTTGAGCACATACTCTTTCAATATTTCCATGACTACCTCTGGCAATGAATAATGCTCCTGGTACTTCTCTAAAATGTCGCTCTATTTGCTTTGCGAGAACTGCTAATCTGCGTTTTCTACAACAATGACCACCTTATGCTCTTGAGTAACATTCAGTAAGTGTTCCACCTTAATCCCAGTCTGGGCAAAGAAATCTCTGATCTTACTTTCTGATGTTTTTTTAATCATAGTATTTTTTCTCTTTGCTTCTCTTTTAGCCTGCATTTCCATTTTGAAGGAGTGTTTAATGTGATATGCATTGATGGGCTTGTTAGTATAAATGGGAATGAAATTTGTGCTAAAAGGCTTTCCTGGACATATCATCATAAAAATTGTGTTTGCATTAAAAACGGCTTTTTTATGATGAAAATGCATCGCCATGAATGCAGCCAGAGAATGCTGACAGTAAATGTGAATCATCAATGGAGTGAATAATTCCATATATGACAGGAATATGTGGCAGCCGATTACGCATGCATGAATAATCACAGCTCAGAGTAATTCAGCTTGGTAGCCACAACAACGGGTCAAGCGTTCAGGGAAAGGGCGTCACTGAGGAAGCCTGTGTTCATGTCCTGGAGCAAGGTGGTTTAACAGGATTAAACTGCAGCCTATCAGACCCATTTGGGATAACCACATCTGTCAAATGAACTACTTCACTGGCCGGCCTGATAACTGTTCTTCCTCCACTTATCTAGAAATCAACCCTTTTGTTACAAACAGATCAGGAGCAACTTGAAAGGGTTTGCCTTTGGCACAGTAAGCCACTAGTTGAGTCAACTCAAGACAAAGAGCAGGGCAGGGACAGTTTATTCGGCCACATCACAGTAGCCCTTTTTATGCTTTTTTCCCCCCCACCTGTTGCAGGCATGCACAGTGCTTTGCAGGAGCCCTCGGCAGAGTAAGTCATGCTTGGCAGGAAGTAAAAAGGCAGTCAAACAAGATTTAGCGATTTGGTTGCCTGTTAAAGGTCAGCGTCCAATGGGAAAGATACTCAGGCATTTATTGGAAGCCCTCAGGAGCACTGCAGTGATGTGGAGCAATTTTGGCACAGGAGCTAAAGATGTAGCTGCAGATCTGATAAGACTGAAAACAAAAGTTAATGAAAGAAGGTACTTGGATACTTTTTACATCTGGGTTACTCTCATGACTCACTGGGGTGGAGAGGTAGAACAGGTTTGTGTTTCCCACACATCAGCCCCTGAGATAGCAGCTAATCCCACCATACCACCACCCCACCATGCATTTGCCCACCCAGACCCTACCCTGTTCAACCTTTAATTCTGGGGTCAAAGCTAATGCTAAAAGAATCGCTTACAGAAGCAAAATAAAGGGCTCCAGTTCCTACGACTTGTCCCTGGTATGACTACGCCAGCCCAAACTCCCACTCTCATCTCACCCATTGCCTTATTTCATCGCTCTCAGATGCAGTTTCCACGCAAATCCTCTGACTCACTCCCTGATCCTCTTTCCCTCCTTTTCTACCCAATCCCTCTTCTTCTACTGAGTAACTTTAATTGTCCTGAGAAAGTCATGGTTGGCCCGCAGGGCACAAAGCACCAGTTTATAATTAATGTTACAGAGGACGGATTACAGGAAGCTCTGGACAGCCTGATCTGAGAGGCTGTGACAGAGAGTGTGTGATCTTCCTGCTTTAGCCAGACTTAGAGGGCCCGTGTGCACGCGTACATGTGTGTGCGCCTCAATCTGTGCAATCCATCAGAACAATGGGGGATCTCCCTTCCTTGCACAGGCTAATTTATGCCTTTGCCGAGAAAGGCCATCTGCACCGTACACATCCATACAGTAGATCCTCTCTCTTAACTGCACTGGAATGTGGGCAACAGGTTTCATTTAGACCGGAGACTGTGGTTTATTTGATTGAAGAACCAAAAAAGGGGGTCTTGTGCTGTCCCTCCCTTTCATTCATTTAGGGTGGTGGAGCTGGAGGTAAGGGAGGGGGTTAATGGAGGAGCAGGAGGAAGAGGGGTTGGACCAGAACTCCTGCCAAGCCAGGTGTGAGGCTGGGGGCTATGCACGTAAAAACATGAAGCACTGCTCTGCACAATGTTACGCTGAACCATATTCTATACACGGGGAATGCTCGACAGTCCACTGCTCTTTTTCCAAATAGGAAAACAACTTTTTTTTAAAACAAAAATTGCCAAAAATCTGAACTTTGACCTTTAGCTTGAGACTTGGTGATCAGTGGTATCTACTAAAAGCAAGTCTGGTGGAAAAACACAGAAACCAGACCAGATGCCATTTGAGATGAGAAAGGAGAATAGCAGGCACACACAAAAAATGTGGTAAAATTCAAATTATTCCAGTGGTGATGAAGACGGAGGAGGTGGAGGAGGAGGATCAAGAATCAGCAAGTTCCTATCAGGTCTTGCCCTCTGGCATTAAGACAGGAGCCTGGCTGCCTGTCTTTCATCATCAGCATGCAGGATCAGAGCGTGTCTTACACATCAACTCCTCTGTGTGCCTGTGAGTGTGCGTGTGTACATCTGTGTGTGTGTTCAGAGAGGGCACGTAAGGGCCCAGACTGCCTGCAGGGCCCCCCACGCAGATGAGCAGGGGCACAGGAGCGCTTGGCAGGAAAAGGAGTGTGTTCTTGATTGTGTTTGTGAGTCTGCACATGTTTGTGTGTACTCAGGGGAAAGAGACTATGTGTGTGTTTGTGAGTGAGGGATGTAAGGAGGGAGTGAGTCAGCCAGCCTGGGCATATTCTGTCTCTCCCCCCACCCTCACTGCCTTCCTCCTCACCTCTCATTTGGTTTCCTTATCCCTCCCTCTGCTACTCACTCATTCCTTCCATCTTTCTATCCACCCTCCCTCCAAAAGACACACGAAACACACACACACACACACACACACACAACCCGTTGCCTCTCATTCTCAGACAGTAGCAGCCGGGGGCCAGGAGCCTGCTGGTGGAGGCTGCATCGATCTTTTCCCAGCTGTGGGGGTGGCTGCACACACATGCACACACATGCACACGCAAACACACGCGTGCACACACACACACAAGCTTCCTAACCTTGAAGCGGTGGCATCGGATGTAAGGAGGCTCAGGGTTCCACCTGTCATTTGCTGAAATCTGCCAAGCTTTCTATAGCTAACCTCTGGAAGCTTGTCCAAAACATTTAATCACACACAGGCAAACTGCCAAGAATACACAGACAGATGTGAATATAGATGTTGATTAGAATGGCGTGTGGTAGGCTTTACAGGCTGCATGCATATGAGCTGTTAACGTAATGACCAATAATTTAAACAAAATAAAAAATGAATAAGTAAGACATGACATCAAACACAGAAATATTTGTATGGCCGATAAGATGCACGCTCAGTGCCATTAAAATGTATTTACCAATGTTTTCTCCTTTTCTTTGCAGCTTTCTTTCTAACAATTGCTATAGCAAGGAGCAGTTTGAGTGCAGCTTCTTACACAAAGTCTCTGTAAAGCTGCTAACACAAGTAGTAACCAGGTAAAATGCATATCAACATGTTTCATTAATCAGCAGCACAGGAGCTGTACCTGTGACCCGTGCATGGACTACTTCTCATGTGAAATGAGACGCTCGATTACACAAGTATTCCAAGGTCGTCGTCTAATCTCTGCAATATGTCCTTTAATGGTCCACCACTTCTAATTCATCGCAAACAGCATAAGAATAGCAGGCTGGGAGGGGTGTTTTGGGGGTAATGGCGGGGGTCTTAATCCTTAGCAAAGCCTCAATCAAAGTGAAAAACATAGGCGAGGGAAAATGCAGTGAGGGTGGGGGTCTTTGGGGTGGGGTGGGGGGGAATGGGGGCACCGATGAAAAGCCAAATATGCGACATTCACAGAAAAAGGGGCCCTTGTTGATGCGTGGAACCTTTGAAGAAGAAAGAAAAAGCAGAAAGAGGGTGTGTGTGTGTGTGAGATGGGGGGAGAGGGTCACTGTATTGAGGCACATTATGTCATGGCAGTCAAAACAGCGTAAAGCTGACAGGACAGGACCCCTGCTGACACACACATACACACACACATAATCATAAGTCTCCCCTCTCACCCACTTCCTGGCAATGGAGCATGCAGAGTGTGGGAAACAGCGGCTGAGGCACGCGCCAGATAAGATCTCGCCTGTAGGCCTCTCTGGAGATGCAAACAGGACTCTGCTGGCACGCAGCAGCAACCCCCCCTCACCCCACTTGTATGCACACACACACACACACACACACACACACACACACACACACACACACACACACACACACACACATCTCCTTTAACCCCACTAACGCCCACTGACCCAGTACAGCCATGCCACAGAGTGCATGTCATCAACTTCCTCTTTTCTTTGTTTATGAAATCACTTATTCTACAGGCTGCTCATTTCAGCCATCTTTGCCTGCTCAAGGACCACCCACCCCAAAAATCAACGAACTGATGTTTCCTGATCCAGACAGGGACAAGTGACAAATTAAAGGAAAACACGGTACAGAGTATCTCAGAAAGGTCCCGAGCCACCACGTGCCAACACAGCTGCTTCAGTGCACCTTCTGCAAGTCTCTGGAAGTCTGAGGATCAGTCTTTCTATCTGGCCTATCTCCTATATTGTCTTTTTATCTTGGAAGTTACTCCTTTCTCTATTCCTGACCACTTTTCAGCCAATCAACATTGGCAGACACTTACATCACCCGCTTCCAGTGATGCACAGTTAGGATGTTGGAGTACTGTAAGGAGCATGCACATTCGCGGGACCGCTTTAATTAAAACAGGAAGGACTGCAACAGCTAACAGTGAATTAATTAAATCAACTTTTTACTCATCTTTTCCTCCTGCCTGGTGTTACGGCCGGTCTAGGAAAACCCGACCGCAACAGGAAGAGTGATCCATCCAGCAAAGCAACACAGGGCATGTTGATGTTTATGAAACTTCTTAGAGAAGTAGCAAACAGGATGATCGATCCCCTGCTTGCTCTCTTGCAGCAAGACAGCCCCTGCACCAGACGCGCTAGCGTCCACTTCCCACTTGAACGGGCGAGCGAAATCAGGCGCTGCAAGTTCTGGTGCACTACACAACAACGCCTTGATCGACCTGAACTTGGTTTGACATGCAGCAGACCACACAAAAGGCTTTGAGGGGCTAACGAGGTCGGTTAGAGGGCTTACCACATCCGAAAAGTTTTTACAGAAGCCCCGATAGAACCCGGCCGGTTTGTGGCACTGGAAAGTCCACCACGGCCTGAACTTTTGCAGTCACAGGCCACACCTGCCCTTGTCCCACCTGCTTGCCCAAGTAGGTAATAGTAGCCTTCCCAAACTCACATTTAGAAAGGTTGAGCGTGAGGAAGGCATCGTTGAACCGCCCAAACACCTCAGAAAGTGTTGCCAGCTCTGTGCGTAGCATCCTTTGCTCAGTAGATCCACTTTTCCTCCTCTGCACATGTCTAAACTCAGCCTCACTTCTCCAACTTTGTCTCCAAACTGCTCAGCTGCTGTCACTGTAATATAATCTTCTCCATCATGAAAATTTTAACATCTCCAGCTCGGCCTCCTGTCTTTCTCTCAGCGCAATCATCTCCAAACCATGCATCACAGCATTTCCATGTTGTAAACCTTCCCTTTCGCCTTTGTTGCTACCCTTCAGTCAAAAATCACTCCCGACACTCATCTCACACTATGAAAGAAGCGGTTGTTTTGTGGTCAAATTTCTTGAGAACAGGTTTTTGTTGTGCCGTCTGTGTTAACCATCGCTGTGAATGACTCATCAGTTCTTAAACTGCAGTAATCTCAATGCAATTCATTGTTTGTGGGGAAGGAAAAAAACCTGTGCATCTTTACACATACTCATCCACGTTCACATGCACACTTGACACGCTCTATCCTGACTGCACTCTCTTCTTAACCTCTCTTATGCATTTATCCAGTGCTTTCTATTGCCAGGCATTTCAAATCAATCTGTTTAATAAAGTCACAGGAGAACTGCAGTTGACTTCAGAAAATGTTCTCGGTTGCTTCTCAGTAACAAATTGCTGACTTTTAGTAGTACTACTGCAACTAGTAGTGGAATCAGACGCTCCAAATTCGAAATGTGCAAAATGAGTGAGTCTCTTTTATGAAATAAACTCGTGCAAAATTCAGAGAGGTGGGATGAAGTAAGCCGACACAATTGTAGTGGAGCAAAGAGGACAGACTGCTGCTCGGTGGGTGAACCTGGTTCACAGACCGCATCCAGTCAAACGATGAGTAAGCTCTGACTGGCAGGATAGTCCCCTGTTTATCAAATCTTCTGTTGTGGCCTGTTTATCATTTACAGGCACACAGATTTAACTTCGTTTGAGACTGATTAGGTGCAACAGCAAAGGGTTTGCTCACACAGTTCTGATCACCAGCCTCCATTATGAGGTTCAGGTAAAGGTCACCGTAGTTTGCTGATACGCAGTCAACTGTAAGCTAATACTTTAACATTTGTCTTCCAGCAGGTAAGCAAAAATGCCATCAGTCAAACAAAGAAGCAACAGTACTACATAAAGCACGAAATGTTTGCATTGCAAAGGAATATATCAAACGCTGGCGTTTTTCATCATGCAGTATCATTTTGTCTATCAGAATGAATAAGCTCAGTATTGAACTATGCATTCACTCGGTAAAGAGAAGCCGTGGTTTTGTGGTCAGATTTCTAGAAAACGTGTTTTTGTTGTGCCATCCATGTTAACCATCGCTGTGAATGACTCAACAAAAAGCAGTAAAACTACTCCTCAGCAGCAGTAACCTTAATTTAATTCATTCTTTTGAACGTATCTCACATTCACACGCTCACTCAATACACAACCTCACAGCTGACCCCGAACGTACAGTCAGACCTACAAACTTACTCTGCATGTTCACTAACAAATTCAACCTCTTCCCTACCCACAAGCCAAATATTTACTCTTGTTCAGATATGGGCCCTGAATGATGGGAGAGCATTCAGCACTTCCTTTTAGTCCTCGGTTTCTTTTCATTCTCGCACACTCCCATTCGTGTCTGTACCGAGTCTGTTTAGACAGACACTGGCACCGAATCAAAAAAACATATCCTCATTAATATCAGTTGGAACACTGCATCAAACTGGAGCACAAAGGAGCAGCTTTCAGACACAGTTATTCTATTTTGGCTTCAGTATGTTTTAAACTGTATGAAGTTATAACGTCTGAGGGAGAATATCTAACAAAATCAGTGAAAAGGTAATTCACATAAAGTATATCGGTCATGACTGCAGAGTGCGGGCACCTGAACACTCTGGCCTCTGGCTGGTAATCACCAAATTGCCAACAACTGATTATTTAACCACCAACTGGCAAAATTTACACAGTAAAAATCACAGGAAAGAATAAAAGGGCCAGTGCAGCAGCAAGAAGCTCTTAAAACCTCTAAAGTGTCACAATAAGGACCGTCTGGCCTTATAGGACAGGGATCGGCATAAAAACAACTTGAGGGATTGATGGCGAGGTCATCTGAGCTGTTGCGGTGGATGGACCCCCTCCAACCCGAACACAAACCCCACCCTTTCGCTAAGCTCCAGTACGTTAATTGGGCCCTCACATCAAACGGCCTTCATTAGAAGGACTCCAGAAACCGCTAATCCCCTGCCTTCACACATGGGGAGGGGGGCACGGTTTTGTGGTCCATGGCGTCCGCCACACCGAACAAAACATCTTGAGGAAACATCAAAGTCCTCCTCATCCACGTCCCTTAAACTAAAGACTTGTGTGTGTGTGTGTGTGTGTGTGTGTGTGTGTGTGTGTGTGTGTGTGTGTGTGTTTGTGCGAGAGAGAGAGATTGTGCCAATGCTATCTGCTCTTTGTGACGGCTAAGCAAGGGAGGCATTTTCTTTGCAGGGAAGTCATCTGGAAACAAAGGAGCACTTTGACTGGCTCTAAAAATATCAGACATCACCAGGAAAAAGACGCCACTTGGCTATAACAAGGCCGCTGTGATAACTCGTCCTTTTGGTATGGCCCCATCGCATAAACACTCCCCCTCACGCAAAAGTTACCTTGCGCACACAAAGATAAATCAAATATCAGACAGGTTAGCATTTTATTCATGTTGCCGTTTTAATCGTTAATGTCTGCGGTGGAGACTATAGCGCATAAGCACCTTTCATGAATAACCATGTGTCAGCACAGCCTTATAAAAACAAGGTGAGGCACCACGCCGTGGCAGTGTGCAGATGGCTGCACTGATGCAACATGTGCAGCTCTTTGTCTTTACGATGTTTAAGTGCCGGTCATTCAAAAAATTATATCCCTCAATAAAAATGAATTCCAGGTGATTTTGGAAAGCAGCCCTATGCTCCTTTCAGTAACGATGGAATAAAGCCCATCTCTATCATGTCATTCGTTCTCTTTTATTAGCACGCTAAGCTGTTTGGCAGCTGGTTTCCTGATGCTTCCATTGACAAACAAAAAAAAAAAAAAACTGGCAAAGGATGAGAGACACTCAATTACCAAACCACACCTAGAGTAGCTTGTCCCAAGGCATCACGCAGTAATGCATCTTCCCTGTCTTTCTCTCACACACACACACGTATCCTAAAATGTTCATTCCCACCCATCCCTTCCTATCTCTGCTGCCCTGGACCATCAGTCCAGCTGACCTCTGCAGCCTCTGACACACACAAACACAGGCAGGCTGAGGATGTGCTGACAGGCAAGAGACTGCCAGCTCTTAATTAGCAGGAAGTTGCAGTGTCAAGGTGTCACAGGAGTGGAGCATGGAAGGGCAGGGCTGGTCCGTCACCCTACCGATTCCCAGCGGGGATGCTTTTGTTGTCATTTTCCCAGCGTGAGCAATGTTTGCTTCGCTGCTGCGTTGGTTTCTCACACAAATGAGGAACGCAGGCTTCGAGGGACTCATGTGTTCCAATATTTGACCCCAAGCATGAAGATGGAGGGGCGTAAAAAGAAGAGGGGACATTCTAATTGGCAATTTAGGATTCTCCATAGCGGTTGGGTAGCGGAGTAAAAAATGAATTTAGCCTGTTTGCTTTCATCTTCTCCTCTTGCCACCTCCCTCCACCCAGGTTTCTCTGGCAGCCATTTCCCTCTCTGCTAGTCTTGTGTTTAACTCAGGCACTTATGCACATTAACACACACTTGATCATGAGCATATACAGGTGGTCTGTGTGGTGGTTGGAGGTGGGTAGCCTGAGAAGCTTTGAAAAGCATCCGTCTCATGCTGTGTTAGAACTGTCAAGGAGGGAGACTTTGGCTTCCCATTAAAATCTCACCAAGACTAACACTAATGCCGAAAAAGTTGGAAACACGGTTTAAAATGTAAGTAAAAACAGAATGCTGTGATTTGCAAATCTGATTAACTCATGTTTGATTCATGACAGAACCTAGAGAACATATCAAATGTTTGAATGAGAAAATGTACAATTTTAAGAAAAATATGACCTCATTTTGAATCTGATGGCAGCGACACAACTCAAAAAATTTGGAACGGGGACCTAATCGGTAACATGGCTGGGTATAAAAGAGCATCTTGGAGAGGCGGAGTTTCTCCGAAGTAACGATGGGCAGAGGTTCACCAATCTGCGTGAAACTGTCTGCAAACTCTGAAATAATTTAAAGATAATGTTCGTCATTGTAAAACTGGGAAAACTTTGTATATCTCATCACATGCACTATACTATATATTATTATCAAGAAATGTGTATAAGAAAAATCTGTCTTGGATGCCTTTGATCTTCACTCAGGCAGCACTGCATTAAAAACAGGCGGGATTCTCTCCTGAAAAATCACAGCACGGGCTCAGGAATACTTCCAGAAATCATTGTCTGGAAACACAGTTTACCTCCATCTGCAGGACAAGCTCTGTGATGCAAAGAAGAAGCCAGATGTGAACTTTATAATCATCTCTGTCAATGTGTAAAACTACTCTGTCGTCAGATGAATCGAAATTTGAAATTCTTTTTGGAATACATGGACGCCACAACCTCCAGACTAAAGAGGCGAGGAGGTATCTGTTCAAAAGCCTGCAGTGCTGATGGTATCGAGGTGCATTGGTGTCTATGGAATTGACAGCTTGCACAACTGGAATGTGCATCAGTGCTTCCCTAAAACATCTTTTTCAGGGAAGGGCTTGCATCTTTCAGCAAGCTACAGTAAACTGCATTCTGTAGCTATTAGAGCAATATGGCTTTATAGTAGAAGATTCAGGTGACCTTTCACC
Organism: Aulonocara sp. 'chitande type north' Nkhata Bay; assembly: GCF_057382095.1. NCBI lineage: Eukaryota > Metazoa > Chordata > Actinopteri > Cichliformes > Cichlidae > Aulonocara > Aulonocara sp. 'chitande type north' Nkhata Bay. The sequence goes on from NC_141358.1 coordinate 38,971,159, forward strand.
AATCGAAAACATCACGAAACAAAACACAACCAGGAGTGTTGAGAAGCTAGGCTCATATATCAGACAAGAATGGGACAATCTTCTTCCAAAAAATCCAGGAGCTGCTCTCCTGAGCAAAAGTTTTGCTGCCTTTAAATTTGAAATGACCTTATATTTTTTCCTAAATTGGGACATTTTCTCAGTTTGAACATTTGATATTTTGGTTACCTTCTATTTTGAATAAAATCCAGGTTTATGATATTTTCAAATCACTGCATTCTGGTTTTATTTACATTTTATACAATGTCACAACTTTTTTTTGAACTGGGTTTCTATTTAAGGAAGCGCTGCAGGCTTTAAGCAATGTGGGGAACAGGACTGGCCTACAACCACAGCTTTAGAGATAAAACTGCACTGAGTAGACAAGAAGATACAGTCATCCACTGTAAGAAAGATGTATTTCACTGACTACCCTTAGAAAGAGGAATTAGTCAAGCAATCATTAACAATAATAATGGATTGCATTTATATAGTGCTTTTCGAGACCCTCAAAGCATTTTACAATTCCACTATTCATTCACTCTCACATTCCCACACTGGTGGAGGCAGCTACAGTTGTAGCTACAGCTGCCCTGGGGCAGACTGACAGAAGCGAGGCTGCCATATCGCGCCGTCACCCCCTCTGGCCATCACCAGTAGGCGGTAGGTGAAGTGTCTTGCCCAAGGACACAACGACCAAGACAGACAGAGCTGGGGATCGAACCAGCAACCTTCTGGTTACTAAATGTGCTACATACGAGTTCATCTAAATGCATTACATGCATCTCTACAGGAAAGGGCAGAGCAGGCTGTACCTGCTGCGGAGACTCAAGTCGTTTGGAGTGGAGGGCCCACTCCTGAAGACCTTCTATGACTCTGTTGTGGCTTCTGCTATCTTTTATGGCGTGGTCTGCTGGGGCGGCAGCATCTCTGCTGGGGACAGGAAGAGACTGAACAGGGTGATCCGAAGGGCCAGCTCTGTTCTAGGATGCCCTCTGGACCCAGTGGAGGTGGTGAGTGACAGGAGAACGGCGGCTAAGCTGTCATCCCTGATGGACAACATCTCCCACCCCATGCAGCAGACTGTGACAGCACTGAGCAGCTCCTTCAGTGGGAGACTGCGGCACCCACGGTGTGGGACGGAGAGATTTCGCAGGTCTTTCCTCCCCACTGCTGTCAGACTCCATAATAAAGACTTTAACTGATCAAGCACACACATCCATACATATGCAATAATACTAAGTGCAATAATCCTTTCTGTCATCGTTGTATTTTTACTCAGTTGTATATAGTATTTGTATTTGTATTCTATTTTTATCTTATTGTATATTTATTTTATTTTATTCTACTGTATATAGTATTTTATTTTATTCTATTCTGTACAGTTGTGTACTGTATTTATTCTTATTGTATTCTAATTTTTGCCTCATAACTTTTGCACTGTCCACTTCCTGCTGTGACAAAACAAATTTCCCACGTGTGGGACTAATAAAGGTTATCTTATCTTATCTTATCTTATTATTCTGAACAAAGTGAAATAACCTTCAGGATAGTGTTCACAGCTAATGTGGTTTCAACTCTCAGTTACACTGACAGACAGTTTTTGACTCATCAAAAAGGTTTAAAAAAGGTTTTCGTAAAAATAATTTTTGCAAGTCATGTTTTGCATTTATAATCCACGTTTCTTTCATTTCCACCAGGAGTTGATTTTCTGGAAAAAGACGATGAAGTTTTGTTTTGCAAATGAATGAAGATCTATTAGTCAGATGACTGGTTACAGATAAGGAAACTGGAGGCGATGAGATGCCAAGAAGCTGTATGAGAGAAGCACTGTGTGTCATGTTTTCTGTCCAGTATTATCAAGTATCTTATCAGCAGCATGTAAGTCTGCAAATGCCTCTTGATCAGAACAGATTAACACACATTTCCCTCCAGCATTAACACAAGCGTGGGATGGGAAATTATCTAAGTGTGTTTAAAAAGTCATTGCTGTGTTTGTACTTTGGCAGACAGCGGGCTGAGGACCACAGCTGGTGTGGGTCCGTAAAACAGGTGGCTGTCCTGCGTTTGTTGGCAGTCCGATGAACCAGCTGTGAAAGGGTTAAGCGCCGGTGCAGGAGGCAAACACATGTTAAAACACACTTGCGGGGGCACATGCAGACCCGCAGACAGACTCACACACTCCCTGCCTTCCATAACTCTATATTGTTTGCAAGCACCAGGGGTGGAACCTTCCTCTCTGTCTGTCTCCCTCTTTTCCCTGAGTGCCGGTGCGTGGTCGGCCGCAGGGCTGAGGAATGTGTGAGAGCCATGTGTCAAATCCCCAGACTGTGGGAAAGTGCTGCTCTCTGCTGAACTCCCTCCTCCCTCCCTCTCTGCTTCCCTCCCTCTCTCTCTCATTTCGTTGGACCGCTCTCCAGGCGAGCGCTCTGCCCCGCTCCAACCCAGCGCGAGTGTGTGTGCATGCGTGCGTTAGTGTGTGTGCGCGTGTTTACGATGTGTGCCTCCCTGCCTCGCAGCACACAGGAAGTGAGCGGAGAGAGTCTGCCAGCGGAGCTCCGCCTGGAACTGCCACTTCCTGCAGACAGTTTCTATGCCAGTACCAAGCCTTGCAACACACACACACATGCAAACACACACATGCACGCACAACCTGCTCAACTCCTCATCGGGAACTGCAAGATGTCCCGAGAAGGAGGGAGGCTCCTCTCTAACTCTGTATCTCTGTGTGTTGATCTCTGTATCCCGTTTCCCTCACGCTGCCTCTTCCTCTTAAACACAAACACTGAGATCTTTCACTGTGAGCGCGCCGCTTTCATCGCTCTGAGGATCCGCAGCAGCTGCTCTCTGACTTTCTCCGATGCTTGCCAACAAAGCCAGAGAGTTGCTACAAATAACAAATTCAGCATACAGCCATAAATCTTCCTCATATCAAGTGCACACGTCCGCTGGTCTCGTCTCAGTAGAAGGTTCATGTTCTACACAAAAAGCCTGCACATAAAGGACAAAGGGTGGTGACAGACACCGAAACATCACCAAGGATGTTCCATCTTCACACGCTCCTTGCTTAAAGGCTGTCTGGTCTCTTTCCTGTGACGACTTCCTCTTCCTTCTGTCCTTCAATGAACCATTTACGTCTGCCTATGTGTCACTAAAGTATTTCACTGCTAACCTTACTGTCCTTGCTTTTCTGGATATGGACATTATATCTGTTTTCTCAGTCACGTTTTCTGGTAGTTCATTGTGGAGATTTGGACATTTTCATGTCATGGAAAGCGAGGAATTAAAATTTGCCTCTTGGAGCTTTCTGTGTGCAGCATAAAGAGAGCCTGCTTCCTAACAGGCACATTAATCAGTGCTTATGAGAGCTTACTTAGGTTTGTCCTTGTTTGTATTTAAGTCTTATTCTCTGGTCAGCAGGTTTTACAACAATGTGTCTGTCAATCATCTCTTTCTCCTCCGCAACTCGGCCTAAAAATACACTCCCTACACCTGCCGTGCTTCAGCCTGACTACCCACACGCCATTAAACATGTCTTTCTGCGGCGCTCACACACGACACATCGTACTGATGACATAAGCAGTCCTCTGCCCTCCTGATCGCTCTTGCAGCTCGAGGAACACAAGCGGATCTGCAGTTTGGTCTCCGTGACATCCAGCATGTCACAGGATAAAACTGACCTCCGGTCACGTCCCAGAACCGTGGATCTACCTCTCTACAGGTAACCCTGGCACCCCTGTACTCTCTTGCTTTTACACCTTTCCTCTGTCAACAAGCTACTAATAAGAAAATCCATCTGCATTAAATTTGTCTCTGTACTTGTATCAGGTTTGCAGTCATTAAGAACAGTACTGTGCACAAACAAAAAGACAGATGTTAAACTTCAAAGGACGTGCCCACTTTGTAAAGCAATGCCATAAATCAATCACAGCATCGTGCTGATAAAATATTGGACGTATTCAGGCTTGTTAATGGAACCAGTTTCCTCACTGTGTCTGCACAGTACCATCTCCGAGCACTCACTCACACACAAGCACACACATAACTAGCCTGAGTGCGAGCCAGGCGCCAAGAGCAGATCCACAACTCGTCCAAATCTCCCTTCTCCACATCAACGTGCAGACTGCGCCAAATACCCCCACAGAAATAAAATACAAATATCCCTGGGAGCGAAAGAGAGAACGGCAGGAGGAAGAATAATGTGTCTGTGTTTGTGTGTATGTTAAACCACTGCATGTCCAAGGATGGGTGCAATTTAACTGAACCAGTGGGGAGGATAAGTAGCCAAGGGTTTTGTGCTCACACACACACACACACACACACACACACACACACACACACACACACACACACACACACACACAGAGTCCTGGCTCTCTCTGCTGGTTGAATAAGCAGTCTCTGTGCCATATTGGTTTGGGCCTCCCCCTCCTGTGTTAGACCTTGTTAGCCTGCCAGCCCTCAGACTCATTCCCACACTCCCATATCTGGCTCTGTGGCTGGCGCTGGGAATCCCCATCATCACAAGCACAGACTTACACACACACGCACACACACACCCATCACAATCAACACAGGGTGGTCATTGGCTGGATTTGACCCTTTACGTCATGTTTCATCCTATATGTTTGGATTTCAGCACTACAGACTTGCTTGGTTTATTTGAGGGTCTTTGAAAATATTATGCTTCAGTTCTTCAGGTATAGTAACGCCGCAACAATCTGTCCAGCCTTCAGCACTGGAGTGCAAAATGTTTATGAAGAAGCCCAAAGCCGTATTGTGCAATATGGAAGACCGGTCATCAAATATACACTGAAGCTTCGCTTGCATTTTTCTTTTTCATATTTTTCAGACTTTTTGAAAACCAATGAAGATGTGAAAATGTTCTGGTGTCTTTTACACTCTTTTAAAATTCCAAATACATCATTAATCTTCCACGGTTGCCGCAGTGGAAGTCGTTCTGCATTTCTTAGATTGACCAATCTACTGTCTTCATGGATTTTCAGCTGAAAAAAAAAGGTTTTATATTTCCTTTGCTTGACGGTGGTGGTTACTAATTGTCAGCTACTACTTTGATTATTTCCCATCCATCCATCCCTGGACAGGTCACCAGTCTGTTGCAAGGCTGACACAGAGAGACAGACAACCATTTGTACCTCTGGGCAATTTAGAATTAACAATTAACCTAACCCCACTAACTGCATGTCTGTGGACTGTGGGAGGAAGCCGCAGTACCCACGCAAACATAGGAAGAACATGCAAACTCCACACAGAAAGGGCCTGTTAAACCCAGGACTTTCATATCCAGCCAATGTAAAAAAAAAAACACGTGGAGAGATTTTACCATAGACAGAGATATTCATATTCAGAAAAAGCAATATATGTATTATACATACGTATATATTTTCGTATATGCAATGAAAATGGGTAAATGTGTGTCTTGTGTTCTATTACTTATCAGCAACAGGACTGTGGCCGCAGTTCACCACCTCACTTCTTATCTGAATCAATTAGTTATCCTAATTGACTTTAGGTTGTGCTTTCAAACTGTCATTTGTGCATAAATACACTGCAAACCACAAGTCACTGAAAGCTTTTTGAAAGCTAAATGGTTCTGTGCCGTGTTGCTGTGATATGACTCGACAATCAAGGCCCGAAGACAAAACACTGAAACATTAAGGAATTGAAGCACGCTATGTTTTGCAGTGGCACGCCATTTATTTGCCATATTTGGCTGCTTAGCAGCTTTGTGTGTCACGTCAAAGGGTAATGACCATGGTGAATAATTGCTCAAGTCATTTCCTTCTGCGCCCTGCGTTCCTGTATTGTAAGCTGTGACTATATGCACTGACTGATAAGATGCTACCCATCCCACATGACAAAATATGAGATGACCGCTTCCAGTGAAACAACACTCATTAGCCTTTCTGGCAATGAGGCAATGCCTTTTATTCAACGATTGAAACACGGTTGTGGTTTTGAGAATGAGAAATGTAGATTGTAAACGCAGAAAATTAAAAGTAGATAGCGTTTGAACATCGATGTAGTTACATGTGTGCATCAAAAACACTGCATTTTTAAGCACCTTCCCTGGATGTAAGGACTACCACGCAAGAACAGAAACTGCACTTTTTCCACTTCTACAGAAGTTTATCATTTCCACAGCCTGCACGGTTAAACATAACAGAGCCAATAAATTAAGGATAGGGACTGGATGTGGGAATTACACACAATATCTGTATTTACATGACCCTGTCTACTAAACAAACAATCAGAAAATTAAAGTGCACACAAGCTCAAACTTGCAGAGAAACCTGCAGTAAAGCCCACTTACAGCGGCCCTACCAGAGGAAGTGTGGTTTTATACTGCTGCGAGGGTCAAGAGAGGGCAGGTGATTTATAACCAGAAAAGGGCTGGACAAGCTCAAACACCACTAAATAATCTGCAGAATAGAATTTAAACTACCTCAGTTTCCACTGCTATCCATTAATTGGACATTAAATCGTGACATCATGGAAATGGATGAGAAATTTCAACATAAAATTCTTCTTGGAGGAGATAGGTGAGATTTGTGTGGACAGAAACTTTTTTTCTTCTTGGAGCTGAGGTCATGCTTGTTATGTGATGATGAGAGGAAATGGGTAAGTTTTAGCTAATGACACATTGTTTTATATAATTTTAGTGATAATTCTATTCTGCTACTGTAAAATCTTAGCTTGACTGTGATTTGAAGCATGGGCACTAGAATGGCCGGTGTAATGGCTAATGTGCAGCTGACAGACTTTAAATATTTATGGGACTAATAATGTCTGATAATTTAGGAGCAGGACAAGAAACAAAGGTAAAATCAAGGCAGTGCAGAAGAGCAGGAAGACTGTGTGAGGATAAGCAGAGAAGGAAGGAGGTGCCGGTGAGGGGAAAGGGAGGCACCGCGATCATCTTATCAGACCTGTGAGCCGTGAGTGATCTAAGTGGACTGAGAGAGGAGAGCAGAGCCTCTGTTGTGCCCTGTGATCCAAGACTGCACTTTATGGCATGCTCCTGATCTCTATCAGTGTGGGAAAAGACTGCAAGGCCGGAGGGACTGTGCGGATTTATGCCTGTGGCTGAACGCATGTTTGTTTAGTTTGGTGCACCGCTACTAAAGCAATCAAGTGGGCAGAGCCTTGTGTGCATGCATGTGCATTGTGTATGTGGGTGTGTAGCATCTCAGTTTCTGCCACTAAAGCAATCAAGATGGCAGAAGCTTGTGTGTTTAGAGCAATGTGCGTGTTTATGTGTGCACTTGACCGCTGTGCTGATAAGGACTACAAACATCATCCAACAGCAGGCGGGCAGGTTCACCCACACTAGACGATAAGACGGAACTTTGACCCCTCACAGCTCTAACCGACCATTTAATTCACACTCACACACAGCATTAATAACAGGTCATAAAGTAAAATATGCTTCTGTGTGTCGCAATTAAATCTAACGTCACTGCCATTCCATTGCTCAAAGCACTGAAACACAGAGCTCGCAGAGAGCTCCAGTTATGTCTTGTCACCTGATGGCTGTAAAACAGACTGATCACTGGTAATGTCCTGTGCTGAGGGCTCCAGACGATTAGTGATCCTTCGAGCCTGTGGGCCTTAACTGCCATTAAAGGACGCTCACACTGATTTTACTGTGTGAAGCCTCCGAAAGGGAACAAAAACTATGTGCATGAGCGCACACATACACACACACCCACCTACTCAGCATCCGCTGCTCTCCAGATGCCAGCTGAGTGACGCACACTCTGTCATGCACCAATAAAACTGCAGTGGGATTGCAGGGTGATGAGGCCACAGCTAAATCTGTAGCAGGTTCAGCTATTAGTTGAGTCACTATGAGTTCATAAGGGAGACGCCGTGCAGGGGGTCACCGGGTAGATCACGCTTCAGTTCGCCGATGCATTCAGCTGACGCCACACACACCCAGACTCATGCAGACACCAGACTCCGCGGTGACACACTCCATCAGGGCCCCTGTGAGTCACCTGTGCAGCCTGGTAGACAGGCAGCCTGAGGCGAGGCGACATGAGATTTGTGTGTGTGCTTGTGTGTGTGCAAGCCTGGCTCCAGTGATATCATCATTAGGAGACAGCGAGGGCTGAGCTGTCTGATGGACGGCACACTCCACTCCCCTTGTGATCCGGCCACCTCTCACCCAAAATGACCATCTTCTCAATACCTCATAAAAATAACGACAGAACAAAGAAATGGATGGAAGGAGACAAGGGAGGAAGGATGGCATAGATGGTGCATAGGCAACCAGGTCTTGGCCCTGTGCTACACCAGCCTTTATATGTGTCCACTGGGAGGAGACCTGGCCTGTGTTCGGCAATCAGCAGCCACTTACACGGTAGACACAGGCATTAAACAGCCATTACATCAATAGCACGGATGCTGCACTTTAGAGGTGTACTTATCATCTGCTTTATGACCGACCATAACGACCGCAATGAAAGAATTCTGATTTCTTATCCTCTGATGGGAGTCTACTTTCACATTTATCTGAGGACATTTTTTTTGCCAAGTCAAACCTACACAAAAAAACGTTTTAGAACTTCACACATAAAAAGCAAAACTAAACTAAACTTTGCCGACAGGCACCGTTCGTTTTCCCAGATGGGAGATTAAACCTCTGTAGGATAAAGCATTGCTACATTTATTAGCAATGTATCTCCCTATGCACCTTTCAATTATCCAGATTGGATGAGTGAAAATACAACCCACAGTAAAGATTATTTTAATTGTTTCTACTAAAATATGTCAGCATCAACGACCTAGTGATCAATATCGGTTCAAGCTAGCCAGTTATAAATTATAAGAAACATTATATTTAGAAATAGATCCCAAATACATACAAAGAACATTTTTAGAAATCATTTAATAAATATCCAAAAGGTATGATATGCAGAATACACCATAATGTCTGTGCAGAGGAAAGTGCATATTTAGGTGAGGTTTAATTGATGCAGGTGCACCTCATTGCCTTGATATTCCCACTTTTTCCAACTCCCTTGCTAACATGTGCCTCAGCAAGGTTCATGTTGAGTAGTGCAATTAAAGATGTTGAAATGCCGACGTTCCCCAGACATGAGAGCACTCATCTTCGTGATATCACCAAATATCAATGCACTTTTATAACTCTCTTACACCGAACACAATAGACGCGAACAGAGCGTCAGGTTTACATGTAAAGTCAATGGAAAAGCGCGTGAAACGCACATCTGGCACGTTTGACGCGCGAGTAAAAACACACGTGTCAGTTTTTGTGTTGCATTTTGTGCATTCGCGCGTATCGCGTCTACCGCTCGAGTTGAAAAAATGTGAACTCCAGCGTCAGGCAGCTTTCTTGTCAATTCTCTAAGAGGTTTTCAGGATTAGTTGTCCAGTTGAATGTCGGCTGCTTTTTGTCGTTCTCTGTGAAGATGACCCCACACTGCTTCAATAACATTGAGGTCCAGGTTCTGAGGAGGCCAGTCTATGACTGACAGTGTTTTTCTATCCATCTATGCTTTTACTCCATTGGCAGTGTGTTTGGGATCATTGTCATACTAGAAAATGAAGCCTTTGCCAATCAGATGTTTTCATGTGCTTTTGCATGTCAGATCAGTATCTAAAGGTACTTTCTCAGCTTCGACAAGATTCCCCAAACCACTAGCTGCAATGCAATTCCAAAGCTTGACAAACCACCGTGAGTTTACAGCCGTCTGTAAACAGTGACACTCACTGCGGTACCTGCTTTGTTTTCCTCACCTATTTGCCACACACACTTGAACTGTGCACAAAACAAGCTCAACATCAAAGTGCAATATGATTCTCTTTATCAGTTCATAAAATTTCAAGGAGCAGCCTCCTCCTTTAAGAGGGCACGTGGTGATATTACTTGTTTAAAAACTCTCTTCTCAGCCCCCTCCATCGTCTGTCTGCGTGACAGCGCCCAGCCACATGATCAGAGCTTATTGCCTTTAGCCACCGCCGAACTAAACCTCAAACTGGAACATAGCCAGGGGAAGACCATAAAGCAGCCACACAGGTCACAGGACTCGGCTCAGTATCTCAGTGCTTATTATCACACATGTTATCACACACAAACCCTTGCCTGTCACGTTACCATAAAATCTAAGTCAGCTGACGCACCTCCACCATATGAGGTGGCTGAAAGGCTTGAATGAATGCTCCTGCTGATACATTGTAGAGTTTGCATATATATTGGGCAGCGTGTCACTGGGCTTATGAGGTGTTAATGAGTTTCACGCCTTAAGGCTAAAAGCAGTTGTTTGCGTCACAGCTTCCTTTTCCAAACAGTAGCACCCATCATCTTCACTTAGGCATTGTTCATCTTAATAAGGGCCTTATGCTGCTCACCAACAGGAGATACATGGTTAATTGATTGCAGCTGTCTGCCTTAACCCAAATTGATGGCCATAATCTAATGAAGAACATGAGGTTCTGAAGATAATAATGTACCTTGACATGATAATGATTTCCCAAAAATAAAGTCATTTTTGTCAGTGATTTGTACATTAAGTCAGCTGACGCACACCGGGCCCAAAGGAGAGACTGGGGGAACTGTCACAAACAGAAAGGTGATGTTTGTATGACTGTTGGTCAGTGCCAGTCGTCATAGCAATAACAAAGCAATCCCTGTGCAAAAATCTTGAGTCACTCATTACTTCTTTATATTTTGCTTCCAGTGATCCTGACTTTCCAGCAATTCTTTATGTGCTTTCGTGCAAAGCTTCTCCAGGCTTACTGACAGTCATTCAAAGTTTTTATTTGGACATTGGCTGCTTTGTACACTCATTGTTAACTCAGTCATTACAACTTCCCGTGAAATGCAGACCCATGTTTTTTGTGACTTTTTTTGTGTTAAGCCCCCTAACACTGACCTATGAATCTATCGAGCATAAAAAAGGGCACCTGATGCCTGGGTTAGACTTCTGCAGGGAATCTTTGACCCTTTATTTTGATTTTATAAGTTTGTTTGTAAGTAATAGAAAAGTTGCAGTGCATAGCATAGTCCCATAGTTCTTGTGGTAAAGAAAGATGGATCTACATGGTTCTGTGTAGACTACTGTAAGGTGAATAAGGTGTCAGAGTTTGATGCATACCCTATATCCTGGGTCGACGAACTCCTGGACTGGTTTGGTTCTGCACGCTTTTTTACAACACTGCATTTGACCAAAGGCTACTGACAGATTTCCTTGTCTACTGTATGTATATGAACAAGACTCTGTATAGGTTGTAACGATTCATCATCATTCCTTTCAGCTTGTTTGGAGCTCTCGCCCCTTTCCAGCTACGTCGCTGCGTTTGCTGCATATGCTGCTGTTGGATGTAACGCATTGCAAAGTAAGATTACAAATTAATGTGTTACTGTAATCACATTACATTTTTCAGTAACACAGTAATGTAATGTGTCACTGTACTACAGTCAGTCATTACATTACAATTATGTCATTAATTACGATACAGAGGTTCTTCAGTGATCTGCATGCTGGATTGAGAGAAAAAAAAACATCAAAGAAACATGAATTTTTTCTCCCTCCACACTTGCACCACAATCACCTGATTTCAAATCCTGTGCAGGAGGAGGAGAATGGTGGAGTGATACAACAATACAGCTTTTGATTAGTGCCGATATGGACATTACTTTTATTTTGTTTGCACAAAACGACAAGAGCGTGACAGTAAAAAGGAATTTGCATTTAGGACAGCCGCATCACACTGCTAACAGAACTTAAACTCTTTAAAAACATCTGCACAGATCCCAGATGCTAATGCCAAGCTAGCAATGAACCCAGAGTGATGTTGAAGCCGATTGTATGCACACCCCAGCTCAGCAGCCAGACCCTTAACTTCAACAGGTAACAAAGGCAGTGGTGAGCAGCTAGACACTGACCTTGCATGGGACCGTAACGTAAACTTCATATTGTTAACAGGTAATTTTGAGACAGTGTTGATAATTTTAGGTTATAACAAGAGTAATGAGCCTTGTGACAAATTACTTTCTCAGGTGAGTAATTAGGAAACGTTTTGCATTACTTTTAAGAAAAGTACAGACTAATGTGTAATACATTACCTTTTACAAGCAATTACCCCAGCACTGGCTGCTGCCTACTTGGATGATGTCATCAGAAGATGTAATGTGAGTGCTGGAGTCTCTTAGGCAGGCAGAAGCTGGACAGAGGGAGTATCAGGCAGTGTCTGAAAGTCACGTTTTAAGAAATCTGAAAAAAAAAAATCATCAATCAAGACCTGACACAGGACCTGGGAGATGCATTTGGCCCTCAAGTTGGTCTACCATCTACTTATCATTGAAGCCTCCTCTGAAACTGTCTGAGTGGAAGGGTGGTTGTCAAGAAGCCATTGTAAAGGAACCTGGACCTCAACATCATTGAAGCAGTGTGGGATCATCTTGACAGAACAGAGCAGCCAACATCCAAAGAAGAGCTTTGAATATCCTTCAAGAAGCCCGGAGAACTATTCCCGAAGTCTACTTAAAGAAATCACAGAAAATCTTGACTAAGAGAACTCAGACTGTGTTGAAGAATAAAGGTGGTCATACCAAATACAGACTTACAAGTTTGTTAGAATTGTACAAACTCAATTGTTGCCTAAATACAGACACAACACTTTATGGAACATTGCACCCTTGACACAAAAATAATTTCTATTTAGTGAGATCTTGGAAGTTGTTTTAAATAAGAAGTTACTTAATTGTCTATCAAAAAAAAACCCCTAAAAATCATGAAACTACAAATTTGTTTTATATTTAGTGACTGTGATTAACTGTAATGGAGTGTTTTTAAGGCTTTTAATCGTAGAAAGTTTTTGCCTTATTTTGTTTTTTGTTTTTTTTTTTAAACCTGCAGTGAAGAACAAGACTACAACATATAAAGACCTGAACATTGGGTTCTAACATGTCACTTTCCATGATAAGCTTCTCCACAGTTGTCATCTATTGATCAAAAGGCTGAAGAATACACTCCAAATGTAAATACGCTAAACCCCACTTCTTCATTAAAGCTCATTTTCAGGCCGGTTATGCAAATGCATGCAAACACCAACCAAAGGCCCGAACAGTTGGGCCTTTTTATAGCCAAAATGGCAACAGACAATCAAACATCAAATGACCTCCTTTGACACCCACCAAGCTCAATCCGTGTTAGACAGAGTTTGCATTCTCTGTCTAAACTCTTCTTAGACAAAGGATCACTGCCTCTTATTGTGACAGTGACAGAAAGCAGCGTGTTGACAAAGAGGATGAAGATGGCAAACACCTCGGGGAGCACATTGGCCCATGTCCCACATCTGCCCTTCATACTGGAGCTGGCTGCGGAGGAGATTTGGAGAGAAATCGAGGTCGTTCTGAAGTGGGCTGAGGGCAAGCTGAGGCCTCGGTGCTGACACAGAGTGATTAAAGACTGGAATTAAGGGGACAGCAACGAAACATCAAAACAGGGAGAAAAACCTATCCATCTGGGTGATTCAAGGAGGATGAGATTAAGTGTATGTGCGTGTGTGAGTGTGTGTTTCTGCCCAGAGCTCTGAATACGCAGAATGAACCAACAGTCAAAAGACCTCCCTGGTTAAGAAAGGGGAAAAGGAGGCTATTTAAAAGGTGGCAGTTCTTCCAAGCTGATATATCTGTACTCTGTGCCGAATTGTATTGGAGACATTAGCATGCAAATATCTATAAAACCCAACTCAGTGTTAGGCTGAACAGACCTTTTCACAGCGTGGTGACATGGTAGAACCACTGATGTCGCCAATCCTCAAAACATTTTTAAAAAGCCAGACATACTCTGCTGCTTAAGCACATTCAATCCAACTTGCCTATTTTTCAAATAACTCCTATTTCCCACTTTGATTTTGAAGTGAATAACTCACAATATGACCTGGTCTCACATTTTATACTAAACGATTTCATTAAGCACTAAAGGGAGATTCGATGAGGTGTTTGGCTGAGGATGCCGCACTGTTGCTCACATCATTTCAAGATTGTTTTTTTTTTTAATCTCCTTTCCCCTTCCTTTACCTTTAATGATGCCTTCTTGTTATGTAGCGTGCCTCTCAGGGATGAGCCTGCCTCTTAGCCTTTGAAACTAGTTGCATTGTTTCAGGCAAGGTTCGTGCTGGGGTTATGGGTAATTGCAAAAGCTGTTTTACATTTCAATCGGCGGCGTAATCTCCAAGTCCCCTTCTTCCCCAACACAAAAACATTGATATCCCCTAATTCAGCCATTTAATGTGATAATTAAAGGATAGGTTTAGAGTCTCTCATGCAGCACAAGCAGCTTCACCATTTCTGCTTTACAAATGTACAAATGTATATCTGTGAGTGAATGAGTTTTTGAGTTCTTTCTCTAGTCTTGCGTTTTCATTTCATTCTCTGCGAGAGAAATTGCATCACTGGGAATATATTTTTTTGTTCATTATCTCCAAGAAGTCTTTTGTCTTTACTCAAACACCTTGCGAAACTTACAAATCTAGGCTGGTCTGAGTGTTCTGATGCCAGTCTCCTTGTATGATGTTCACTTGACACAAGTCCTCTTAACGGCTGACCACTTCTCACAAGGTGGAGTAAGAACTGGCCGAAATGGCCCTTGACGCTGAAGGACGTTAAGGAAATTGGCAGGTCCATTCATTGCTTACGTTAGAAGTCTTTTATTTGCGGCCAGAGGAGGGTGCTTCTCTTTGAAGTTCCCAAAGAATGAGGACTTAACAAGGCATCTTTCTTCTCTCCGGTTTATCAGAGTTCAGCACAAGTAATGACTTTGTCCCCCTTTCTGCCTCATGTCACAATTACAACCCTCTGCAAGATAACATGGGACCGGTTGAATTACCATGGCCACAATGGACAGTGGAAACAGTGGCCGGACCTCTGCATTTTACAGTCTATCAGACCCAACCGGCGGGGCAACTGCTCTGCCTAAAGACCTACCTTTTTACATTTCTATAGAGCAACTCATTAGCTAAGTAGAATCCCCTCTTTCTTATGGCATCTTTCCTTTTTGTCCAAGAGCTGGTCTTTGTCTCTTTTAAATGATCCCACACAAGGCCTATTTTCTGGTTAATACATATTTATAGCCATGTAAGGTTTTTGTGGAGATCCTGTAGTTTTACTTTGCAGGCAATCATTCTAGACACCATAAACCCATTACCAAGCTGTTTGGGGTAATTGTCTAACCGTATAGTAGTTCCATTTGTGAAGCCGAAAGAGTCGGCATCATTAAAGTGGGCAGATGGCTGGACAACACATGCTGTGGATTCCCATGGATGACCTGATGCATTTGTAAACCTGACTCACACATTTTCATTTTAAACTTGCACACGAGTTTTTACACATTCATTACATCTGTAAACATTTCTTAAGCATTGCATAGGTTACGGTGTAGAGCAGAAAATAACTTTCTGCAGTACCTTCCACTGTCTGTGTAGGGGTGATAGAGAGAGAAACTGTGTGTGTGTTTACAGTTGCCTCCTGGGGGGTAGGGTCACACGATGTCCCGAGTGAATTAAAGAGGCCAGCTGTGATACCACCTGAAAGGAACATGGAGGCAGACAAAAGCAGAGATCCCCGTGCTCCCCCAAAAGACAAAAGAAACTGAAAAAAAGAGGCTGAAACCTCACAATCATCTCACCATCTACAATGGCCAAGCTCCTGTAACAAGCAGGATCAGGGGGATCTGCGCACCGCTAAGCCAGCCGTGGCCACAGGTTTCAGTGCAAGCCATTAATTCCACTCTGCTTAACACACAATTAATTTCACTCGCAAGCAGCAGCTCAAAGCTTTCATATAAGAAGAGGGCTGACTCCAACACCAAGATTAAAAGGTGATGCAGTAAAAGCTCCACTAAGAGGAGCACCGAGCAGATGCTCACAGGGAACAGAAGAGACCAATAACAAAGAAAAGTGCACCGTGTAGAAAGCTGGAGTCAAACACAGTGGCCCTTCACATCGTTATAGTATCAACTGTGGCAAGCATTCACTACTTGCTTGCAACTCTGCAGCTATCCCAGTTAAGCAATTTGTTAACGCATGCAGAGTTTTTCAGTTTTCTTTTTTTGGAGAACAGTGTATGAAAGGACACTTGGGACTAAGTCAGGATTTGGGATGTTATTAGCAGCCCGACAAAAAAATTAAACAATAAAGGTAACCAAGCCGAAAAAAGGTGGCCCTGCTGGCTTTTCTATTTAAGCTAATGCGACCAGACTGAATGCTCCTAAGAGCTTAATTCGGCCACAAAAGTATCCAAACTGTGGGGATGGGTAATGGTTGATGGAATAAACCACCTGCCAGACCCACAGGAGCTCAGAAGCTGCAGAACTCGTCTTTTCCTAAGGAGAGCCAACGGCACCGGATTAGATCCCTGGAGTGCAGACATCCTGTTGGCTCCCCTCTTCTTTTGCCCTAATGGCCATCCTGCAGGGCACCGTGATTTCTGTCTGCAACCCCTCAGGCCATGGGCCAGCTTGCCCAAAGCCCTTTCAGGCATCTTAAACACTATAATACTTGCTGAGTTCCAGGTTCATCAATAATATAGAGACCTGCAATCTTATCTCCAAGCCATTGAACAACCTTTGACTTAACAGCTGTCTAGCTTTTACAATCAGTTTTCTGCTGTGAGGAATATTATGGATAGAGTCATAACAAACTGGACTTTAGCTGGCTTCTAACCCAAATAAGGCAACTCAAAAATCTTCATAAAGAGTGAAATATATCTGTTAAGTGCAGTTTTCTGTTAAGCTGCCTTACTTGACTTTCTCAAAGAGGACAGAGAAAACGCGACTGCAGAAAATCAAAGCTGCTCTTTCTGTGACTGGTTTTTTCTTACCATATGAAGCTGTGTAAATGCTGCTAGGTCCTAATATGGCAAATCTCCACGGCTTCTTTTGCAACTCGGCCTGGAATTAGTTTGAAATAATTTTCTATCTCCATGTAGATTTTTTTAAAATAGCAACCAGGATTTACAATGTGCAGCACAGTGTGCTTTCTTGTCAAAAATGTATTTAAAAAAATATTAAATCTCAATACAGAATAATTTTTTTTTTTTTTAAAAACAAAACCCTAAACACGCTTAAATATCTGAAAAATGTCTGAGATGACCTTTATTAACCTATCTGATAGCCTGATATGGGTCTGTATGTTCATCCATCTCCATACAGTGGCACATACATGGAGCCTGACAATACTTTGCCTGGGAGCCGGGGCTGGATAAGAAAGCAACAACTTGGATTTACTTCATGACAAATGCCCCACAACCAATTGATTGGCCAGTGGGAATCAGAGATAAGAAACTGGACCCATTGGCCACTCGAAGCCTGTGACCTTTCAACCATCCATCTCTGTCCGCATGTGGTCCCGCTCAACGTTTGGCGCTCAGATCTTCCATTAAAATCTCCGCCTTTGACAAAGCAAGCAGATGCTGCTATCGGTTTGTCCATCCAGATTGGCCTATTAGGACATAATACCACACCCACCTCCTTCTCCCTTCCTCTCTGTGCAGTTTGGAGACCCCGGTCCATCGCAAAAGACACAGAAGACATTATGCCAAGTCTATGGTCCCTTTCAAATGACAGAATCCCAAACTAAACTTTTCCAGAGATGAGTAATGGGATCTACTGGCCCATATTGAAAATGCTTGAAAGACAATTCTGGGCTCTTTGAAACATACACAATGGCTAATTTCATAGTGAGGTCAAACTCTAGACTTTATTGGATTCCACATTTCTTGTCTGCCTGATGAATTTCATTCATTTTTTAATTTACTTTATTCATTAGAAAAAAGCTGCCAAATAAAGAAAAACTAGAACATAAATACATTAGAAAAAATATTAGCATACCTATAAATGGTATAAAAAAAGCTAAAATAAAATAAAAAAAGCAGTCATGTCTCACTGAATGTGAATTTACATATCTAACGCTACAGAAATGATCCTGTTACACAGGTATTCCTAATCATAACTGGATGGTGTTTTTCACATTTAATAATGGAGACTTTCAACTTTAAAGTCAACTTTTCAATATCTAAATACAATGAAATAAAACAAACAAAAACCCAAAATACTTAATAATCCCAGACTGTATATAGCATGGTCATGTCACTGTGACATGGATAGAAAAGTGATATACAAGTACCTGTTTCTATTTTGCGCGCTTAAAGCTGTTTTACTCCAAACCTCCTTCACACACACATTTATAAATGTGCTTATTTCTGTATGTAAACACGTTTAACCTAACATTCACACTCTAATAGATGTATCAGGCAGTGTTGCCAACTTAGCGCCTCGGGAGTGAGAACGCTCTGTATATTTAGCGAGTTTTCAGACCCCCTTAGCGACTTTTTTTCTAAAAAGCGACTAGCGACAAATCTGGCGACTTTTTCTGGTATTATTGGAGACTTGTTTATGACGAGTTTTTGACGTGAAAACACGTATCGCTCTTACTCTCAACAGGCAGCGGTGCTGCTTTGGCCACTTCACCCGTGCCAAAGCGCTCCCAGGCGGAGGATAGTCCTCCCCCAACTGCTATCAGGGCAAGAGACGTTCACACCTGTGCGTCCAAACTGCAAATGAATCGCGCATGAGCGAAGCCGCTGCTCCCGCACTGACTGTAACGCAGTCAGTTCTTCTTTTACCGTTATGCTGTTTTGTGGATCACAAGGTTTTAGAACTACTTATAAACACACTCTCACACACAAAGTAACTCCACCAGAGTGCCTATTTCGGGTCACTTTTGCCGGTCCAGGCCCGGGTAAAGGAGCAGGGTTGGAATTGTGACATTAAAAAAACAATAATTGCCAAAAGAAATTTAATTTGTAGTTCTAAATAAACTCTAAATGCATTTAGGACGTTTTTTACTCACTTTATGTCTCTTCCACGATGTTATTTCTCTCGTCCAACAACGTTTATTCTATTCTGTACAGTTGTGTACTGTATTTATTCTTATTGTATTCTAATTTTTTGCCTCATAACTTTTGCACTGTCCACTTCCTGCTGTGACAAAACAAATTTCCCACGTGTGGGACTAATAAAGGTTATCTTAATCTTATCTTATCTTATCTTAGGTTACAATTAAATTAGCATGACCAATTATGCAAATTAGGCGATGACATCATTTGGCGACTTCTAGCGACTTTTAGGACAACCAATAGCGATTTTCCTTACTGAGGAGTTGGCAACACTGGTATCAGGGGCAGTCCAGAGTTCAGAATCTTGCCCAAGGATGCTTCAACATACAGACTAGAGGAGGTAGGGATCAAACTGCCAACCTTCTAATTAGTCGACAACCTGGTCTTCCTCTTGAGCCACAGCCACCCCTAAATTTGTAAACGTGTCACGATTTTACGTGTCATCCTTGCACATGGACCATGCTAATCTTCTCTGTACTATTTCCAGTTTAGTGTATGCACTTGGCAAAGCAAGCACATCCACTGCTTACTTAAAACCCACCTTGGCCCATCTTGGTGTTTTGACACTAGATGTGAGTGAGCAATGGCTCTAAAAAAGCAAGGACCACTGCACACTCACTCACAAGCTAGCAAATAATGAGTCTGATGGGGAACATAATTTGCAAAATTTCATGTAATCTCTTCAACTTTAAGTAACTGAACCCAAAAACTTTTATATACAGTCTATGAGGTGAGTGCATAGCCATTGGATAGGATACAGTAACCAATAACTGTAAGAGTCAGGGCTAGTGTTACGAATTATGGCTTCACACTCTGATTACACCCTGTTTAACAGAGGCACATAATCACATTACATTTTTCAGTAATGTAGTACTATATTACCTAGGATTACCTTACTTTGGTAATCAGATTACAATTACTAAACAAAGAAATATCTACTTTCATGAGGTCTTTGGCTAACTGCATTTTGGCCAAAGAGGAAAAAAAAGAAATCAAATGTCCTTTTTTAATGCATGATTGTGCAACAATTGCTTGAACACAGTTCATATGGTTCGCGACGCTGGAAGAGTGGTTACATTACTGTAAATTTATTGAATTAAAGCACAAGACTCACTGACAGCAAAGTGCAAACTCCATCCAGGCCAGAAACAACTATCCGCTGCTGTGAACATAACAGCGAATCTCTCCAAGAACGTTCAAAGGCAAGACGCTAAACCCAAGCCAGCAGCAAGAGACCCCCAGACACAGAGTGATGCTGAAGCTGACTGCGTGCCAACTACATACAAGGGCCAAAGCTTGTCAGCAGTTAACTAAAGCAGAGATGAGCTAGCTTGTAGCCTCACAGAGAGAATGTGCTCATCTTCTACAGTAAAACTGCTGCTGCCACAACATTTTTCTCTGTCCTGACTGGCTTTCATCAACTTTTCCATTGGCTTGGTGGTAAGAATTGAATACTGCGTCCTGTGGATGTCCTTCTTATTAAGATAAATATTTGTGCTGTTATTGCTAACTGTCAATTACATGACACTCTCAGACAATGTTGTACTATAACAAGCAGTGTAACAAATAACTTTCTACAACATTTCCAGAACATGTTTCGATGCATTTCTACAGAAGGAATAAATAAGCAAGTATCCCATTACTTTTTAAAAAGTAACACTGCTCTGGACTAGCTACAACATGTTACGCAGGAGTCATGAACTGCATGATGATGGTGCTGTCTGCAAGATCTTTTGGAAAATGCACATGATCACCTTTACATACACATCCAATAATGACCACTTATTCTTATTTTTATAGCAGTTATTGTTACATCCATTTATCAAACACTGATTCAATTCCAGCACCTTTCAGCGTCACGAAACTGGTGACACTTCCATTCAATTGTACTAAATTTCCACTGCATTATACGTCACCCTATGCATCTCTTAACGTCCCACCTGGGGCGTATAAACCTATTGTGCTGGAAATTCTAAATCCTATTCTCAACGAGATATCCTCTTTGATTTCAGGTGAGATATATACAGGTGCTTCTCTTTCTCACGCTGTTCTGTAATGCAATCGCTCCCAGCTGAAACTCACTCAGCCTTTCTGTAAGCCCAAAGAGACTGAGCCCGCTCCCCAAACAAGCCATTTGCCTAAGCTGCCTGTCAGTCGGATGCATTTGTTTGCACTGAGAATTTAACTCCACAGGCAAGGAGGATGCTAATTGTTTTGACTTGGAGGGGTTCCCTCAGGTGTGTTTGTTGGGAGAAGTGGGGGGGGCAAGGGACCTGTATGAATACACTAGCATTCCTTTAGTGTACATAGACCAAGGCAGGGAAACACTGGTGCACCTTTTACTCTTGAATGCCAAACAGCAGTTGTGGCTTCGTGGGGTTAGCATCCTGCAGAGTCTTTCTTGGCTCGCTCTAATGTCAGTAATTATACTACCAGCATGAACGTTGTGCCATTAACAAAACAGAGGTGGAGATAGGGAGGAAATGTCAGCAGTAATCTGAGTATGGGCCTACCTCACATACGACATAACAATATGAATCAGTGGGACCTGGGGAAAACTGCAAATTTACAAGTGTATTAAAGTAACAAGTGACTTGTGCATCAAAGTGGAGTTTTAGTGTACTAAATTTAACATCAACTTCCCCTATAGAGCTTCACTCTATAGGGGCTTTTCAATTAAAACACTGCTTTGACAAATGGTACACTCTTTACCCAGCTCTTCTGAAAAGGCCCCAAATTGCAGCAACCAGGAAACTTTAAAGCATAATATGAACAAGAGACAAAAAAGAAAGGAAAAAAAGCACAAAAAAGGCATCTGTGACATAACATCAAAAGGGCTATTTTCCTATATTTTAGAGGGGCTGAAACCACTGCCTGCTTTGGTCAGCAGCCATTGGAGTGGTCAGCGTGGAGAATTCAGTGTGCTCCATCATTCTGATGGCTGTGTCCAATCGTATTATGCCAGAGCAGCAGGTAGCCCGGGCTGCCGGGGTCGTAGCTCTGATGGCCTCACCCCATTGGTCCAGGGACTCCGGCCAAGGTTCACGGGTCAGGGCCTTGTCCGGACACAGGCTTGGCTCCTGGCCAATGGGTCGAGCCGGTCAGTTGCGGGGAGCAGGACTGGTCAGGCAAATGATTTATAGACGTGGTGGATGAACAAAATGCTAAGAGGCTGCGCTTGAATCGGGCCTCAGTTTTTCTTAAACTTTCTCTAAAGGCACAATATGTTCATGTTTTCACACCATAACTGCTTGACTCGAACCTCCTGACTCCAGCTGCCAGCTTTTCATCGTTTTTTTTTTAATACATTGAATTTCACAAATCAGATGCCATTAAGTTATTTTTCCTTTTGCTTTGCACGTTTCCCCTGAAACCTCCTGCTAATAAACAAAACCTGGGTTAGCTCACATCTTAGAAACGCGGTTTCTAAACTGATGCCCGATGATGAAGATGAGCTTGATCTGCCATCTTGTCGCAAACTGTTTATCGCTTGCCAACCTATTTAAGTGATTCCATCAAACCAGGACACTTTAGAAATAAGTTTAGAGTCTCGCAAGTTTTTTGGTCATGGAAGGCAGGCAAGCTCTGATTGCCCCGAGGGTTTTTTGTTCTTATTGGGGTATTGTTAACAGATGGACTTCATACCCACTCGTCCAAATCAAAGATGGCGTTTGTTTTTCATGTTGGATGAATCTAGGATTGCACAGGCAATCCAAACAAAGCCTTTTTAAATCATCTCACAAATCAAGAGGCCTTTGTGCTTTCCAGGGTTTGCTGATGACTCATTTTAGCCTCAGACTACGTAAGAGCTTAATTGAGAAGGTTGTTAAGAAAAAAAAGATGTAAAAGTTAGAAATGATTAGCACAAGCAGCTACACTAGCTTCTTATATCACAGAAAGTAAACATTTGGCATTGGCACCATAAAACTTCAAGGGAAACAGCTGGCTGGCCTATTCTGCCAATAATATAAACCGTGGAATGAACAAACTACGTAACTCTATATGGGCCTTAAAGACAAACTATTGGGCGACATTTCCCACATTCAAAGAGTCATAAACCATCCCGTGACTGGAGGAATGGCCCAGCATGTGGTTTATTTTTGGGGGACACACTTAAAGGTCGGGCTGTAATCCACAGGAGTCCGTGAACATATTCTCTAGGCAGAATTACCAGCTGCCATTTGAACGTGGGTGGACAGTTTGTCTCCGCTGGCCTGAGGAGCGGAGGCCTTCGGCCCTGAAACCTTACTGCCCTTTCAGCTAATTGTTTGTGGGTTGCTTTTAAATTTATTGACAGTCTTGGTGATATACTGCTTCTATTGTGTCTTCGGCCTATTGTGAAGCGCATTAACTATGGCTCCTGCTTCCCTGCCCTTGTGCTCCGGGCTGACCAGGGGCCAGAGAGCAGTGTGATGCCCAGCGGGAGTGCCCTCTCTGTGGGCAGGAGAGAAGACCTTTACAGGTGCCTCAGTTCTTCTCTTAGCAACGGCCTGCTGCTCAAAATTTGTTGTTCTCCTGTGGGTGTCTTTCTAAAAGTGTCAGCTGTAGGACCCCTGACGGGAGATTTGTTGATATGATAACTCGATTACTCTCCAGAATGGATGACATGGTGGCAGCGAACTCCCAGGGAGGTGCTGACTCCTCTCCTTAACCTCTCCTCAGGGGACCAGCATTTTGAACAAACCAAGCATGTTGCTCCCAAAAGCTCTTGCTGATCCGCCGATGATTAGTCTTCCAGACGCAGTTCAGTAACCAAGCAAAGAATCATGATCCTTTTAATAATTTAAGTGTAGACGGTATAAGACTAGAAAACTTCAGACAAAAGAGAACTCACTAATTAAGAGCACTGAATGCGAAAGTTGCTTATTAAGTGGACTTATTCAAGCTGGTCCTCTCTCTTGCACCTTATTTTCCTAATTGGCCAGGTGCCATCTCCCAATTAAGTTGAAAATTGGTTGACGAATGCCCTAAATTGGCACCAGATATCAGCGTAGAGCTTAAGGAGGAGTTAAAGATAAACTTTTGGACTCTGTAAATTGGTAATTAATTTCAATCCTTCAAAGCATGGCTATTTTGGTTGGTAGGGAGGGATGTGGATGGAATCCCAGGTACTCAGACTGGGATTATCCATTAAGACTCTAAGGACGCACTAATGTGCTATCAACACCGCTCCACTTCCAGAATAATCTCAGCTCTCCGGTGTCAGGCCCGGGTGTATTATAAAGTTCTTTTTTTTCACCTATCGGTTAAGTTGAAGACTGAAGGTGGATTTAAATCAAAAGAGCTGTTCTCCCTCGATGAGGCTGGTAAGAGCTCATCGCGGGAGGGAGCTCTCTGGCATATCTGCCCAGGTGTTACTGGGTCAATCAGTAACCACTAGAGAGTTAATTACAGATAAAGTGTATGATAATGGTAAGACTTCACTCCACTCGCACATTCCAACACACCCAACTTGTGCACAAAGTGTTTGCTGACAGGTTGGCAGACATTAAAACACTATATTCCACCTTATTCTTTGTTTATCGCCAGAAATTACAGAAGAAAGCCACACACAGTTTTGTCTTTATGTTTATCTCACAACAGGCACGGCTAACAACACGACTGAACACACAGACACACACACTTACCTCCTCCAGGCAGCGGTTCAGACAGGATGTAGCACATGTGTATCATATTAGACAAGCCTTCCCAAACAGCAGGCTCTTAGCTGATATTAGATCTACATCTGGCCCTCTCTCTGACTCTCTATGCCTAGCCTCCGGTTCTCTCACACTGATATTTCACACATCCCAGCTCCAGTCACAGGTGGGAATGCTTTTGCAGAGACCGCCAACGATAGAGCCATGTTTCAGGTTTGACCTAGTGCAGAGGTTAACTTATCCATATTAGAGAGGAGCTAGAGCTCCAGCTCTGAGTGACTGATACCTGCGCCTATGGGAAAAATCACAGATACATACAATGCAGTTAAACTAAGATGATGTTGGGTTACTTTGTGTAAATATGAGAATCTCAGATGCCAAAGTGATATTTCACAGGTGAGACTGAAATACCAGACATTGGTTGAACAACAGACTGTATCGTTGAGTATCCAAAGGAAAAAACA
Source organism: Aulonocara sp. 'chitande type north' Nkhata Bay (assembly GCF_057382095.1). Taxonomy (NCBI): domain Eukaryota; kingdom Metazoa; phylum Chordata; class Actinopteri; order Cichliformes; family Cichlidae; genus Aulonocara; species Aulonocara sp. 'chitande type north' Nkhata Bay. The sequence continues at coordinate 38,996,229 of NC_141358.1, forward strand.
AAGAACCGAGCAACTGATTTACTAATTCCCATCTAGGCAATAAAACATCTATAAACATGTTGCCTCCTCTAAAGAGGAGCCTGGAAATCAGCATCTGGGTGATGCACTCAGTCCTCCACTAATTAAAAACTTCTGCTTGTGGAGATAGTGGCTGGCTCACGGAGACAAAAAAGACACGGTATTGATTTCTTTTCTTATTTTTTTTTGACTGTGACCCAGGCTCTGAACAGAGCTGAACATCAGACAATGGCTGGATATTTATGTGTTGTTGTTCTTATCGGGGGTCACACATGTAGGGGAGGTGGGAAAGAGTGCTTTGACGAAGCCGATCAAGATGTGAAATTCAACAAAACAAAAATAGAGATTGATTCATGCAGCTTGTTCCATCAAGTTAAATCTGCAAAATGTCTTTTAACTTCAGAAGATAAACTCCGGATACAGACAAATTCATTTGTTCCTTTAGGGAGTGGGCTCAAAATCCTTAGAGTAGCCGAAGCTGGACAATCACAGTTCAAAAGCGAAAACGGCAAAGAGGAACAATGTGGAAACGTATATATAATCTCTGCATTTAGGCTGAGCTTCCACACAGACTGGAGCCCTCAAAAACCTGCTGCTCGGCCTCTCAGCTGAGATCTGATGCATTCGGCGGATCACAATTTCTTTTCACACAAGGATGAAAAGGACTCTCGGCACCCTCCTACCTCTCACGAAAGCATTTGCTGTCATTTTCACACAAACACACACCACACTTCAAACTGTCGTGTTGTGAGTGACGCAAAGACGAGTGTCATCCTGAAACATGATATGACCGGAATATTGTTTCCTTTAATATATACATGAAAAGAGCTGCGTTAACCTTACATCTGAAATCCACAGATCACACAAGGTCAAAACAAAGCTACTAACGACACATACGACCATCTAATTACTGGGTCTCCAAAGCGATTAAAGTTAAGACCCATTATGACATGGGAATTACGAAATATCTGCAGCTGCAACAGAACGGCAACATCTGTGACTCATTTAAAAGAATTTATGCTATTGACAGATTTACATGCTGACAAAGAGGCAAACGTAGAGCATACGCAAGCATGAATACATATGCAGTTTATGCAAAAGTTTGTGCGCTGCCTCCCATAATTTTCATACTTTGCTAAATCTTGGAAGGAAAAGACGTAAATTCAATTTCTGCTGTCAGCAGACTTTAGTGAGAGAAGGGTATTCCTTAACATTTTTTTAAAAGTTTAAAAATTAACTTTAACATGTGCAAAAGTTTCTGCAGTTGCAAAGCTGCCGATTCGTATTAGCTCATTCCGCCCTAATAGTCTTGTTACTTACCTACATAATCATCAGGGATGATTAATTTTCTGACTCTTGAAGAGGAACACTCAAAACCACGGACTCCTCCAGGCAACTGAGAACCTGAAAAAGATGCTAAGTGATGCCTGCAGAGGGAAAAGACTATAAAAGTATATAAAAAAAAGACATTACAGCATTTCTTGCTTGTAATTTTCTACTGCCTGAAATACGAAATGGCAGTTAAGGGAAAAGTAAGTCAAGAAAAGATCTGCAGACCGGAATATTTTCAGGTAAAATTGCACATCTGTCAGACAGAAAGGCAATAAAAATCCAATATACCTATTCTTATGACAAAATGGGAAACAAAATCCTAAAATGAATGCCAGTTATGTTTATTACACTTATAGGGAAATTATTGCAGTAAAATGCAATTAGAAGATAATGAAAGTATCACCTGCTAACTGTTTTTACCTAAATGAAAATTTGATGCATTAGTAGTTAAAACATAGCCTACAGACTGCACGGGCCGCCCTCATCTGGCTCTCTGTGTCCTTGCCATCTCTGTCTCTCTAATTCTGAGAGGTCTGGCAGCTGAGACTTTCCTTCAGCGCACTTTCCAATTTTTCTAGAACCAAATTTTCTTTCCACACTCAGATCAACCAACGCCTCCAGCTAGCTTTATATTGCCATTAACTTAACAATCCACTCAACAAAGAAAGAAAGAGCAGATGTTCTTTAAAAAAAAAGATGTTCTTTAAAAAGTCTTTCAATAACTCTCACCGATGACTTTCTGGTCACAAGCTTACAATTTTTCTTATAACAGGATCGACATTAGAAAGTCTCTTTTTTAAATTGTTGTTTTTGTTTAAATTACCCTCTGGCCTTTTCTAATATGCACGCAGCACATGTTACGACATCAGTCATAATTCATTCAGAAAGCACAATTTGAATAATAAAGCTGTTGTTCTGAATAGGTGACAAATTCACACTATTTACTGAGTTTTCTAGACACAAACAGTCTAGCAGTAAATGTCATGCATGACTTTATCACCTTTCTTCGTGCAGCAGGGAGTGAGTATTTCAGCAAGAACTACACCAGCGTCAGCACCGATGAGTATACGAGACCTGTTTAACCTGATGTCATCAGCAGGCGCAAGAGACCGGCGAAGTTTTCCTTTTCAGAAACTGCTCAGCTGCTCAACCTGAATACACAGAGGTGTTTATGAAGGTATTCTGTTTCCCACAGCAGTGACAACATGAAACTGAACATTTTATACCCATGTCACTCCACATTGTCATGATTTCTGTGCCAGTACATTTAACTGGGAAGTGATGTTCTGGATAAATTGACATTACTTAAAGACAAGGTGATGTGCTCTGATATCAGAGAGTAACTACATCCCAGCTTCCAGCGGGATGCTTTTCTACTTTACTTAAGAACTCAAATCACAATGTCTCATTGACCGATTCATGCACTGATAGTGCTTTCTATCTAACATCCACTGCAATGAACGCATCGGAAGCAACTCGGGTTTCAGCATCTTGCTCAAGGATACTTGAGCAGACTGGAGCAGTCACCTAACTTCTAATTAGCACATGACCCGCTACCTCCCACAGAATTTACACTAAATATTTAAAATATTTGTTTGCTCTCAATTTTGATAGCCCTATTAAAGATTAATATCAGTTTGTACATGCTTCAGATAGCTTTTCTTCAAATTCTTTAATTCTCACTTGCTTTTGCAACTTTGTACTTTTGTGTTCTCGCAGCAACAACTCCACCTCATTGTTTGTCCGTTTTAAAAATTCTGTGCTTTTCCTCGACATTTTGCTGCAATATTTCCAAGATCCGGAAAGTAAATAAACGGCAGATGGAAATGACGCAGGTTGAATCGTCTTACGTTTCATGCATGTGCGTTTTCAGTCGTTTCTGTGCGGATGAACAACTGTTCAGAAACAACTGAAAACGCTATGTGTGGACGCGGAGCGTTTTTAGTCGAAAATGTTTTCAAATTTATCCGGATTGGTGTAGATGTAGCCGCAGTGACTGTCGCAGAGACAGCCATTCACACTCATAATCACACCTACATTGAATTCATTGTTAACCTAATATCATGCATGTCTTTGGACTTTGGGAGGAAGCCGGAGGACCCAAAGAGAACCCATGCAGACGTGGTGAACATGCAAAACTCCAGACACAAAAGATAACCCTGGCTAATATTCTTAAGCATTACACCTACCATACCAACCTCAAAATATTTTTTAATAACAAATATGAAGTTAAAGCTTACCAAGCAGATACTTTATCTGCTTGGAAAATATTGAAATTAAGTGAATGTCTGTATTTTAAAAAAATAAAATAAAATCATGTGATATTATAGTATATAGTACATAGTAAATATTAACTGATAATTTATGGCAAAGGGGTGGGGGGATTAAATAAGTGTTTACTTCTTCTTCCCTTTCAACATGTAAATTAATCAGAACGGCAGCTATATTGAAATGTATTGATTTTTGTAGAGTATTTTTTCTCTCTCTTATTTTCTTTTCTAAATGTACCTGTATATTGTTTACATGTTTGAAATAAATTACCAATCAAAGATGTTAGGTCCAAGTGCTGACAAATAGTACACTGTGTGCCACATCCTTTGAAATATGCCAAACACATCCACAGTTGCTATGAGTTGATAGAAGACATCCCCTTTAAACTTGCCACATAGCTGGCAGAGTCATGATCTAATTTTTTAAAAATAATTAGGAAGTCGTTTTACTTTTAGCAAATTATTTCACTATAATAAAGAAAGTCTATAACATTAATTTGCATTCACTTTTACAAATGTTTAAAATTATATCATCATGAGTTTATTGCAGATTACAGGTTGTACGCCAAGAAATGTTTTATTTCCGCATTTTTTGATTAGGTGTTAATAAAGATGATCCCATAATCTGTTTAGTTTATTAGTTTAGTGAAGCACGTAAACCCAGGTGATGGTGTAGCTTGGGGAGTCAATGAGCAGCAGTGTATGAAAGGCTGCCAGTTAACATGCGAGGCTGTTGCACATGAAACTGGTTATCTTTTTTTTTTTTTTTTTTTTTTTATTGTTTATTTTATTTTCACTTACTGAATACGGGACAGACTTGACTGGGAGAAAGAAAGAGGGAAAGAGAAACAGCTGAGAAGAGGGACGGGGGAGAAGGGCAAAAGACAAAAACCAACAGAACGGGCAGAGAAAAAAAAATGCATATATCAATCACCTGGATCACCTGCTGAGAAAGAAAAAAGAAAGCAAGCAGAAGAGAACAAGAGTAATAGAATAAACAACATCACAATGATATATGGGAATATGACAGTAAATACTAAATGTTAAACATTATTGTGCAGCACATAAGATCAACAGAACACAGTGTGCTTTGAGGTAGGAGCCAAAAAGGGTGTAGTTTGTGTGTGTGAGCACCCGTGTGTACACCTGTGAGCATGGACGCGCTTGTTTTTTGTTTTTTTAAAAGGTTCCTTCATGTAATAATCTGCTAGAGGGTGTGGGGGGGCCACAGCCCCGTCCTCCAGGGCGTGAAGCAGGTGTGGAGGAGATCAAAACTCCAGACATCCAGAGGCCCCCAGAACACAAGAGACCAAGGAAGACCAACAGAGGGGCAGCTGCGCCACTGTCCCGGAAAGAGCTGAGGAGAGTCCCAGATGAGGGTTCACTCAGCAGCCGCGGAGCAGAAGCCAGGGGGTGTTGCAGTGACGCACCCGTGACGCGAAACTGGTTATCAACTCGATAAGCGGACTCAGGGATTCCCCTGCGCGTTCATGTGACAGGGGTGGTGCTGGCACCATCTGACCAATCGAAAAGTGGCATTTTCACAACTCATATGACTCTTCATCCACAAAAGCAGGAGCTGTTTAAACATTCAAGCTTACTGTCCCACAGCCTGATAAAGGAGACGTGAAAATCACATCAGTTTGTTGCCGATCACAGTGAAATCGATATGATTGATCGAACTGGTATTTTTGGTGTGTGTTCTGCTTCTTAGTAGCTCCAATAACACCAGAGTAAAAGAGCGTTAGCAGCAGATTAAAATCACATGTAACAAGATTTTACACATTTTCAAAATGACCAAATTAATACCCACACATACCCGTGACAAGGCGGCGCACAGTTTGCGCTTCATTCAATGGTTTTAGTGAAATACGGCTTAACAAGCTGTACACAGAAAATGAATCGGCCCAGCAGAGAATCAATAATACACTTAACCCATGCTGCAAATAAAAGAATCAGTGGAAACGTGTTCGCTTCCAGCTGATTTGAAGCTGGAGCTCCTGACAGTTTTCGCTTTTATTCTCTCAGCTGCACACTCGCTTATGTTTGAGGGTTTGTGACTAAAGATTAAATATAAAACTGAATTCAATCTTAGTCTACGTACAAACTTAATATGAGTTTGGTGTAGATGTGCTGTTGAGCTCAGACATAGTTAAAGAACAATAAAATGATTGTAAAACTTTTTGCTGCCAACAGAAAACAAAGAATAATAAAAAAAAAAGAAAATCAAAGATTAAAGCTTAATCTAAAAATATGTATTCATTATAATTTCTTATTGATGCTCATTAGGGAAACAAAGACATCACAAGCTATTAAAAAAAAACAACAACAACTTTAGACTCTCCTACTGTTTGCCCACAAAGCTCAGAGGGATCTTCCACCTATGATGATGCTATTTTCTGGATATTTGATTGGTCAGTAGGCAGTGATTTCATACTTAATGATCTCTAATCTGGATGTTAACCTACTCTGGAGCAGGTTAGATTCACAGCATAAGTTACCATGGTGAGTTACCCTGTTAAGAAGTGACCCACCTTCGTAGTACAGAAACCCCAGGGTTAACCCTGAAGTTACCCAGATAAGCCAAAATCCTGTTCCATAGCACAGGCCTCTGGTTGGTCTGGACCTCATCTCCACCTCAAGCCTCCTATTTTAATCCAGCAGCTACGGGCATTCCTAATAATGGAATATACGTTGTGATCTCCAAAGAGGCGCCAAAGAACATGGCTGGGGAGATGCATGTCTGGGGTAGTTTCCTAACCCATGGAGATCACACTTGTAAGACTCCATGAATTTGTGATTTTCATATTTATTGCAAAGCACCACAGGCAACATGCAAGGCCTGCCTATCTGCATACATCTGAATGGATTTCAAAACCGAAACATATTCAAATACTGCACAGCTTTATCTGTTAGATCCACTAGTTCAGGTTTATCTAGGCAAATAAATTTTCCATGTCTCTGTGTGAACGTGCAGCCCTCAGACGGATCGAGCTGGATCCAGTCTGCGTTGAAGCCAGTTGTCTCTCGGGCCTACACAGCACTGTGCGGTTTCTTGACAATCAATGTAATGTGTAATGCAGCAACAATCCTCGTTGCATGCACAGCCAATTGTAAACTGAACCATCTTCCTGCCTCGCCATGTCCCCATTATGATCCCGGTTATTAATGCGGCCAGAATGAGCCAATTCAAAGCTGCATAAAAGAATTTAGCTATTCATATCATTTATCAAAGACATTTCAGAAGTGGGCTGGCTCTTATTTAATGTTCACATGGTAAAAACAGCAATGGAACAGAACTACCTAATCACACACAGACAATAACACATTTTGCCCGGCTGCTGCTTTAAAGGAACCCCAAAAAAGCCCCGAATCCAACCCACCAAACACAAAGGGCACGCTGAACACTGCCAAATCAAAGGCGAATGTTTCTATTCACTATTTAGATGAAAACAAAACACAATCGTGTCTTCTTTACTTTAAACAAGTCAGACCAAAAAACTTTAGCGCAGACCAGATTCCTGTCTGAGCAGATGAAACAGCTTTCTTTAAACCCAGGGAATGCTTTCCTGTGGGCGCATCCCAAATGAGGGGGTCAGACAAGTTAAGGCTTGTCCTGAAACGGACACATGTTCTCCATTGTCAAGCCAACTTCTTTCCCAGCCAGGAGATCAATGCGACCTGTCAGAAGTCACCCACTCGCTGTCAAACCCCAGAGTGATGTTTTAGGGGAGCTGGGGTTAGGGGCGGGGGAGGACGGCAAATTATGTAGAGGAATCTCATAGGGCAGTCTGCATTTTTGCATTTTAATTTCAGAAGAGATGGGGGGTAATGGTTAAGAATAGAGGCTTCCAGTAGGCGTGTCGCTGCAGGTGAGACAAACTGGGGGCAGATAAGAGCTGGCAGATGTGGAAGATACTTTTATGTTGGCATCTGTTGTTTGTTACAGTCAACTTGCAGCTTAGTAAACAAAGAAAGAGCCTTCAGAAAGATTTTTCTGTTATGGAAACAAGGCCTCACATTTTTGCTTCTTTTATTTAGCATCAGGATAAAAGTATAAGTTTGTCAGCGCACCTCTGGTCCGTTAGAGGTCACCTGATTTAGAGGCCATATGTGCCGTGGACTGTATTTGACTGCAGTGAGGCTGACGGACAGCTGCCCCTCCTCCATCCCCCATCCCCAGCCACAACACCTGCTTTGTTTGTCGGCTCTGCTGACACGTGTCCATGTCTGTGGCCCCATGCGGTCTGCCTACAGTCAGAGCTGAGAAGCAACTCAACTCAACGCATTCAGGGCTTTAACTAATGGGGGGAGGGGGGGGATGGGTAGGGAGGCTGTTGTTGATGAGGAAAGGCTGAAATAAGAAACCCTGAGACATTTGAAGAGGTCAACTGGAGGAAGCATGCTCAGGTAAGGTCCGGGGCAAAGCGTTGGAGTAGGTGGTGTGGGGTGGGGCACATGAGATAAGCAAAACAGCTAATCATCTGTCAACTAAACAGCCGTCAACTAAACAGCCCTGTAACAGATGAGCAAAGCTGCAGGAGAATGAAGGCGGCCAAGGCAGAAAGGATTGATTGGCGGCTAGAGGGGGGCAGTGGGTGGGCAGCTGTCAGTCATCCAGCCCTGTGGAACCTGGGCCACACCTGTGCACCTTTGCACGGGGCTGAGTGATTGTTTTAATAGCAGGGGTTGGTGCGTGGCAGTGTGATGAGTAACCCAGGACGGGCATGTTGTTATTCTACAAATGAAAGGGGCCGGTGACACGCAGTGTAGATTACCTTAGTGATAGCAAAGCAGGTTAGCGAATCAAAGGCTAACCTTGTGACCTCATGCATTTAATGGCAAAAAGCTGACCTGTTCACCAGCTACTAACACACTAAGGAGGAAAACCTGTTTTACCCTGATTAACCCAGAGCCCTTTAATCTTTATTTAGAGTCTGCTGAATCGCAATAAAAACAGATTGTTTTGCAACGCTAACCGCCAGTGAATCGGCTTTTCCTACTTCAGCTCATACATTCACAACTTCTAAGATTTATAGTCCACAAAAATAGCTATGATGACACATGTAGTTGTCTTTAACAATCATACTCCGATGGTATTTTAAGCATTTTAACACGATCCATAGCTTTAGTCATTCATGTAACCTATTTCAAGTAACACGCCACGTGATTACTAAACACTGTGGTTATTTTGGATCTTCGCCATGTGGTGTTTCCACTCAGCAGGCTAACTCTCTCAAGCTAAACAAAGGAACTCATTCACTGACCGACCGCTGAGCACGGGTGAACAACTGTATGACAGGAGTAGGTGTGGGAACATGAACCATCCGTCCTGTCCACATCTGCAGCGCACTTCCACCCCCACAGATGAGGCAGCTGTTGTACGGTAAACTCTGCCGTGCAGCTCCCTCCTCGGTCTGTGCACTTTCCCCATTGTTAGGATGAAAAGTGCCGCAGCAGTGGTGGCCCCAGTCCTCAGGAGCAAAGCCTGGTTGGAGCTTATTATGGTTAGGCCTGCCCAAATAAACACATCGGGACCTCACAGCCACAGCTGTGGGCCTCTCCCTGGCTGACCTCCTCTCCTGAGAGTCTTCCACTCACAGAGAGAAAACAAGTAAGGAGGAACAAGGCAGCCAGCCTGAGCCAAAGCCTGCGGAGGTTAGGAGGGCCAAACGGTGCTTATTTTCAAAGTCAGGTCTTTCCCACGCCTGCAGTCCTCGTGTGTAGCCGGCGGCGTGCCTCCTCACCAGAAAGTGTTTGGCTAACTCATCTAGCACCATCCTCCCACCAGCGGAGGGTGGACGAGGTTCGGGTTCTCAATGCCGGACACAGATGGAGGTTTATTCAGCAGATTTCTGTGCAAAGACGGCTCGGTTTAAAAAAAAAAAAAAAAAAAAAAAAAAAAAGAGGGGTGAGAGGAATGCTGAATGTCTTTCTTCTTTTAACCTGCTGCTCCCAGAGTGGATGAGGGTGTGAATTTAGAGTTTGACAGCTGACTAAATTGGACTAATGGGCTGAGCACATGGGTTTTGTTCCTACAGCTGCACTTATGGGAATAATGCTGCACAAGCCGCTGCTCCGCTGCACGAAATGGGGGCATGTAACTTTTATGAAAGGTTTGCGTGAGCAAAAATATCCCAGAGCTAGAAACTTAGCCAAATTAGATGAAACCTTTGGCACCGCTTCAACACAGACTTTTCTCACTGGTTTTTCATTTGAAATCTGTTTAAAATCGTTAATAAACTTACATTGGTGTGCAAAAGTCTTCAACCACCTGTCATTCCTTTATATTTAGATTGCAAGCAAAAGCTAAATATTTATGAAATAAATTTTTAAAGTTGTCTGGAATTTGTTTTCGAGGCTTTCTGCTTCTTCAGTCCAGCGTTGTTTACATCAACATTGTCATATTTTTTCTTTTTTTGTGATGCCACCCACTGCTGACCTATGAATCATTTAAGTATGAAACAGGCAACTAACTCATTGGAAAAACACTTATTTAAATTGTATCTTTAGACACTTTACTGCTGCAAAAAGAATTTCTTCCCGTTTCATTTGTTGAATCTATGAAAAATGTCAGAAACTGTTTGACGGGTATAAAATGTTATTTTTGTAGCGAGAAAGTGATTCTTAAATAGCTATCAGCTGAAAACTTGACAAAACACTGCAGGGTGTGCCTAAAAAAATATGTCGAGGGTGGACTGGAGTGGAGAACAGAAAAATAACTTGCAGGCCTAAAAACTGTCTACAGCAGGTGAACAAAAATGAATAAATAAGTCAATAAAAAACAAAAAAACAGCATAGAGGACCTGAGAGATGCATCTGGCCCTTCAGTTGAGCCATCTACTGTTGCCTTATCTGAAATGGTCTCAGTGGAAAGGTGGCTGACAAGAAGCCATTCTTAACGAAATAAACCAGGGAGAAGATGTTGAGGTACATCAGCTTATAACTGGACTGAAAATCAGTGGCAACAGGTCTGAAGGAGTAAAATCTTTTGGCTCAAATCCCAGGAGGTCAGAGAGAGGTACCAGAGTGAGTGTCTACAGCGTTCTGTGGTGCAGTCAGTGGTTTGGGGGATCTTGTTAAAACTGATGGAAGTATAAGTGCAGAAAAGTACCGTCAAATTTTGATGCACCATGTACTAAGCACCTGATTGGCAGCAGCTTCATTTTTAAGCATGACAATAATGCCAAGCACACTGCAAATGCACCATACACCAAAACACACAACACACTATCAGTCATAGATTGGTCTCCCCAGAGCCCAGACGTCAATATTATTGAAGCAGTGTGGGATCATGTTGACAGACACTCGAGCAAAACGCAGCCAACATCCAAAGAAGAGCTTTGATTGTCCTTCAAGAAGCCTGGAGAACTATTCCTGAAGACTAAAAGAATAAATGTGGTCATACCAAATATTGAATCTTAAGCTTTTTAGAATTGTACAGACTCTGTTTTTGCCCTATGAACTGTATTCCCATGTGTTTTTGAAGTTTCCCGAAACTGCTTTAACCATCTCCCATTTTCCTAGCAAAATATAAAGATGCGAGGACTTCCTCAACACTTTCCCCCAGTACTGCGTAAAATCAAAACTGTAAAAACATATTTAAATCTGTATCCTCGATCAGGAATATATGTATATTAGTTTACTACCACCCACACAGCACAACACCCTCAACTGCCCACTGAATTCCTCCTACACACAAACTCGCACACACACCCCCTCCACCTCTTGTATCCTGCCACTCACACAAACGCCCACGCACACACACACGCACACACACACACACACACACACATCCATCCATCACCACTAATGAATGCTCAATCACCCACTGAGTAACTCCCACATGCACACACATACACCAACTCATTCTCACAACAAATACAACAGCAGCCCGCACCCTCCTGCAGACAGACGCTCACACACTCTTTACCCCCTGCTTTGCTCCGTTTGCTCTGTCAGCCTGATGCAGAGCTGAGTCGGCAATCAACCACTTGTTTTGTATGTGTGTGTGTGTGCATGCGCTGTGGTGAAGGAGGCAAGAGGACGGACTCTCCTGCGGCCTCTGGAGTGGACAGATGGGCAGAGAGTGCTCCTGGGCAGGTAGTCATCCCTAGAATGTGGGGGTGTCTTCAGGGGGTCTTGCTAGAGGCTGAATGGCCATTAAATGCCCTCCGCCCACACCCACGGAGAGCAAGCAAAAAGGGGTGGGGGCTTTTGTCGCTAAAGATTCCCTCCTCCAACCACCACAGCAACCCCCCTTCTCCAATTCTTTATGATGAGTGGGTGCATCTCAGGGAGATGGCCGCCTACAAACACACCTGCAGGAATACGCTGGAATGAATATGCAGCGAGTCAGCAAATGGACCGACATCTGTTCTGTGAAGACACGCGGCCTTTCTCAGTGAATACGAATGACACTGCTCCAAATTTCCCACTGAATTAATAAGATCTCAGTACGGCTTTTCTGCAGAAAAACAACAACAGCTTATGCGCCGAGTACCTGCCAGGCCCAGATCCAGCTCTACGATGAAAACAAGAGTTGCTTTTAATTCATGCCATGTCATGGCAGCACTTCTTCCAGCAACCTGGGCAGTTTAGTGTTGCAGAAAATAATTGAAGCCAGAAATGAGAGAAGAAAAAAAAAAAGGTTCATCAATAGAGCAGAAAGAGAGACTCAGAAGCCTGAAAGCTGAGACCAGGCATTAAATCTCCAGTCCCTTTTTCTGTCAGCGCCGCCACCGCCACAGAGCCACGTCAAAAATTACACAGCAGCTCCAGCTAGCAAGCAATTACAGAGTGGGGTCTGTGAGTGACGCCTGTGTAGGACTGGCTGGCACTGCTCACTGACATTCGGAGAGGTACTTACAATTTACAGCACAGGGTTCATTTTCAGATGAACCGGCTCCAAGAGCTGGGCCTGCTCCCAGAGCCCTCTCTCTGTTCCTCATGATCATAATTACATTAAATATAATCATTCCGACCCAAATTGCCAGTTAATAACTGTGGCTGAAGTCAACCAATGAGTGATAGACTCAGAGAGAGGAAGAGCAAGCAACGGAGAGGGTGAGAGGTTGAGAGAAATCAGAGGGAAGAGATAGAGGTTGTCCTCGCCAGGGACTCCGTCTGGGCTCTGTGGCGAGCCCAATGGCACCGTGTCAGTGTCATTACATGGATGTGCGTTCAGGAGCAGTTTCACCCCAGACGGTCATGACATACACATTCAAACGCGTGTCAGGAGGCCACCCACGCTTGACACAGGGAGAGTGCCAGGCCCTGACACATGGAGCGTGGTGAGGCGACAAGTTCGTCAAGAGACGGATCAGTGCCTCCTTGCCACATGTCAGTCACTATCCCTCGCAGTCACGTCTCACTCTCGCCTGTTCCTCCCCCGCCGCCTCCCTCCCTTCCTAATCACGTTAATATGTAAAACGAATCACTTGTGTTTTAGACGCCGCGTAACCTCAGCACAAATCCACTTTCTGAGGCAATGCATTAGCGGCAACAAGCTGCAGAGTTAAATGACAAATACCCGACCTCCTCAGAGTATCGTTTTATGTGCTCCAGTCCAGATGACAGAAAGCTCTTGTAGCAAATAATGTCATTCTGTATCATTTACCGTAACATCACGAGCAGGACTCATTTTTCACATTTAATAACGTCAGACAAAGCCCAGATGTGGAGACAGGGCCAGTGGCTGATAGTGCCAAATGTTGGTAATTTATTCTCCTCCAGACCCGTCTACTCAACAGCACCGGCAACTGCGGACTGACAGGCCTTCCTCCAAATGTTCATGCGGTTTCTCTTGAAGTGTACAAGACCTCATGCAAATGCTTAATCACCTCACTTTACTGTTTGTCCCAACTGGCAAAACAAACAAAAGGCACACTCGGGCAGGCGTCTTAAACAAGCTGAGGAGTGTGGGAGGTTTCCAGAAATAAACCAGAGCACGCTGTAAAATCCTAGCTGAGGCAGGGTCGAGTGTGCCGGATTTCAAAGGGAACCCGTAAAACGAAACAATCTGGTTTTCGCATTTCAACGAAGGAAAGCAAATGTGGCGGAGATATCATGGCACCGCCGCTTCCAGGGAAGGGTGCAATCGCCAGCACTTGCAGTAACTCGATCGCCGCCCATGCGTGGGGATTTACGGCTCCTGTAAAATCAGCAGTTCTCGCTCTTGTGCCACTAAAATCAAAAATGATGAAGCTTTTCATTCCTATTAATCACTGATTTCACACTTGACTGATTTTTATATCTTGACACACGGGAAAGGTCATTTGCCGACATGGAAACTGGCAATTTCGCCTGTAATAATAACCAGTGGTCCTCTTCAGCCACGTTGCCCTAACATGCCATCAGTGAATGCATTTGCTACACCTCTCCCTGGCCATCCATGAGACCTCAGCTCCTGATGAAACACACCAATTGGGATAATCCCTTGTCAACATGTTGCTGATCCTAGGATTGGGCAGGCCCTCGGCTTTCCCTCCTTCCCCCATCACGGAGGTCCCCCAGGCTGACATGGGCCCTGACAAAGCCCTAATCCATCACCTCCTGTCACCGAGGGCCGCACTGCAGCACTCCCCCATCATGTGCCAGCATTAGCCTAATCCAGTGGCCCGGGGTTCCATGAGAATGGAGCACCCACAGCGGGTTCACTCTGATTGTTTACTCGTCCCATCTGAGTCAACACTCTCCAGAAAAGAGGGGCACACCAGAAGACCAGAAGGTCCCCGAACCCATCACGAGCAGTCCACTGTTTCACCTTGAGTGATGGTACAGAGTGCCTGTCTGGCAGGCGCCTGGTGTGGTAATGTAATCCCTGGAGTAAACACAGGTCTCCTGACTTCAGAAGGTTGCAGTCCACCGTGGACGCCTCACTCGAGGAAAGAAACACACTTTGATGCTCCACCTCCGAGAAGTGACGGGAAAACGTGCAAAGCCTGCAGGGTGCACACTCACGCTGCATGTATTGGAACAGTGTGCTTACCCAATCATACTTACAGGGCACAAACAGGAGTCAAAGGAAATTTACTCTTCGACACTCAAAGTGTTGGAAAACAGCTGAAAGGCTTTAGTTTCAAACAGACTCTGCAAACAAATAAAGCAACAAGGTGAGAACAGCCTCTTAAGGTGCGCTGGGAACGCTAAAGATGGAGCTGTTCCCCACACAGTTAGCCTACAACTTAACAACTCCCAAATCACCCAAGTCTTAATTTTGAGCTGGAACGTGAACAAGGAGAATTAATTACTCATCACTCTGGCTCACCAGGTGGGAACAATTTCAGTAATTGCTGTTGGCCTGACGTCTGCGCTCGGACTGAGCGATAGTCATATTTTTAATATTGGCAGCGGTGATATATTATTTGCACTCGTGCATGCATACTGTTACTTGCGCCGCTCTGCTTGAAGTTTCGAGGAAGCTGCCATTGATCATCCCTCCCCTGCCTCCATTCAAAGCCGTGTTCCAGCGACCAATCAGAGCCAACATCTCCCTCTAGTGGCGGAGACGCAAATAGCATGCACGGCATCTCCAAATTGATTTTTTTTTTTTTTTTAAATGTGTGTAAAGCAACACAGTTAAAAATCTGGACTTTTAACTGTCAACAGACACATAACAGCTGCATTTATCTAAGCTGCAGTTTACTCAAAACAGCTGTTGTTTTCCCTCCGATCGAGCTATTTGCTTCAAGACATGAACCCAAGCCACATAAAAACAAATAAAGCAGTTTATAATATTAGATTGATTATAAAGACAGACAGTTAAGATATGGAGAGATTTAATCAGCTGCCCTACATTTGCTTTGGGAAAATTCATTTGTTGTCAGACGCTATAAGGAGAAAACTGATTTAATTAAAAGATGACTATTATATTAGAGTTCTCAAAATTTCACATTAAGAGAAATCTGAAATGCTAGAAGAAGCCATGAGGAGATATAGTGGAAACATCTCCCTTTTATCTTTTACGGACCAGATTTTTAGTTAAATTTTAGTATTTTCCTGGGATATGGCTGCAAACTGACCGCAGATCCTGGTTAAAGAGTCACTGACTCACCATAAACATTCCCAAAGGAGGGAAAGCACACCTGAGCCAGGAGGTGTGGAAGCCACGTGCTGAGGGAACTAAACCCTTAACATAGAGTCTCTGCATGGCGCGTCCCCTCTATCTTTCCCGTGCTTGAATTACCTTCCCTTCTAAGAGTGGATCTTCCCTGTATCCCAGTCTCTATGCGATGAGCACATGTCCCTGAGGGTACATCTGCATGAAGTTTCAGATTCTCTGAAACACATATTGTCTGGCTTGAGATGAACAGACAAGGAATTTTGGCAGTAAAGGGGGTTATTCTGGCTGAAGGGGAGAGGGAGCTAGTAGTGGGATCTTTCAGGATCTCCTGGGGCTTTGTTGGCATCCTGCACAGCTTTGTTATCGACTCCAGTTGGGAACTCTTAGATATTTAAGGGGAATCCTGGGCTGTGAGCTGAGAGGGAGAGATCTGTCCCGTTTGATTTATAGTACATGTACAGGACTTTTAGAGTCTATGGTTTACATCAGGATGGTTTTGTTTTTTGTCTTTTGGGGGGGTTTTTTGCATGTGTGTGTGAGTGCGTCTGTGCATTACTATAAAATATGTTTTGTTCCAGGGAAGCTGTAATCTGAGTTACAATTATTCAGACAAGTGAAACTTCCAGAAACAACGTGCTTGTCCAACCTCAGCTTTTGAAACAACTGAAGAAATCCTGCAATAAGTAATTTTATCTTTTATTTCAAAGTTCCCGCACATTTTGTTTTTTTTAGCACACAGCTAATTAGAGCATAACTTAACTGACTTTAGCCTGGGACATCATTCACGTCCTGTCAGGGTTCGTCTGTTGACACATTAGGTGAACAGGAAAATCATGTCACATCAGGATGAAGGAAAAACACGAGATTCAACTCAAATGAACTGTTCTTTTGGTCACTCCCTAAACCACGGGATCAACACAACTTTCGTATTCATGGTTTTATACGTTTTTCTTCTCTGTTTTTCACCACGTAAAGCTGGCTGTGCACTAGCTAGTAAAACACTGATACAAAATAAACAAAATATATAATGTGTGTGTGTTTCTGCCCTGTCAGGAGTTGGGAAGCAGCCTGACACAGTAAATGTGAATTCAGTATAAAAACTAATTAATGTGCAAAACAATAAGATGCATTTTAAATGAAGGGGGGGGGGGGGGGGGGATCTTTAACTGGGGTAGATTCAAACTTGAGAAATACCAGGCCAGTGGAGAAATACAATCTGCAGCTAATCCCGGGTCTGCCCCGGGCCTCTTCCTGGTAGGACATTTTCAGAGCGCCTCACCCAGTCGGACGCCTGAACCACGTCGACTGGCTCTTTTCGATGTGGAGGGATAGCTGCTCTACTCTGAGGCCCTCTTGAACAACTGCAGTCTTCACCCTATCTCTTAGGAAGTGAAGAGTGCAGCCATTCAAGAGGGGCTTCCTGGTCACCTTGTGTAAAAATGTTTAATGCACAATAAAGTTATAAGCATATTATTTTCAGTACAACTTAGGTGACAATAGGTCAAGTTTTGGCTTTCTGAAATTTTTCTGCCAAGTTACAACCCTCCAAATAAAACAAAAGTGACTTTTTTCTGTAGCACAGTTTTGGCAAGTCAGTTCTTCACATTGTCAGTAATGACTGTGGCTTCAGGGATTTTCATGAGCAACTTCGAGGAAGATTTTCTCTGAGTTTTTCTTTTTCACACCACACGCCGCTGAGTCTCAAAAGGAAATGTTTATCTGACACTTTTAGTTATTACTATGATCCATCATGCAACAAATAATAAGTTTAAGAGCATAAAAGTCACAGGAGACATTTTCTGAATAAAGGACTTTTAATTGTTTGGGTCCATTTTTCTGGTTATACTTACATACATGACATATTCTACATAGATCTTTTACAAGCACAGAGGTCTTTTACTACTTTTATTAAAGTGTGACTGCTTCCTGCACCACAGGCTTCAACAGATAAAAGCATTGCTCTCTGTGACTGATTCACTGTACCCCCTCAGGGACACGTGGGTTTGTAGCATTGACACACCTTGGCCTGTGTGTTCTGCTCCTGCTGTGTGTCTGTCATTTGAGATGCTGCAGGCCTCTCAGCCTCTCAGCTGCTCGCATCCTGTGCCTCCTCGGACGGTGAATAGATAGCTGCTAGGTTAAGCCCCTTTGCCTTACAGCACTTTCACCTACAGAGTGAAGGCAGCCTGGATAATACAGGATCACCTTGCACTGCCTGCAGCTTCATTTTACACACACAGCCTGGGGATGAGCTGTTCAATGACAACTGCATGTGTGTGTGTCTGTGGAGGTATGTGTCGGGGTAGTGTAAAGCAGACTATGTGTGAGTACATTACATGTGTACACATTAACTTCTCAAACAAAGGGTCAGCTTGATCTCAGAGAAATGAATCCCGCGTCCTTTTCAGTGATGTTCAGAGGAATTTTCCCATTAAAAAACCTGCTCAGCTGCCCTAAAATTACTTCACAGACTAAGCTGCCCTTGTCCTCACTTTAATCTAGCCTTTAAAGTCTCTAATCATTATTATGGCACTCCCAGGCACAATGAAAGCAATAGAAACATAAAGCCTCTCTCAGCAAGCTAGCACAACACTCTAGGACAGCTTCCACTCTGGCCTTTGTGGGCTTTTGGATTATAGATTCATTTTTGCTGGACGTGTGGTCAAATTCGTCCCTGGGAAAAGCCCTCAGTATTCCACTCTTTCATCTCAGTCTCATTTTCAGGGTATCTAATGGTCATAATCGAGGCGGCCATGCTGGGCGTGTGTTTGAAGGAGCGGTCAAGGAGCCACTAATCCCCTCATACGCTGTTTGTAGTGGTGGCCCCCGATACAAGGGCTGATTTTGTCACCGAACACTGAGAAAGAGAGACGGAGGGGTGGGTTTGGATTTTGGCTCTTATGAATATACACACCCACTTACACAAAGACACAAATACTCCGGCGGGAATCCTGAGATTTCTGGCACAATAGAAGACGAACGTTTCAATGCCGCAGTGAAATTATGGAAATAAAAACTCAGCAAGCATGGCCAGGAGATATTTTCAAAAGAGTTACCGTTTTATATCCAAGTCAGTGATTGACCTTCACCCATGGGTAGCAAAAAGAAATGTTAAATATTAGTCATTAAGTTTTCCAGTGCAAGAAAATAAGAACTCTAAAAGATCACAAAATGCATGATTAAAGTGCAAAAACATTTCTGGCAGCATAACAGATACATTTTCTGTATATGACCCTCAGCAACCTCTGCAAATTGGTGCAATTCTCTGATGAACGATGTAAAAACTATTTAACTATTAACCTGGCCTTTAGATATTACTCTATAGTGCTAGCACTTGAGAACTGCTTAAGAGTTTACACACCATCGTCCTATTAACAGAAGAATTCTTACATAAAGCAGTGTAACAGTATATAAAACTACAAAACCCAACAGTGCTGTCAGTCCTGTGCTGTATAATCTATTTCCAACAAAACATTTCAAATCTTTCAGCTTTTTAATATTTGTCCCACTCGACAGTCATAAAATATGCTTTACACGTGTTTCCAAAGACTCTTCAAAAGCCCCAGCAGCTATGCTCTCTTCTCACATCACTCAAGGCTTCAGGTCTTTTGGTGCTCAGCAGATTACCAGAGTCAAGTGCACCATAGTTCTCGGCCCCAAAGTCCACTCATGTCTCAGCGAGGGAGACGCACAAAACGGCAGTGAAGATGCGCTCTTGAGCAGCAGCCAGTGAAAGCGAGGGGACCCTCACTGTTAAATGCTGGGGGCCATCTTTGGACAGATAGCAGCGGGGTGTCTGCCTCCAACCTCCCCCCTGCCCAAGCGATCAAGTTCACCCTCTCCAGCAGCACCTGGCCCCTTGGCTCGACTGCCTGTCACTCACTGAGAAAGGAAAGGAAAGGAAAGGACAGCCCTCCTCTCTACTTTTTTGAGCAACGTGAACACCAGAGTGGACCGTGTGGAACAACTCATTCCCTACATGCTCTTTAGTTTTCCATGTTTCTTCCATGTCACCATGTCTGCCCGTCCCTTGGGGCTGCAGGTTTCTGGTCCAGCAGCCTGGGACAAGGCCACCATTAACTGCAGGGCTGTGCAGAGGGCACATGGGACAAAAAGCCCAACACGCTGTCCCTGCCCTCAGACAAGTCATGAAACAAATGTTACAGGCCTGGCACAGAAAGGAATCATCCGGCCGGTGTCACTGAATACATTTACCTACCTCAGAGCCCTTTCAGTCCAGTGCTTTGTTTTAGCTCAAAAAGAAGGGAGGGCGTGAATGGAGGGGCGGGAGGAGGTGGTGACTTGGGGGGAAGTCAGTGTTTGTGTGTGTGCATGTGATGAGAGAGAGAAAAAAACACAAGGAGGGAGGAAGGGAACTGAACGCATGAAATGGACGAAAGACGCTCCAGGTTTCCACAGTGACAGCCCGAGCCCCGAAAACACCACAGAGTTTGTGAGGAATGGAAGGAGGTGTGTATGCGTATGTGTGTGTGTGTGTGTCCTCCCCCACGAGGACGCCAGGAGGTCTTGTTGATTGTTGTGTTTTTCTTTCCCTTTTTTTTGGCCTTCTTTTTCTCCTCTTTTGTCTTTGCTATCCTTCCTGTGTTCTTTTTAGGCTAATTGGAGACCTGGAGAGCAGAGCAAACTCCAGACAAGACATCCTCCAAACCCCTTGACTCCAGTTTGGCCAAATAATTAACAGTGAGAGACAAGCATTCGGTCAACAGGAGTGGAAGTTAGAAAGTCAGATTGCTGTTCTGAGTGGCTTTCTGTTGTTTCTCTTAAAGTGTTTGACAGAAGTTTGAATTCCTCACAAGCACAAGAGGTTGCACTGGAGTACTCGAGGAGATACAGATCAGAAATTTAAACCAGCTCTGCAGACACAGCTGTGCAGTGTTTGACTTGTTTTAAAAGGTCAGACATTTCCAGTAGATGGAAAAGTGAAAAAAAAAGTTTTCTCTGTCATTATGCTCTGCATATATTTAAAGTTTTTTTGTGTTTCTAAGTTTCTAAAATGTTTTTTACTTTAAAAATCAGCATTTTCAGAGGAGAGTGCACATTCTTTAAACTAGTGTTGGCTTCATTTGAGAATCCTGAATTGAATATTTTCAGAAAGAATGTCGAAACATTTTTAATAGGGCCTAAAACTTTAATTTAATTGTCTGATTTCTTTTTTTAGATTTCAGAAAATTCAGAAAATATCAGTGACAGTCTTCAAATTCATGCAAAATGATATAAATCCTCTGAAATTTATCAATTCGTATAAAAGATAAAACCCAGATCTAAGTGATGTTCATCATTTTGATGTCTATGTCTCTATGTTTCAAAAGCCACTGTGTCCAGAAGTAACTCACAAAACTTCAACCGTGCGCACACCTCGCTCAAGTTTTAAACTCAGATTTGTCCCAAACCCCAACAGAAAGTAATTAGTGTGTCATTTCTCCCATAATCCCTTCAGCTAATCTCCTCCAATCCACTGGGTTTGATTCAGTCATCTTTTCTCTTATATTCTAATCCATTTTGCCTTTGAGTTTTTGTGTGGGTCGCAGCGCGCTGGTCCGCTCACAAAGACCAGTCACTGAGCTATGACATTAAAGGTATTGTTGAGCTGAGCTCGGCCCAGCGGCCCCCTTATATGGGCTCACTGTGCAAGGAAGTGCGTGCTTTCATCCTTGTTGTCATGGGGATGAACACACACACACATAAGTGCACAACTGCCCCCCTCTTGTACTGATTTTAGCTGACATAAATTCATTCTTTTGAGCGGGACGTGCCTTCTCGTCTCCGACCGTGCAGCCGCTGCTTTCATCACTTTAACTTTAATATATGAACGAAAAACCTCAGTGTTCCTGTAACATAAGAGGAGTGGGTGTTTTGGGGGGGGACTATGTTTTATGATGCTGTGGCCTGGGATGAGAACAAGGTCTCGTGTATAACTCAGGCCGTGCCACAGCAACCTGATGGTGCTATCCATAAGAGCTTTCAAAGGAGGCACAAAACGGATGTGAAACAGGCTTAACGTGAAACCAGGTGATCACGATCAGAGTACAGACTGTAAACTATGAACTCAGCATGAGAACCATGAGTGGATGCTGTTCTGTGAAATAGTGAAATACTACATTTTCCCAGTTTTTGAGCTTCACAATATATTAATATTTCTGCTTTTCTTATTCTTCTTCAGTAAAAAAATCTAAATCAGTCGTCTCTGTCTGAAGATTACAGCTCAAACAGTAATTAAGCTGTTTTATGCACTTTATTTGTTTTTACTTTCAGTGTAAAAGGAGAAGATAAAACTATGACCCAATGTAAAGTCTGCCAAGAAAACTTCATGCAGAGACACAGAAAACAACGCAGTAATTTCCTCTAAAGTGTGATAAAGTGGAGCTGTGCAACCACAGCTTCCTAACAATTGTAGTTATATTTGAATAAATGTTTACAGAGTTTTTAAGTACATAAAGCAGGATTCAAATGGCTTTTCCACTTTATTTTTGGCCATAATTTGCAATTATTTGCATGTATGAAAGTGTGTATGTTAGAATAAATGCCACACATTGGTTATATCTCTGTATGTTTGAACGTGTATACTTTTCTTTAGTCTGAGTCTTTATTCAAACAGTGAAGCACTTTGTAATTTTGGAAAGTGCTATACAACTAAAGTTAATATTATTATTGTTGTTGTTGTTGTTGTTGTTATGATAAACTTCTGAAGTACAGTACTTGGGTAAATATACGGACCTCACAGAGTAAAATAAAAATTTCTGTTCTGTAGTAAACAGACGACAATATTAAGTGTGTGGATTATTTTGAGGAGCGAGGACTTTTTAAATTAATTAATTAATTTATTGATTACTTTATTTATTTTGGGAAGTCTGATTATTTATTAGCTTGTTTAATTAGTGCCACAAAAATTCACTTCATTTTGTCTGTCTGACACGTTTATCAAATAAACATAAACCAGCTAATGTAATATGGTGTGATAAGGACAAAGCTATATGATGTTATTTAACCCATTTTAAGATTACAGATTAAATGAGATACAGAGAATCGTCTCAGGACACGCCTCTGAAAGATCTTCATCCGCCGTTATTATCACTGTCTTACTCTGCCTCGTCACTCCGGCTTTCTCACAGTCTCAGACAGTCTCTGATCTGTTTGCCACTGTCTCAAAACCACCAAAAAGATATGTTTGCCTTACATTCACCATGGCCATATGTCAAAATAGAGGTCCTATTGTGGCACAAGACACCTCCTTCAGACCTCTATGCTGGCTAATTGAGTTTGTCTATGAAGCGTTCATTCACTGTCAGATGTTTGACAGAGAAGAGTGCCAAGTCCTCCCTTCGTCAATCTTTTTCCAAAAGTCAACACTGAGCCAGACATGCATGCACACGCATTGAGTCACACACACTACAATGCAGCGCCGAGGGGTCTGGGACATCCCGCAGACAGCATCCTGTTCCCACTGAATGGCTCTTGTGTCACAAAGGACAATTTGGCTTCTCTCTGGCCCAGCTACCTGCGTGGGATCTGAATGCTTCCCTGACTGACTTGTGGCCTCAGGTTTTTGTGTTT
Source organism: Aulonocara sp. 'chitande type north' Nkhata Bay (assembly GCF_057382095.1). Taxonomy (NCBI): domain Eukaryota; kingdom Metazoa; phylum Chordata; class Actinopteri; order Cichliformes; family Cichlidae; genus Aulonocara; species Aulonocara sp. 'chitande type north' Nkhata Bay. Next base: position 39,019,485 of record NC_141358.1, read on the forward strand.
TGTTTTGGGAACGACTCGCCCTTCTTCCCTCTCTCCTCCTTTCTTGCTCCCTCGCTTTTCTCTTTCTCTTCGTCTCAAGTGGTCTGCAGAGGGTGTCCTGGGAACCTGGCTGGCTTCCCCGCTGACAGCCCCCCGACTGCTACCACCGCCACCACCACCACACACACCCCCATCCCTTCAGGATGGACTGCTGAATTAGCCCTTGTTATCCCAATGTCTGACATTGAGGCTGGCAACTAACTGACATGCACACGCTTTACATATACACAATGACTATATATAAAGCAGGCACATTAACACACAGGCATGGTGACAAGCAAATACAAGCCAAAATGCACACACACGCACGCGCACACACACACACACACACACACACACACACACACACACACACACACACACACTCCTGACAATGGCAGAGTTTAACAAGCAGTTTGCCAGAGAAAGGCCAAGAGGCATGGGAAAAGAGCAATTTGCCAGAGTGAATTTTCTACTGCACAAACAGAAAGGAACACGCATGCATGTGACACACACACACACACACACACACACACACACACACACACACACACACACGCAGCATCAATCTTCAGAGAACAGTACACTGACTTTAATTTATTCCCTGGAGAATCAAATATTAACAAAGCTGTAAATTTTCTACTTTTCTTGCCCTAAACTGACCTTAAAATGTGTTTTGATGTTACACAGACAACAATTCGTGCTCACATTCACACCTACAGCCAATTTAGAATCATCTATTAACCTAACTCCATGACATTGGACTGTGGGAGGACGTTAGAGTACCTGAAGAGAACCCACAGCATGGGGAGAACATGCAAACTATCACACAGAGAGTCAGTCTGTGGATGCAGGACCGTTCAGCTGGGAGAGCAGAGCTTCTTTCATAATCTGTTTATCCACTCATTTAAATTTTTCATAATGTGGCTTCACAAAAACTTTTTTCAATTCAGTTCAGGTTAATTTATATAGTGCCAATTCACAGCAACACTCACCTCAAGGCATTGTATATTGTAAGCTATTGACCCTTTAAAGAAGCCCTATGAGAAGCACTTGGCAGCAGTGGGGAGGAAAAACTCCCTTTTAACAGGAAGAAACCTCCAGCAGAACGAGACTCAGGGAGGGGCGGGGCCATCTGCTGCGACCGGGTATAACGGGAGAGAGACAGAGCAAAAGTCATACTATGGAAGAGAGCCAGAATTTAATATTAACTAATGATTAAATGCAGAGCGGTGTACAAACATATAGAGAGTGAACAAGGGTGAGTGAATAAAAAACACTCAGTGTATGATGGGAAGCCCACGATGAGGTCTTTAAGTTAAGATGGGACCTGATTATTGAAGATTGTGAATGCAAGGAGAAGGATTTTAAATACATTTCTGGATTTGAAGAGAAGTTAATGTGGGAGAAATATACCCGCCGGGATCAACTGAAGGCATTTCAAGATGCTTTCAGAGCACCCTGATATTAAGGAATTACAATAGTCCACACTAGAAGTAATAAATGCATGAACTAGCTTCTAGTTCCAACCATCCATTCATTAAATCTGCTTAGGTGGTGTCATTTAACTGCATTCGTCTGTATTGACATTTCCTTTTATTTTTATAAAATTTGCCCACATATTAGATGCCTTGCAAACTAACCAATGCAAAACATCATTATCTTTATGTGAAAACACCCTGTTTCTATTCATTTTTAAAATGTTATTAAAGCTCAACATGAACTTGAAGCCAGCAGACGGAGCCCAAACCTTTAATGCATTAATCAAATGATCACTCACACTGTCTGCTTGCGCCTGCCCCACTGTCCTTTTGTGTGCACTCAGTGTAACTCAGCAGTGTGAAATCACTCACTGGTGATTCAGGCTGAATGTGATACAGCACTGCTTTACCCGGCTCGACTCTCTTCACATGCCTGATCTCAGTGTTTCAGTGCGTCTTGTTGTAAGTGGAGAGAAACGTGGCAGCAGGCAGCAGTTCCCCCTGAGGGTCCTCGCTCATTACCCAGAGGTCAAAGCCCACGCCTGGCCACTTCCTGCCTGACCTCCCTCAGGAGAGCAGAGCATGCTGAGCGATGGATCACACGTGCTGGTCGCAAACAATCCCACTTCCTGTCCCAGATCGGGTGAGAGACAGAGAGAGAACTAGAGAGAGTGAGAGAGAGAGTTCTGGCTTCTATCTGCCACTTGCTGCGCTTACTTCCTGCACTCTCACGCTCTCTCTGTCTCTCAGTCTTATTCATTAGCCTCCTGACTATTCACCCCGGCCCAGACGGTCCAGCCCCAGCACTGGGAACAAAATACTCACTGGCCATCTTGTTCCAAACTTCCTCCCACACTCCTCCGTTCGAAGACATGACTCATATAGGCCTGAATCAAGCATGAATGAGGAGGTTTTTTATGTGCGGGGCTTCTCAGAATGCTGGGGTAGTTTAATGAAGTGTCCTACTTTGGACTTGAAAGCAATCCTTACCAATGTGTTTAAATTTTAACCAAAAGAGAGAGAGGAAAAGGGAATAAATGGTGCAGCTGTGAAAATTATGAAGTTTAGGGTTGCAAACTTCTCTTCGTGTAAATGCAAAGCTAATGAATATGATGCATGCTGTTGTAAAATGCCTAAACACACTCTGATGAATTTATCCTTTCATCCTTTCCACATAAATTAAAGATAATAATAATAATAATGACAAATAAATGGTGGGTCTCTTCAACTTTCTAAAGGCTTTCTCATGCCTGTGCAGGACAGCCTGAAATTTTAAATCTAATAACTGATAGATTTCACACATGGTCGCTTTATTTTCAAAACTTTAGATCTATAGCATCTGTCACTTCTTAAGTGTTAGCCAATACTGGGCACTGAGCACCCAGAGAGGACCTTTTGCTGAAAAGCCACACAAAATGAAGACTGATGTGCTGAATAGCATCTCGGGACATCTTATTGATGCCAGATGGGCTTTGTGAGTGCTAGATTGGCCCCAAGAAAGAGGCCTTGTACAAACATTATTGTTTACCAGTCCAGAGTCCATTGTTGGTGTGGCTTACGTACCAGCATCCTGCTAAATTAGACTGCACTGGCAGGGGTGCAGCTATGCCCTCGCTTTCACGCTCCTGCAGCCCCCGTGGCTTGACCACAAGCTCTTTTATCGTTGGTTAGCGACTGCTACAATGAGCCTCTGGGAGACTGACCCCCTGACTCACCACAGGGAGCCAAGCCAGGCCTGAGCAGGGTCAGGGCAGCAGAGGCTATTGGCTGGAGGGCACAGTTCTTGGTGTGGAGGTCAGTCCAGGGTTGTTGACTCTGGTACCTGACCCTGGCCCAGTCTTATCCAGAGGGGTCAGGCTTGCAACTCCGAGGACCGAGATCTCCTGCAGAGAACAGCATGAAGAGCATCTATTCAGTGTGGCTGAACCAGGAGCTGTGTCCTGTTCAGCACTGACCACCCGAGACGGAGCAGGTCAGCTGGGCCAGGCTCCTGCTGCTGGCCACAGATCAGAGCGTGAAAGCAGCCATGCTCATTAGAGAAAGCATTCTGCTCTTAAGATTTGTGTGAAAAGTCCCAATTAGCTGGAATTAGGTTGCACGGGGCAGCGACGCCCCCCAATTGATCAGATTGATCAGACCCCTGGTGTTTAGTCCAATTCCTCACATTCAACAGGGCATGATGGGAGGATAGAGTGTTTCAAATGCAACACTAACAAACCCAGATGGTGATAGTTTCTTAGATTACACGTGCATCAGTTTAACAAAGCATGGGAGAAACTGTCAAGCATTTACATGACAGTAAAAGAGATCCACATTCACCCACTAACCCAAATGCTTAAGGCCATGGCAGTCAGAAAACTTCTTTCTTTTTACTGCCAGAAACACCACAAAGTCCACAAAAGTTCATCTCATTTGTATGTGCATGTTTTTGCACAATTTTGCTTGTGTGCCTGCAGTTTCATCATCAGAAGATTATGTGTAAAGCATTCAGCAAACCTCGGAGTTTTACCAAGAATGTAAGATAGCTTTTTGTCTTATATAGTATCTTTGTATTTTAGATTGTCACGGTCCTGGCCAGGGTGTTTTTTCTAGCTGTTTTTCAACATTGCTCTTCAGGTTAAGGAAAGGTTGGAGTTGCCTGGGGTCCACCTGCTGGTGGAGTTACTCCCTAAGCCCCACTCAACCCAGATTCTCCAAGTGAGAGCTCTATTCCCAAATATTAGCTTCCCGCATTAAAAAGTGCCTCGACCAATCTCCTTCTCCTTTCTTCTGGCATTTTCCGCCCAACCTGTCAGTCCAAATGTCCAGAGTCTCAGTTGTTGCATGCTCTTCTAGTTAATCTACAAACCTTGCTAATAAATCACTTAAACTGTTTGCTGTTGCTTTTTAGGGTCTTATTTTTTCATTTTCACCTTTAGAAGTAATGGCAGCCAATAATAATGAGATACTGGTGCCGGTTTAGCTGTTAGAGGAATTGATCAGGTGACTCAGAGGCCCAAGTTTGAATCCGTCCATGTTACTGTGTCTTCCAGATTTCCTGCCTTCTGTCCACTGTGCTATGAAAAAAGAAAACAAATAAAAAATAACAGAGATGTCAGTCTCACTGTAATACAAGAGGAAATGATGATCACTGGAAAATAGTGGTAGATTAACCAACATCGCCTTCTCTACAGTTCCAGCATTAGTAAAAGCACCCTGCAGAACACCGCAAGGTCTACACGTACTGAGGCGCTCTGGGTTTGAGGCTGGATTGAGGGAAAGGGCAAAAAAGTGCAGGGGTCAGGAGGTGAACTGATAACACAAAAGGACAGGTTGTGTCTTGTCCCATAAGACAGTCTCATGTCTGTCTCCTCCTCACCCATCCATCCTTCCACCCACCCACCAACACATCCATCTCTCTCTGTCGACGCTATGTGACTGAGCTCAGGCTTGGAAAGGAAGCCCCTGTCAAGATAGGGCCCTTATCATAGCCGGGACTCACCCCCCTCGGTTCCCATCATCCATCAGGCAGGCAGCAACCTGGGTGACTGCTGGAGCCTCACTCCAACTTGACTGGACATCCAGGCAGAAATGACACAGAGAAGTAGAAAAGATAAGATGGATAAGAAAAGTGAGCACATTCTTGTAATTCAGCCCTTTTCTCCCTGACGTGGTAAAGGTTTGAAAGCCTAACATAAGTTTTTATACACTTTAAATGACAGCTTAAAAAATTAATAACAAATCAGGTCGGTGAAATTCAACACAGAAGCCTATTTCCTCTAAAGTCCAAGTCAAAGTGGCTCAGAGATGTCACCCTCTCCCCCTCACTCCTCTCCTTTTATCCCCTTCACCTCTTTCTACTCTGTTTGTTTTGCTTGTATTAGCACCCCGAAGGGCCAAATTATGGATCGACGAAAGGACATCCATCTCCATCTCGCCTTAGCCCCTCGCTCGTGCTAAAGTAAGTGGCCAATTAACTCAGCGACGACCGTGTGTGCTTGTCCCCCATCTCGCTCTAGATTAATGACCAACCAACGCTTTCCCTCCCCAGGCCCATTTATCAGAACCCACAACTAGGTCAGATGATGATTAAACATCCGGACCGCTGGGGCCTCCTGGGGACCAGGTCCCAGCATTACTGTGGGCTCCAATTGGATTTAATTGCTCTCCCTTCTCTTGGCTTTGAGAGGAAAAAGAGACAGTTTCATTGGCAGGTCCTATTAGCCTGTGAGGCGACGAGCACTAAAGAGTCTGGGATGTCGCATTTCCTGAGACTGTGTGTTTGAAGAGGACTTGTAGGGCTTAGTGCACTTCATTAAAATACACTCATTTAGACCAACTGGACATCCCTGGAGTTGCTACAATGTGGCTGTCTTGTATCAAAGACTCGATGGCCTAGAGTAAGTTGGTACAGGAGTAGAGAAGCTGGGAAACAGGAAGGCCATTTATTAAAGAGGAATTCAAGTTTTATATAACCTGGGTCTTAGTTTTGGCCATCATGTGATACTATAACTGAATTGTCAAAGTAGCTGATTGCTCAGATTGGGGACTGAGTTCAATTCCAGCCCAGCAGCAGTAAGTAGTTGTATGAGGATGTTTTTTACAAGCTCCTGCGTCATTAGCCAACCTAGCTGAACACGCTATTTTAAATGATGCAAACTCCTCGCACACCTTCGTTTTGGGTCCTGAAGGACCTTTCAGTGGCCCCGCTCGCACCCACCACGCTTCCTCTCCCTGCACGTGTAACTGATCAGTACTTGCTCTGCTGAATGTGTGAGCAGTGCGTGAAGTAAGTTAGCCGGAGATCCTTGATGAAATTAGTTTGGGAGACAGTTCTAATAGAATTAACTCAGTCAGTCAGCGAGTCAGTCTCTTCAGGCGGCCCAAAGCCATCAGCAGCTGGGTGAACTGAAGTGAATTAGGAGTCTGGCAACATCTTTAATCAGCTGCTAATTCAGTCCTGAGTCAACAACTGGAGGAAGTACTGTGTGTTTCTCTGTAATTGAATAGCCTGCTACACTCCTCCAAGACTCTTTTTTAGTCCTATTTCCAATTAGAAAAACTAGTTACACAAAAGCTCTTCTGATAAACATAACTGCAGCAACAAGCAATATTTTTTATTTTATTTTTTTTAATTGTTTAATTGTAACAGTAAATCAAAATGAAACTCTTGACTCTCATAATTCACTAAAGGCCATTTCTGATTCTACTGATGATTGGTAAGGAGACGAGGAGAAATTTTATATTCTTGAAAACATCCTCGTCGCCATCGTGGCAGAGCTCGTCTGTGGCTGACTGCTTGTCACGCGGTGCTGGCCAGAATGAAGGAGGGTATCGATGGCATTTGAAAAGCAGCAGAGCGCTGTGGCCAGTCTGACCCTGTCATGCCCCGTCCTTTCAGCACAAGGCCTTTCAAACGCAGCTGGACAATAACAAATGTCGTCCGGCCTCTGAGCCGATTAGGAACCGGACCAGCCACAGAGGGACAGCGACATGGTCTGACCCCAACGAAATCTAACAACACCCCTCTTACTGACCCATTTGGGGGGGGCATAGGGGCCAAGGTCAGCGGCCAAGGTGACCTCTGATCTCCCGCCATGTTTGGACACGTCCACACACAATGCGTGGCCTAAAGCTGGTGATTAGAATATGTGGCGATGAAGGCGGGCAAGAGGGCTCTGAACTGTTGCAGGCAAGTTGTTTGCATCTGTGTGTATGTTGTTGGCATGGTGACCTGGTCAGTGGACCTCAGACCACCGGACCTTCGCTGAAACCCCCTCCTTACCTCCCCCTGATGTGCAGCTCTTGTCTCAGGTCTCTTTGTTGCAGGGCCAGGAGGGAGGAATTACACCAGGGATGATCCCGTATTACTGGGCCTGCCTGCCTTTCAGGTTGGGCTTAGTTTTGTTGGCTGGCTTTGGTCTTATTCTCCTCGTAGTCTTGCCACCAGTGAGTTGATCCCTTTGATGTCCCCATACACTGACCACCAGATTGCAACAATTCCCAGTTTATCCTTGCACAAACCTGCCCGGACTGTGTGTCAGGGACACGCAGCACAGAGGGTGAAACTGAATCATTATTTTGTACATGAGGTGAAACTTTGGCTTTTACTACAATGCAATTATACACAGGACATGTTGACAGGAAGTAATTCTTCAGTAATAAAAAATATTTGATCATAAATCGTGTTTATCGGGCTTCTATTTAAACTCCAGTCTATATTGTAACATATACATACATACGTATTATTGCAACAAAAACAAAAATGAGATAAAAAAAATAATGCAGTTGTTTATTTTCAAATCATCTGAACTCGTGCCAGCATCCAGTGATGATGAAACTTTCAAATGTAAAGATGGTGAGTTGTCCACTGTGTGGACAAGTTGTTGAACAATTTAAGAGCATTGTTTCTGAGCATAAAATTACACAGAATTTAGGGGCTTGATTGGCTGCAGTGCTTAGTAACTTTAAAGAATTAGAGAATCGGATAAACTCGGTACACAAGTGCCAAGGCCAGAAACTAATAACCTGAGGAATCTTCGGTTCTCAGATGACGCTGGTTTAGAAATGAAGAGACATAATTGTCAGTGAAGACACTTTGTGCCTGCATCCACAAATGCATGTAAAACTCTATCATTAAAAGAAAAGGAGAAGAACTTAAAACAGCTCCAAAAATGGTGCAACCTACTCGAAACCTCGAGCTCATTCGAGATTGACTGGTGCAAAGTGGAAAATGGTAAATGTAGTGATTCTCATGTAAAGCTTTTCTTCTCTACTTGAGCACTCAAAGCGCTTTATGCAACATGCTTCATTTACTCATTCGCACATATTCGTGCAAGCGCTTCTTTTCTATGCCTAAGTGTTGTTTATCTAACATTCACACTCTGTTGAAAGCAACTTGGGGTTCAGTATTTTGCCCAAGGATACTGTGACATGCAGGCTGGAGCACCCCGAGATTGAACCACCAACTTTCTAATTAGTAGATGACCTACCTACACAGTTTTCCCTCTTTCTCCTGAGCTAAAGACACCCCAAAAAACCTCTTCTGTGGTATGATGTTTCAAAATCTGAAGCTGTTTGTAGAAATCCTCCCTGGAAAGGAGACCCTGAACACTTGAGGAGCTGAAATTCTTTCTCAAGTAAGGAGGGGAAACACTTTAAGGTCCAAACTACAGTAACAATAATTGAAACATGTCCTTCTTTTAACTGTCACTGAATTCCATTTTTGTTGACATTTTGCTCAGCATCCAAACTTTTATGAAGACGCTGGTTTTAATTTGCCATCATATTCATGAACAATGTGGATAAAATCAAACAAGCATGTTTTTGATACTGAGGTTTACACTTCGCCAGCTTTGCTCTTCCTCGTCTTATTTCGTTTTCTCACCATTTCCTTCTATTGATCTTATGTTTTAATCAAGAATTATAAAATCCAATACCACTTTCTTTTTTGTGTCATATAAAAAATGTAAAATCTAGACTAAGCCGTTCCTGATCTCTACAGCGCCCCCTGCATCCTGTAGCTGGCCCGTCCATTTGGCCCATTTGGACTGTATTAATCTGCGACCCACAGCTAACCCCTCACCTGGCAGCGCTGTGCGCATATGTAGGAGGCAGTGTAGTGAGACGCCTTGTGTGTGACCAGTGGTCCAGGGTATGTGCGTGTTTGTATGTTATTGTGTGCATGTGTGTCGCAGTGGAGCAATAATCGCTGGGGGTCTCGCTCTAACGCCCCTGTGTGTACTCATTCAGCACAGAGGTCGTGTGTCAGGGGGTCAAAGGGTCTACTGGGGGGAGGGGGATGTAGTGGTTATCACTGGTGGTGACTTGGGGGTACGAGGGCGGCGAGTGGGGAGGGTGCAGAGGGGGTGGTCGGTGCACATGCCTCAAGGTAGATAGACTATCTTAATTGGCCTCTGGAGATTACAGTGTGTGTGTGAGTGCTCACTGTCTGGGAAGATAAACCTGCTGTATCTCTATGGACATGAAATAAGAGGATAGGATGATGATGATGTGCACGTAAGTGTGAGGAGTTTTTGTGTTTGTTAGCAGAAATGTGTTTGGGCACAGAAAACCTACAAGTGGACATCAGCTGGATTCAGCTGGAACACTCGAGCTTATACAAAAGAAAAGAAAAACTGACTTGAAACAAATGAGCAAAACAAGAAAAAATGATCGATCCAAAAAACGAACCTACAAAGCAAATAAATGGAAACATTTCATCTTTGGCTCATCAAACCTTAGTAAGACAGACGGATCCCCAGTGTTGGTGTGCGTGGCTTTCAGTACTCTGAACACATGTAGGAGATCCTCAGATCCTTACACATAGCAAAGATGAGGCAAAGACTAACACATTTCTCCTTCACATTCTTTATATCTCGTGTTTTCTGAAAGCAGCTGGCCTGTGTGTGTGTGTGTGTGTGTGTGTGTGTGTGTGTGTGTGTGTGTGTGTGTGTGTGTGTGTGTGTGCACTGCTATGCCCGTGTTTGCTCAAGAACAGTCAGTCTTGTGCCCTGTGACCACATTATCCACCTATTAAAGTCCTTATTTACCTCCCTCCTCTTAAAAGGACAGGCCATGTCTGGCTGATAAAAGGCTGCTAAGTGTGTTTCTCTCAAGGCTGGAGAGACGACGACGACTACAGTCGCCGAGTGTTGGCAGAGCAAACATTCCTGAGAACTCAGGATTACATATACACACACACACACACACACAAACCCAGGCAATGGCTGATAGAAATGAAGGTTTAATCTAAAGGAAGCAGACTTGTTAACAAGCACATGCAAACACACTACATGCAAAGAACTACATGCATTGATATCATTGTATCTTTTTGCTTGTTTTAATCTATGAAATGCATTGCATTGTGGGAAAACATTAAGGACAAACATTAAGGATTTTGCTGGTCTTTTGACAGTGAGTGAGTATGCAGTCAAGATTTGGGACATTGATGTTCTTTATGTATATTCAAATGATGACACCAACTTAAACTGATGCACCCCACGCTTAAACTCCATGAAAAAAACCATACTCACACACACACACACACACACACGGCCTGTAGTTGTCCAGCAGTATTACAGCTGCTCTCTAGCAACAGTCAAACTCAGTGGGCGCAGAAAAAACTTGACTGACTGGTTCAATATTTGCTGGTCCAGAGAGGAGGCGTGTGGAGGTTGCAGGAGGTCAGGAGTTCAGCGGGGCGAAGCGTTGACCTTTCAGCTCTGACTCGACTGACCAGCAGGTGAACAAACAGGAGGATGATCGAATGGCACAGAGGTGGGTTTTACTTTGACAGTTTAGTTTTGCAAGATGCATGGGGAAGAGGGGGCGGGGGCCAAAGAAAGGCACAAAAAGCTTAAAGTTTACATTTTGAAGACATCCCTGACAAACTGCGATCAGACAATGAGAGCTAAAAGTCGCACACACAGAAGAGTGAGGCAAGTTTATTTGAAAATACAGCAAATCAACACCACACAGTTTTGGCGTCATGTTCAATTTAAACAAACGTGCCTTTCTCTGGGCTGTTCGTCATTCGGTTCAGCATCCTGCTGAATCCCGTTTAATCTCATTTTCAGGTCTCATTTGTGCAGAGGTCATGTGAAAAAAGGTGTAAAACAAACGCGCAAAAATTCCTGACAACACTGAATACGTAACGTGGCAATTCTCTTGTCTTAATCCGGCGTCATGTCAGGCAGGTTGAAGTCCAAGTATTCTGGGAAACACTGAACCATTCACGTAACTTAAGCCTGTTTTTTACTGTTAATTCCCTGAACACATGTAAAACAGGCCGGGTTGAAAATGCAAATCTAATTAAAAGTGTAAGCTCAGTGAAAATGAGATTAGGACTCGGTGAAAAAAGACAAAAGGCGCGCAAAGTTGATTACTTTACCAAAGGTGTCGTCATTTCTGCTCGGCTTTAATGCACTAATGAAACAGAGCCTCGCCTCAAACATTCACATTCAGCCACGCTCTGTGTTTGCGTTTGGTTTTAGTGCCTGCTAAGATACTATTGATGGCCAGTCAAGTAATGTCACCAGACCGTTTTTGGTCTGCCCTCACTATGGCACTTAGACGATGAAAGCCGGTCCTCAGCGTCCCCCATCCTGCAACAAGTGCAGTCCCCTGCCACTGCCACTGTGCAGGAGGACTGATGTAAGTAGTGTGGACAGATACAATTTCAGCCTGGCAACACAGCCAGGATCTGTCAGCCCTCCCCTCTGTTTACCTAAAGGCTAAGGCTGCTGAGCCCAGGCCTCACCTGCTGGCCTCACTGGTTGCCATGAAGGCTCACATAATCCCACTAAGTCCATGCAAGCCCAGAGCCGCTTCATGTGCTAAAAGCTCCACATCCCTCCCTCTCACTAAGACCTCCACTCGATCAAGAAACAGTTTGTGGGGTGATCGGTTTTTCCATGGCAACTTTGCATATCTCTATTCTGCGGAGGGAAAGTTCCCACCCCTCTGTCACACACACACACACACACACACACACACACACACACACACACACACACACACACACACACACACACACACACACACACACCTCTGCCCTGGGTTTCAGCATTTCATCACTTAGCTGAGCCTAACTGCCATGAATATTTGAGGTGGGATGTTCCTGAATCCCTCCAAAAGCGTCACTCATTAAGACTGCAGTCACACTGTAAACTCAGTTCTTTATAGAATCAGCTACAAAATTAGGACAATAACTTGTAAAAATTTTACCTTCATACTGTGAAAATTGTCTTAGTTTACAGGCCCCTGAACTATACGTGGATTGGTTGAATTATATCTTAAGTTTTCTTTCCTGTATTATTAAACCTTTATAACATCACAAGTTCACAATAGAGCCACATAAAAGGGCACATTTGATCTCTTTAAAAAATGCAACTAAGTCAATTTTACTCAAAGTTCCACAATCTAAAGCTACAGTCTCATCTTTGTTCAGCAAAATGTTTCTATAACCATCTTTAGGCATCAATCTGATAAGAAATACTGTATCATAGTTTCAATAGTAAAATAGTAAATCTATTCAATTCAATTCAATAGTAAAATCGAATTTAATTATTTAACTATGATGGCTTGGAATAACATGTTTGCTTCCTTAATTTCAAGAAGTGCATTTTGGGTAAACTTTAAGGGTCGTATCAAGCATTCAGCACAATCACTCATCGGTGTAGCCACCTAATCACAGACACGCCATATAAAGGCACGTGTATGAAGCAGACTTGTTTTTAAATAAAATGCTGTTATACTAGTCTGCACACAGAGTTCAGCATCCGTTATGACTGGATTTGTCTCTTCGCATTGATTACCCAGCAACAGAAGAATTAGACACATTTTTAATACTACTAAAAAAAATAAGTGATTCAGATGTGAGATAACCCTTTGATGTGATACTTCATGTTACGGTTTGGGGTATGTTTGTTTCTCTCACACAGCTGAGCCTGCGTGTGGGTTGGTAGGAAAATACAGGTCGGCCTGTGGGGATTTATTCATGGGGACCGGTTCCCCTCGACAATGACCTGATTCATTTATGACGTCCTGCGCTGTGAGACGATGAGGTCATTTCATGGATTCTTTCGGGCGGGATGTCAGACATGAATGGTGAGAACATGCGGCGGACCTCTGCAGCGCCACTCCCGTGGACACACACACGCTCACAGATACAGGACCACCACGGGATTCACACGGTCGGCCTTCGTGAGCTCAACATAAGCACAGAGCGCTGCAATAATTTATAACTGGCACAGAGCAGGAACCGGCTCTCTCTATGTGTGTGAGCCTGGGTTGTGACAGGGAAGGTCAGTGACCTCTATGACTTGGCTAAAATCCCCATGGGCCTAATTCAGCTCTGGAATGGACCCCACAGAGCAATGGGAAGATGGCTTCAACATAATGAACACAAAGGCCAATTGTGACGCTATTCTCTGCAGGGCAGAAAGCAGCGGGCCCCGGGGACAGTAGAAGGTTTGTTGGTTAAATCAGAGGAGGAAGCCTGTTGCTTCAACAAGCTTCTGATAAGATTCATCAGCAGTGACTCAACAGTGGCCGTTTGTCTCCTGGGGCACAAAGTGTTAGATTTACATCCACTGTTTCCACTGAGGGGCTGATAAGTGCCTCCCATCAGCCAAATCAGTGTCTTTTATGTATTAATAGTGTCCCCTTAAATTTTACAAGTAGCCCGTCATGCAGCGAGACTAACACAGTGTTTCTTGTAGTATATTTCCTATGGTCTGTGGAATAAATTGCCATTTCTTTAAATATACTGTAATTTTAGCATTTTACTGACTGTTATTGATGTATTCAGATGTTAGGTGCTACAAAAGCAGGATTGGCCCCATTCATCATTTCTTATTTTTTTGCATATTTATCACACCCAGATGCTTCAAATCACCACATTTTTATATTTGACAAAGATAAAGAAAAAAAAATCAGACTCAGATTTATTGTCATTCAATTATTGACATTATATCAACAAATAACCGATTCTTTAGGTCTTGGCATTTTCACCAAACAAGAGGTGAAATAATTAGCATAAACACTAGAATAATCTTTAAAAACAAAGCATTAAATATGCCAAATAAAAGTAACGAATAATCCTCATCATGCCATCTGACTGGTTACAAATTCATTTTGCAACACGACTACAACAACATACCGCCAGAAACATGAAGAGCTGTCTTTACTGGGAGACTGTGACTCCACCGTTATGGATGTAATAATTGAAAGTCCTCTGACTTTGCCTTGCACAAAATCAATAGAGAACAATTCATTGAGCAAGCACAAGAGTGGATGTCTTTAACCCTCATCCACCAGAGGATGTTTTAAATCAGCAGACATGTACAATAAATTCTGAATTTCTGCCTCTCCCTCTGAGTCAACCAGCAAGCCGATAAGAGAGGAGACAGAAAGGCGAGAACAAAGTGGGTGCTGCCAACAAGAAGGCAAACAAATGCTAACACTGCTGCTACTGCCAAAAAACGCCCATCCCCACAACTTATTACCCTTTTCTTGGACTCATTCAAGGTTTTCATCATCTGCCGAGCCACCACACCCCCAGTGAAAAGGCCCTGAATGTGTCTGTATGATTAGATGGTGGATTTAAAAAAAATGAAGCAACAAGATTGGGCTTTTCTTTTTCTGCAGAAAGACTAGAAATGAAGCTTTGTGCAGGTCCACTGCTGTGGCACATTTGACAGGTCTGGCCTGACTGCTTTTGTGTCAGCAGCATAAAGGGGATTGAGAGAAAACACAAACCGCGTCACTGTGCTGTTGTGGCGCCTGGCTATTAGTCAACGTGACGGTCTTTGCAGATGCTAATGGGTTATAGTGTGTCCAGGCCGGCCTCCCTCGCTCCCTGAACATGGCTATCTGATAGCACAAAGGCCTTCTGCTGAAGGTTGACTTTTCCCCCTTTCTTTTCATGACTGCTAGAGTCATTAGGCTTTTTTCTTTTTTTTCACTTTGTTTTTAAGAAAACAGCGGGATATAATAGTAGGACAGAAAGAAGCATTTTCATGTGTAAAGCCTCAGGTGATGGTTCAGAGGCTGATGCCCTTTGAGTAATGCAAGGATGCAATAACAACCAGGCTCTTGTGAAAGAAGAGAAAATGCCCAGAAGTGGAGGACCTCTGGACTCTGACTTATTAATCAGGCAGAGCCTCTCCCTGCTGCCTTGGGCTACAGTGAGTTTCAGTCTGATCTGGGATAAGATAGCAGCCTGCAGAGTTTGTTCAAACCCGGGCCAGGGGCTTCACTCCAAACAGCAGCAGCCAGCTTTATGATAAAAGTACACAACATGATAAATCCATACATAGAACACATAGACGCTTCATGAAACAGGGAAGTAGCAAGCTTGACATCACCCCCGACTTGTTCTGTCTTCAAACTTCAGGCTGAGTATTTTTACTATTGCCACGAGTGTGCTTTTAAACCAGATGTGATGAGCGTGGGGCAGATTTGTATGTCTATATGATATTCACCTGTCAGCCACAAGTAGGCTGTTTATTCATTTCATTAAATTTTCATTCAATAATGAATGAAACTAGTGATTGAGACCACAAAATTATCAGTAAAGCATTTACTGAGAAGGTAAATTAAAAAAACATCTGTCTTTTATATACGGTTCATGTTACAGAGCAGACAAACACTGAAGGTTCAGACAGATGGAGTCTCGACTCTTAATATTTTATTACGTACACCTTGCTGGTACTGGACTAGATCCCCTTTACCTGCCTTCATTCTTCATGGTGCAACAAGATGCTGGAAACATTTCTCAGATATTTTGGCCCATGTTGACATGATAGCATCACACAGCTGCTGCTGCTTTGTTGGACATCTTTCATGAGATGCTCCTGTTGTACCTCACTCCAAACATGCTCTACTGGTGTGTGATGGCTGCAGCTACAGCCATACAGTGGTAATATCTACCAAACATCAGGGTGTTTTTTGTCTGCTGATCAGCCACCATTTATTTCCCCTTTGTCTCTTTAGGCAGGTCTGCTTGTTTGAGTTTGTATTATTGGGTGTCATCAGCTTTTGAGTAGAGTTCTGTTACTTTGACCTCTTCTATGGGCCCAAGATTTAGATTTCTCTGCATAATTTAACCACGTTTGTGTTTGGGTTAAACAAAAAGACTTTAACCTGTGCCTGGCTTTCCTTCACTGCTCGGTCCATCACATGGTGACTGTGGAGGCCATCCGAGTACAGTAAACTCAGTTTTGTAACATGGTGGTTATCCTGCTTTCATGTTGTTTTTATGCTTAATTCTGCCATCTGAATGTTGCAGTAGGAAATCAGACTCAGAAGAACAGGCAGCATTTTTTCTTCTTTTCCCTGGTTTTGGTGGCTCTGTGTTAATTGTAGCCTCAGTTTCCTGTTGTTAGCTGACAGGAGCGAAGCCTGCTGTGTAGCACATCTGCATCAAGGTTTGCCATACTGTGCACTGACAGATGCCTTTCTGCATACTTTGGCTGTAACAAGTGGTTATTCCAGTTAATCATGTCTAGAGTTTCTGTCATGTGATTGGCTAAATAGATATTTTTATGAATGTGCAGTATAGGTGCACCTAAAGACTGACAAGAATGGAAGGAAACTACGTACAGTTAGTGTACTGGAGGCATTATAAGAGAATCATAAAGAATTCTGCCTTAAACTCATTGGGAAAATTTATTAAGAGCAAAACAGCCGAATGAGATGACAAGAGGTTCTAGTGATTCTAAGAATTTACTTTATTTCTCTGTGACCAAGGAAATGAATGATTATTTAAATTGGAATAGCAGTTTGTAGGACGCTGAAGTGCTGGTTAATACAATACCCCCTCCACTGCTGGATGGCCAGAACAGCTGCTCTGTGGATTAAACTGCAAGCTAATAAGCTCACAGTGATAATGTTCACATGCAAACAGGTAGACTGCACAATTTTAGTTTACCCGTTAGTCTATTAACATTAAAACAACCTATTAAAGTTTTTTTCATGTAATTCAGAAAATCATAGCAGCACAAAGCTATCACGAGTCACCCAGAAAAAGCAATCATCTTGATGATGGTACCTTAAACAAATCAGAGGGTCACGATAGTATAATTAGTCATGTTTTGGATCCTGAATATAAAACTGTTATGTCAGTGTAGACTCACCTGAGTAGCATTGTTAGAGGCCACTAGCATGAACCAGCAGGCAAAACTGCAAAAAGCTTCCAGTGCTGCAAACATCGGTTTAACGCTGACATGTCATGAAACAACCAAACAAACGAAATAATGATTTCTTTATTTGTCAATTTTATTTTCAATTTGTACTTTTAAACACAATTTAATAAATAAAGCACAGCGGATGGGATACACCATGCAAACATTATTTTCTACAACATAAAACACGTTTTTGAACCAACTCAACAACTCTGTTACACAGTTCTGCGTTCAGGTGCTGTACATGATAGTAGCTCCACGACTGCCCATTAAGTTTTATATTTTATCTTTTCCCCATGTACAGATAGGAAGGAAGGAAGAGGAACTAACACGGTCTCACCACCCCCCCCCCCCCTTCAGGCAAATATAAACAGTTTTCCCAGCTTGGTACAATGAGCAGATGTCTACGTGGGTGATGGAGGTGCAAGATAAGAGGGGCTGAAGATAAGAACGAGGAAAGAGCAAAAAGACTGGAAACTAGTGGCTGATGGGAGAATCTGTGATTTGACCAAAGCATTTAAAATCTTCCCTTCCTCTTTTCTTCTTTGTGCGCGATCAAATGCTTAAGCTACAACAGCATAAAGAGGGGACAATCGTGCCTGTGCTGCATACACAAACATTACCGCGAAAGAACATGAAACCTGGTGTAGGTTGGAACCAAACCCACCCTGAGTGACTGGACACTGGACCGGGATGGACTAGACGAGTCCACAGAAATGTGCGATAACTGACAGATGATATCAGCTCTGATCTTTCAAAGGTTATGTAACCTGTTGTGTTTGTTTACTGAAAGCGCCTCAAGCAAACTGCAGAGGTCTTTTTAGTAAGGTGTTTACATTATGCTTAAGTATTCTAAATTAATTCTTAATTAATTTAGAATACTTGTTTTTGTATTGCACAAACCAAGAAACGCCACATAGACAGATCTGCATGGACTCAGACATTTGAGCTTGGAGCTAAATCAGGTAATTGTATGCAAATACTTAATTTTTGCTAATTAAACTTCAAAAGAACCAAATAATAAGAAATAAAATCAAAGTGTTGCATTGTATATTGTATATCATATCCTCTTAATCCTGCAAAGAAGTAGTATGCAGTATTAATTGACTATGTTCTGCAGGTTGCAGAAGGAACACCTAATTTAGGGGAACATATAGCCTGCATGGAGAATCCCCTCGCAGCACAGAGAGACAACGGTAAGTGCTTTAAGTTGGAAGTGCAACCAAACTAAACCAAGACTTGTTCTGTGCCTACCAGCCTACTAACTTGGCATGTTTTAGGAGCACCAGGTGAGACAAAAGGAGCCAATGGCAATAGGGTCTCTCTGTACACAGATCAGTGAATACACACCTGCATAATTACATATACACAAAGAAAACCAGGACATAACGTAAAGTGGAAAAGAAATAAGAAAGTTGGAGATAAACATGTACACAATTTACTCATTTATTGAAAACAAGCGGTCAGACGTCTGTCAGGACTCTGCAAGCTTCTTATTAGGTTTGGGCTCCTGTACAGAAGTCCCTCTGGTCACCCCAAGAAAAAGTTACAAGAAAATCGCAGAGAAAGCCTGAAAACTGTTCCTTCATCTTATCGCTCTGTGCAGGTCCGTCTCTCCATAGGTGTCCGCGGGGTGGAGGGGTGGGTATGATGTGTGTGGTGAGTGTTTGGGGCGAAGACAGTCATTTACAGATGAGTCGTCTTTGCTCAGTGCATTTCTCTGTTGTGATCCAAACTTTATTTTCAAGAGCTCTGATAACAACAAGAATATAAGACGGGCTGCGTTTAGTGAACAGGGCATCAGTTTGGTTAGGAGCTGACAGTTACAGAGACAAATACCTGGTTCATCTATTTCTCCTTGTGAAGAGCTTCTATGAAGGCTTCAAGTTTCTCCTGGATCTCACGAACTTTCTCTGCAGAGAAGCAAACGGTGGGTTTGTTAAGAGAACAGAATCGTCAGCAAACACAAAATTAGCTGGCAATAACTTCAGTAACTTTAAAATTGTTTGTCCTCCACTAATAAAAGAAACCACAGAGGTAAAGTTAATATATTACTGGGAACACGTCATACTTTTTAATCTCCGAGGACCTGGCGTCCACGTATGTGGACATTACACTTTGGGTTGTCTAGACCAAAATAATAAATTTTGCTCTACAAGGGCCTGATATCCACTTATGAGGATGTTATACTGCCACTGTTCTATTGAAATTTGAAGCAAATGTCCTCCTACGGGGATCTTATTTTTCTCAGAAACAAAAATGAGGTGAAAAGAAAAGAAAAGAAAAAAAAATAAAATCACATCATTCTTTGTTTTTACATTCATCAGGTCCCAATCAGCCCAAATAGCAAAGAGAAATTAAAAATGAATGCCATGAAAGAGTTCAGGTCTTGTTAATAACACAGTAAAGTAACATGTTACTGTATGAAATTGAGTAATTAAAATGACCTCCTAAGACCCGAACTCTTCCACGGCATGCATTTTTAATTTCTCTTTGATATTTGGTCACATTGGGTCCCAATGAATGTAAAAACAAAGAATTACCAGAATTTTTTTTTTACATTATTTTTAAGAAAAATAAGAGCCACATATGAGGATATTAGTTTAAAATTTTAGAGCCTTGTAGAGCAAAATTCTGTATTTTGGTCAAAATAACCCAAAATGTGATGTCCACATATGGCCTGGTCCTAGGAGGTTAAAGTTACAATTATGTTGTTACTTGTGTCGAGTAGTTCTTCAGTTATCAGCATGTCAGGCAGACAGAAAGCAAATAAATAGAATGTAAAAAACAACATGAGCTGATTTCAGTTCATGACGATGTTATAATATTTATTTATTGTGATTACTGACAGATTTATTACTGCTAACACAAACTCAGCTCTTTGCAACCATCTGCACAGACAGCATGCTAACACAGAGTGACCCAAGAACCCAGAGTGATGCTGAAGCTGACTGTATGCTGACACCAGCCCAGCAGCCAGAGCCTGAACTTAACATAACAAAGGCAGTGATGACCAATCTGGACTTTAAGCCTCCGTTTCTACCTGTTCATGTTTCTAAGGTAGAATCACTGTGAAGATTGCTTTGAAGTCTCTCTGTGAATGTGTTCATCTTTGCGTTGTGTTACTGGCTTTGTGTTCATACTTAAATACTAAGAGAAAGTACGTACGTGTCCTCGTTAGGATGGGGATTTGTGTTGGCGTGTGGAGATGTGACCTGAGATTTATACAGTGAACTGGTAATTATGCCACTTTGGCTTTCAGATCATCGTACATGTGAGGAACATAACAGTAATTAATGAGTTGTGTGACGAGTAATTAAATAACGTACTGCATTACTGTTAAAAAAAAGTAGCAGCTAATGAATTCAGCTTTTGTTGAGTAATACAAGTTATCTGATTTGTCTTTCTCTGTTACATATACAAAAACTATAACTATGTGGACAAATACTGAGCTTTTATTTGCTTGCAGAACTTTACTGTGATTTCCTGTGCATCAGCCAATTTTCTTTAAAAACTGAGAATTTGATTTCTGCAGCTTTTGCAGTTAAGAAAACTAAAATGTCAGTAAACAGAACCAGGATGAGGTGGAGGTTTAATAAATCTGCTCTCATTCCTGTGATATACCTCTACAGTTAGACACTTCAACACATTCTCCACCAATACACCAGATGGTCCCCTCTGACAGTGACAGCAAAACCTCAAGGCAGGCCTCCTTCGCACATCATGATGACGGCTTGTGTACCCATTCCCGGTTAGCACGGACCACATCAAAGCTCTCCCTCCCCAAAAAAATACTATGTACCTTCAGGGCAGACACGAAGAGAGACACCGTAACAACAACATTTCACATCAATGGGGGTCTACTGAAGAAATAGTCACTCACTTCTTTTCGTGATTAAACTCCTATTGTCCTGAGACTGCGTAAGACGAGCAATCCTTCCACCCAACGTGTACTGTCACACGAGATGAGCGAGCCGTCTAAAGCGGACTTAATCGCTGATTAAACAGTGGTGGAAGGAAGTCTGCGGGCCAGCGCGGGAGAAAAGGAAGCCGTGGCTTGCGATGCCAGCTGTACCTCCAGGCCCGGCTGGCTGGCTGCGCAGCTTCTCTGTCACCCTTGTTAATCTGTCTGGATCTCCCCCAAGCACAAACTCAAACATGAGCTCTGAAAAACAAACTAGCAGTGCACTATATTGATCAGTCAGCGGCAAAGAGATCCAGAGACGAACCATTGTCGATTGTTTTCCTACGAGGCAGGCCGCAGAAAACACGGCTTTTAAAAGACTTTTAAAGAAGATAAATCACTGAGGCTTGGACCCCGGAGCAACAGTGACCAAAGTGTCCATTTCACATCAGTACAAAAGTGATAACTGCGTGCGTGCTTTGCAGTGAAACTAAATATCACACTCAGGCGCTTGTTTGCAGCCCCCCCTTTGAAGGGAGCATGGCTGCTTAGGTATCCTTTCCTTGATTGATGGGAAGAGAAACAGTTGTTGGGAGAGATGAAGGCACGCCCACACTTATGTCCTACAAAACTGAAAACTGGCAAAGCTGAGAAGTCCTGGATTACAAAAATAACCTAAAAAAAAAAAAAAAACACAGACACACACACACACACACACACAGGTAGGCAGAACTGAGAAAAACTGACTGACAGCCAGAAAAGCTTGGCTGTGAGACGCACACACCACCCAAATGTCTTGAAAACCAGCAAGCGCTGCACAGTCATGTCACCTCCACCTTTTTTCACCTTCCCACACATTTACCGCTGGCAGGTGGCAGGGAAAAAAAACGAAGGAAAAAAATCCCCGGCCTTTGATACTCCGTTAACACACTCGGGCAAAATGGCAGGGCGTTAGGGGGAGATTACAACACCTAATGGAGGCATTAAAGGGGGCCTGTCGAGGTGCACGCTGACAAGTCGCTGCAGCAGGTGTGGGGCTGAATGAAACCTAAACCTCTGGTATGCCATTCGAACACGCAGCGCACAACAAGGCACGGCTCAAAGGCTGCTCGCAGAGTTTGGCTTCACAGGCTGTGTGTCCTGACCACAGGACAACATAACTCAATCCGACCCAATAAGAACGGGATTAGCAACATCTGTCCGACGTGAAGAAAGAGATGGGAGTTATGGGGTGAAGGGGGAGGTGAGGGGGTTTTGGCTGGTGTCAGGAAAGGAGGATACTGGCTGTCAGATCATCAAAAACTTGGGAAATCCCCTGGCTCAAGCTTCAAAGCTTTGCAGTGGGTTTAGATGTGGCTGATGATAAGGTGCTCTATAGAGCTTCAGCATTTCAAATATAGACTGCTTAGCACAGGTCAAACATTAAGGATCCTTTCCAGCTACCAGGCAGAGATGCTGAGCTCTGCTAGCTCACTGGAGGCAGCAGTGGTCTAGAGGTGAGATTAGGGGGTTTGCGATAAAGAAAAGACACTAGTCTAATTTCCCGAACCGCCTGAGAAAGCTTGGGAGGGTGAAATCCACTCTTCTATAACACCTGCTGCTGAGGCAACTGAAAACCCATCACTCATCCAGTGGACCACAGTATTATCTAACTCCTATCAAGTTAAGTAGATGTCATTACTATTCAGGTGTATTTAGAGAATAATAGTGGTAGAGAGCTGCTGAATGCAACTCTTTTTCGCTGCCTTGGGGGCGAAACGGTAATTTGCCGGTCACCATTATATTTTGGAAATATTCGACAATGGCTTGTTACTGCATTACAAATGCTATTCAAACTTTATTTTAAGACTCTGACATCTGGGCCTGTAGGGAAGCTGTCAGAGCTGGTTTGGTTGATTATGTTGTGAAAGGGTTACAGGCTTCACGCCGACAGTTTGTTTACTCTGTTACAAATTCATTGACGGGTTTGTAAACTTAAAGCTTTTACCTGTGATTCTGCTTAATGTTTACGCAGAGACAATGTTCAGCCCGCTTACTGGTCAGGACGGGAGCAACAAAAGTAAACACAGGAAGCAGGTGCTGTGTTCTGGACTATTGGACAGCATGAAGAATTTACATTTACAGCTAGTTGCTAGCCCATAGAGCTCTTTAGCTTGCCTCATCCCAGAACAAGAAGCTGTTTTTAGCTCATACTTACAATGTACACCTGGTAGTTGTTCAGATCGAGGTCGGAGCACGTTCACACCATAAACGAACCGCTCCGGAGACCCTCCGAAGGGTCTCAGTGCGGCTGTTCTGGTTAGCACCCGAGTGTGATTACTGTCTTCACCTCTACGCAAATGAACTGCACCGAAGAGGAAAACAAACCAGTTCGATTTAAGCAGACTAAACACCACAGACGTGAAAACACCTGACACATGGAATAGCAGGAAAGCACTCTGATAAAACAGGCTGGTTGCTTGTAAAGTTAGATCCGTGTAAAAAAACCAAAAGCATACATGAAGTGTAATGGCTTCAGGTAGACTGTAGCGGAGTTTGCAGTAAAGCAAAACGTTGATTTATGAAGTAACTTGCTGTAATTCATCAGTTCCACTTGCAGCCATGCTCAATTAGCTGTACATCAAATAGCCATATATATTTTATTTAGACTAGATGTAGATCAAAGGAGCAAAGCCCATTTACCATTCTCTTAAAGCAGGATGCTTAACGACTTTAAAATGAGCAGCTTTCAGGAGCCCAGGAGGACACGGGTGGATGTGAATGGCATCTTTCAGAACAGCCAATATTTTCTGTGGATAGAAACTGTGAGGAACAGATATTTATTCCCTCCTTTACCATCTGTTTGCTACCAAAGGACCGGATAAAAAAAAAAAAGGCCACAACAAGGCTTTCTTTTCACCGTCCTGTGGAAACGCAACAAAAAAAGTGGACAGAGTCACCATTGCCTGTTCCACACTGAGCAGTGGGAGTAGCGATCTAAAACTCAATTTAAGCGCCTGTTTACCTAAGAGATGAGCCTCAAAACACATTCATTCAACCGCTCACCCCTTTATCTGGTCATGAATATTCCCATAATCCTCTGGCCTCTATCCCAGAGGCCCCTTCTTTAAGATGCTTGGTGGTGTGTGGGTTACCAAGTGTGGAGGGACTGGCAGACTAAAAGAAAGACAGGGGAGCCTTTTCCGTAAATCCTCTTTTTCAAGGCCTTCCCTCGGCTGATCTCCACATGAAATGATATCTCATTCACTCTCACTCTGTAGAAACCCCTAAGCCTGCCATGGCTGAACTGCTGGCAGAAGGACTGATCCCGAAAGCCTTTAATTGACCTGTAATTAGACTGTGTGGCCCTGCTGGACAAGTAGCCACCACAGAGGAGAGAGAAAAAGACCTGGGGGAACTGCAACTTACTGTGAAGAAGGAGGGGAAAAAACCTAATCCCCTTCCTCTGGGATGTGGTCACTCTTCTTCATTCAATGTGAAAGGGAGGGAGCAGTGAAGAAAAGATGGCTGTCGTGAAAAAAGTGGCGACAGAAAGATTTCGCTGGATGAGTTTGGCGCCAAGGTTCAGGCTTCTTTCGCATGCCGCTCTGACAGGAGAGCAACAGTTTGCAGAACGGCCACTGGAGAGAGTGGCGTGGGGGCTTGGTTCCTGTCCCGGCCTGTCATCATTCACGAAGAAACTTTTTATAGCTCATGACTGCCAAGGTCATAGTGTAGGTGGGGACAGCGAATATTTAACTCTCTGGCCTTTCCTTCTCCGAAAGCTGATCTCTTAATGTAACAAACAGAAAAGCCATTTTCCTCAGCATGCTATTGCTTGATTTGTCACTAAATCTGGATAGTCACGCTATAACAGAAACTGGTCCATGGGAGACCCCGGGAGTGCCGGTATGTCAACAGCCCTAACGCCATGTCAGTGACAGAGCAATGAATCAGCCCTCGCACTTGAGTCTCTTATCTAGAAAACAGATGCCTGTGAGAACGCAGTTTAACCTGGGGAAAGACACAGAGTGGTCTGAACAGGTCAAAACGTGGGGTCAGCCAAAGGGCAGTCTAAATAAAAACAGCAAAATGCTTTGAAAAGAGCCAGGTGATGACTGCTGGTCAGACTTTTAGTGCAAAAGATTGTAAAACTGGGGACAAATTTGGAATAAATTTGCATTTTCGATGGCTTTAACTCTACGGTACATAACAGACATATTAAAAATATATCAGGAAATTCTATAAAACAAGTCTGAGACAGTAAATCTGCTCATGACTCATGGTGTAAATCACAGCTCGTCAGGAGTAGACGTTTTCCGAGACTCACCTCGTGCAGTCAAATGGAGGCCAGTTGTGAGGCTAAGTGGCAATCAATCACGAGGATCCACATGAGCCCGGGGATGTGAAGCAGAGTCTGGCTAAACTGATATCTTGTCATGATTCCTCAAAGAAACTCCCCTGCACTGAATCAGCCACAGGTGTGCGGCTAAGGTTAACTGCCAATGAACTCTGCATTAAGCACATGCAAGTAAGACGGGGCCAGCGTTCCTCATCCCTTTTCCACCCTCAGGTAAATACATGCTTCCAGCTGCTCTGGACTCCACACACCTTATATCGATATAACACCGGAAAGACAGAAAACGCCTAAAATACCTTTGAGCCACAAAAACTTGGTAACTTAGTGAACTGCAGGTGTTTTACCTGCAAAGATGGAGAAAGTAGCACCGTTTCCTCTTTTAGTTTACAAGTATTCTTGTAAAATACGCTGCTCGAGAATCCCTTTTATTTATAAAAAACACTTATGCAAACCAGCCGGCATAATAGATTTTTTGGAAACCTAATGATTTCATATTTGCGCCTGTTTAGTTGGACCATTTCCTTGCAAGCTCTCCAATCAATCCTACATTACTTTTATAATAGTATAATGGAAACAAAATGCATCATATTGGCAACAAATCTCTCGCATTTGCACCACATTTTTATTTTGCTATACTGCAACACAGAATCCACAACAATAAAAATCCATTATAAAAAACAAAAACAGAAAACTACACCATGTGCTGTTTTAAACTGCCTACAAGAGAGAGCGTATGGTTTTCCTATTACCTCATTTTAAACAGCACCTGATGTCAGAGCTTGGTGTGTGCATGTGTGTGAGTGACACGGCGATCAGTGGGAATGGCTCCCCGGTGGCCAAACTGTGCTGGGAACATGTGAACAGAAGCCTTGCTTTTCCCTCCCATCACCACACATCTTTCTCTTTCCTATTTTCCCACACTTAACTCTCTCTTTCCCTGAGGGGAATGAGAGATGGCTTCACAATCTCCTTCATTTTTCCCCCTTTTTTTGTTTGCATCACCACTTCCATCATCACCTCTTGCCTGGTTGTCATCTAAAGCACGCAGCTTTTTTTCCTGCTTCTGTAGTCCATTTGATTTATTCACAGATCTTCTATCTAGGGAGGATATTTCCAAGCAGACAAACGGGTGTTACGACGCTGTGGTCTGAATAATGCAGTCCAAAGATTAACAACAAACTGAATAACACTGGAGCTGTTTTAATGAATGAAACTCAATTTTTTAATCTTGTACTGCTTGCGTTTCTTCCTCTTTTTCTAAATTAAACGGTGATGCAAAGGTAATTAAGTCCTCTGTCTAACCCTGTTTAAACAAATGCTCATGACTAATGATCAGCAATAACAACAGCTTGTCAATCATATGATGGGCATGCCTGTGTGTGCACAAGTGTGTGTGTGCAAAACAAAGATTCCTGGTGCTTGACATGGGAGGATGGATAGATGGATGGATGGATGCGCCAGAGTGCAGGAAGGAAGCGAGAAGTCAGCGAGGAATAAAGGGGAAGAGACAGATGATGGGAAAGTGGAAAGAGAAACAGGTCTTGACTTTGGTAAACGGTGGCAGCTGGCTGGTGGGAGAGCTTTGATAACAAGAAAAGAAAGAGCACAATGAAAGAGAAACCAGTAATACACAGCAGTTGGAAAAAACTGTTGATGGTATTATAGCTGGAAGTAACAGAAAGGAGACTTGAAGAAACAGTTAAGCCGAGCAAAGGTAACGAGGGAGTAACTGAAGAAGCAATCCACTTTATTGTGGTAGGAAGTTCAAGCTAGACAGTTTCAAAAATTACCTTGAAAAACAAGACAAGACGCGTTGAAAATCAGCTGGCATTTATGTAAAGATAGCTAGTCTTATTAACCACTCAAAACGCAATTGTGAACCACTATTCATTCACACACACACACACACACACACACACACACCTGGAGCTATTTGGAGTTCAGGAGGAGGAGAGGGGGAGCTGGGAATCAAACCAACAACCTTTTGATTGCTAGGCATCCTGAACAACGGCTGCTCTCCGTATGACAACAGCAACAATCAGCGAATATTACGGGGAAATAAAACTCCCTCTAATAAAGCAGATATTATGGAAAAACATCTTAGTCTCTCTTCACTTGTACTTTACTGAACAAGTGAACAAAGAGAGCTGTCAAAATGTGGAAAAACCAAAAAGGATTTACAGATATCTGATTGTGCCTCACAACAGAAAAGCAGTAAGTCCCACAACATTTACCAAACAACATGAAATGAAATACACAAAGTACTGCTTCATATTTGCCAGTGTTATGACAACTTCTAGATCTACTGTTTGTGTACTTGATGCTCCCAAGGAGAAAATGAATCATCTGGCAGTGACTCTGCAGTCTGAGGTTTCCTTCTTTGTGGGGGGGAAGAAAAAAAAACCTACTTGTAACACTAATAAGACTCCCGGTTTACAAAACCACACTTCTGACTAGTGTAGATGCATTCAGAGGCAGTTAGAGTTAAGGCAGGATACCACAAACAGCTACACACGTCTGATTGGTGATCAGATATATACAAAACACAAACGTAGTACACACAGTACGTGGGAGGTGACAAGAAGCTTTATACTATGTAGTTGCCAGTGGACCAAAAAAAAAAGCTTTGTTAATAAGTGAGGACTAACATTTAAGAAAAAAATAGGAGTGCAGAAAAGTCTGTCTGCAAAATCACTGGTCACTGTAGAGCATGGGTGTCAAACATAAAGCCCTGATACCGAACTTCGTCTGACAAAGATGAATCCAGCCAATGGGAAGCTTCAGAAAAAGGTGAAAGAGGGCATACAGTTTGGACTTTTAACTTTTCACAAGTTTTACAGCTTTTCCTACTGATGACCTCCCCCAAGGCCATTCATACTGGACCAAAGTATTTAAGTAATAGAGTGAAGTAATTGATTTTTTATATATTAAGATATCTCAGGAATTAAATGTGTCGTTTAACTTATTCACACTGTCAGAAGAGGGAGTCAGATCTGGGTTGTGGAGGCAGCAGTTTAAACTCAAACATTCCTCATCCCAGCCAGCTGAGGGACATAATCTCTTCAGCCTTTCCTGGGAATGCCAGAGGGGAGAGTCCCAGTTGGACATGTTCAAACCCCTCACCACACACATTCTGACAGTTCCTAGACAGACGTCTGAACCACTGCAGCACGGTCCTTCTGATTTGCTGGAGTAACAGCTCTGAGTTCCTCTCTCTGAGCCCAGGCACCGTTTCTGCTGCTTGTATCTGTAATATTGTCTTGGTCGGCCGTAAAAAAACAAAAAAACAAAAAACAATATAGTGGCAGTTCTGTCTTCACAACAGCAGATCAGTACAGAGGCCACATCACTGCAAACACTACACAGAACTGCCTGTAAATCTCATGTTCCACTGTACCCTTGCTTCTGAACAAGACCCTGAAACAGTTGAATTTGTCCACTTGGGGCAGCAACTCATATTTAAACCTGAAGTGGGCACTCACCCTTTTTCGGTTGAGAGCCATGGTACACGCTGCAAGAGTGTGAGCTTGTGGTTGCCATTCAATGAAGCCACCAGGCCCACATCCTCAGCAAAAAAGACAACCCGAGATCCTGAAATCTGGAAGGTGCTGGGTTTCATGAATATAGTCAGTGACAAAGGGCAGCCCTAGAGGATTCAAACACCCGCTGGGAAAGAGTGTGGAAATGCTGTGTTCTGAATGCAGTTGTACAGAGATTAAAAATTATTCATGGAAATTGGCAGCTGTGTTTATTGTAAATGTTCTCATTCTGAATAAAAAGACACCTCTGACCGTGTGCCATTGTAGTTTGACATAAAAACATAGTTGAGGAAAAAGCTAGTTAAGCATCTTTAATGATTGTTTGTGTGCAGATCTGGAAATATGTCTAATTCTAAACAAGCTTCAATAGCAGCAGCATTAATTCCTAATGAATTATGACCTTAAAGTCATAAAGAAAAGCAACAGAAGCACCGCAAAGCTTTGTACAAGCAACAGCAGCAACAGCATGCCACCACCCTCTGCTCCCCTCTCTTCTGAATGAGGGAACATGTGCACACAACACCTTAAGATGATACGTCATCCCTTACAGCAGGGGAGAACAGAGGAGCACTTCTCAATGAGCCTTCCCTAATCACTCTGGAGGAAGCTGCTCAAAAGAGGACGAGGGGGAGGAGATGAAAGGAAACGAAGTGAGCGTGAGGCTGAGAGGGCATTCCGCTGAGCAAGCCCAGACAACCACAGCCTCATTGTGTTCGGCTTCCACGCGAGAAAAAGGAGAAAGTGACTGCATGTGCAAACACGCAAAAACTTCACACATTAGCACTGTTTTCAGAGCACCTTCTGTTGACACCTTTCATTCCACGACCCTCAGCTAACCCTCGTGTCACAAAAGCTCAAATCCATAATTTTCCACACGCTCTTGCATTTATCAGAGCCAATGAGCCTGCTGCTGAGGAGATGAACTTAATGTAAAAGGTTATTCGGTCCCAGGTGTTCATCTGAATCGACCCCTCCCAAAATGTGTCAGCAACCAAAGTGTGAGACTGATTGATTTTGTTGTCCAAGCAGCGTGAAATGCCTAACTTCCCGTGTAGTGACAATCATGAGCTGTCAACATGGATTCAAACTTTAAAAAAGGAAAGAAAGACTAAATGTGTTTTATCATTTCTCCTCAAAACAGTCAAACACATTTGTGGTGAACACTGTAATCAATTATTCAGAAGTTTTACGTTTAAAGCAGAGATGCTCAGTCTTGTACAAAGGAATAACAGACAATAAGTTCACAAAAAAGATATCAAAGAGTGATCAAATACATTTAGAAAAATCAAAAAATCCCAAATAACAGATCCCAGAGTAGTCATGCATCGCTAGCAAAGCTGAGCAATACATTTTTTTGTGCTTAAAAACGCCACTGCAGCATGTTCATAGATAGAGTCTAGTCAGTGTTCTGTTAATGGCTTATTTAATGAGTCACAAATACACAACAGTGGCAGTACAGACTTACTGCAGTTTCATTACTGTTTACGTTCAAGTTCTGCCATGATGGCTAACACTGGATTGGTGGGTCTACTGTGACTTTTTGAGTTGGAAATTGAGTTGAGGGGGGCGTTGCAGATGAAAATACCACCTGGGAACTTGGAAATTCAACCGTAATGACCAAATCTGAAATATATTATTACAAACAACCATGACCAGGTTTTAAACTCGCCAACTAACCTATTAAAAATAAATAAATAGGGATGTAATACTGTATGTTGAAAAAACCCATCCATTTGTGGAGAAATATGAGTTTTTAATCTTGGGACTGAAAATATTTTGGGGAAAGTAGAAAGGAGGTGCAAATGTGCATTTCTATTTATATATTCAGGGACCAGTGCACTGTGTGCACGTTCTTCAACAATCTGACAAGGTAGATAAAAAGCCACCAATGTGGGAGTGACTGCTGGAATCTGCTCCTTCCTGTTCCAAAACAGCCAAACTGGCTCTAGGAAGAAATAAAAAACTGTTCCACCTTCCATTTACACACCGGATTTCGATTTGTGGACACTGCAAGCAAAGCAGTATCTATTATTGTATGATCTACTCTGCAACATAAAGCGCCTTGAGGTGACCGTTGTTGTGATTTGGCGCTATATAAATAAAATTGAATTGAATTGAACTGCAGATGTGTGGTGAAATAACGAGTCTGCATTTATACTAATAATAGTATCAGATGATTTTTTTTAAGTATAAAAACGCATGAATACACATGAAGACACATGAATACACTAAACTCAATGTTAACATAAACATTAAACACCAACTCCTTGAACAGATCTGTGTGTTACAACTGACAAATATCTCACACAAAACAAAGTGCTGACATAGAAAAATGGTGCAAACTCACGACATTAAATACGACATTCACGGCTTGATAAAATAAAAGCAATCCTTGAAACAATGTGGTACAGTGCGCTGTCTATAATCAGCCACCACAGTAGCTCTAACAAGCACAGACACATGCAAACACACTCAAACACATACACACTGCACTACGTTTCTATGAGGGTCAATGAAGCAGCCAAGCGACAGCCCAGTGGTCTCCTAAGAGGGCTCTGCCTGCACATTAGGCCTGGGCTTTGCTCCAGAGACGGCACTGTGCCATACAGCTGGTCCGGCACACGCTAACAAACACACACACACCCCCGCTTTGCAGCGTACTATTAATTAACAGAGTTTTCATGCTCTCCCTCACGCACACACCTGACCTGTATTTGTAACCTGAGTGATCGTAGGTCTGTCTGCGAGTAGGGGCAAATACGAGTTTAACAGCAGTCCACCCCTGGAAGCGCATTTCTGCTTTTAAGTGTGTTTATCTTTTCTAATGTCTCCCATCTCTCCCACTTTCTCTCCTCTCTAACCGGAGAGGCTATAAAGGTGAAGGTGAGCCCTCCTCTGAGATTTGCCCATTGTGTTTTTCTTTCCCTCTGCCAAGGGAGAAAAGTGATAGACAGGATCAGGTGGATAGATTTTAACAGAGGCAGTGAAATAGGGTCAGAATGACCCAGGGAGTTGGAGCCAGGTTAAAAAAAAATAGCTGGATCAAGTAGCCTATGGTATCAGCTGGCTGACCTGTGGGGTCAGGCCATAGTTTGGGCCTGAGGCAATCTGACCTGTTGTTTCTAAAAGGTCTGGAGAATGAAGGAGAAACGATATTGCAAAGAAAAGATGATTTCATGATTGATGGAACTACATTGAATAAGGCTGTTTCACACAGATGCAGACAAAAAAAACAAACAAAAATCTTCTCCTGTCGAGAACTGCATGTTTCGGAAGGAACCATGTGTGATTCCTATCATGTGTTCTTAAATGTAGTAACCGCCTGATGTTGCTAAAGACAGATTTAGGGTCTCCTAACAGCGGAAATGTCCTTAAAAGTACAAAGTAATCACTACCTGATACTTCTAATTAAGAATGCTTAAGTTGGGTTTTATTAATTATGCTTTGCCATGTCCAGTTACTATATTTGCACGAGTGAAAAGCTTCTGCAAAGGAAACCTTTATGATGAGCCTTTCAGTTAAAAAAGGAACCAAAAAAAAAAAAAAGAAGAAATCTTTGCCCAGAGGAAATTGAGGCATGTCACCAACTCAGTCCATAAGCCACGTGGTTCAGTCTAGACTCAAGGACCCACATACCCACACACTTCGGTCTAGGCTGTGTTACACCGAATGCCCTGCGCAAAGTGTCCGACAGCTAATGACCCAGATCCTCCACTCACCCACTAACTCAACCTGACAGACTGACAAAGCTCAAACTCTGGAACATACATTTTATTAGCAGGAGGAAAAGAAAAAAAATTGACATCACTGTAAAATTAGGGCTGCAAAAGGGCGGCGTGCTGTGAGGTACATTTCCAGCAGACTGCAATGTTAGGCTGGAATGTTAGTTATGAGTTACAACAAAATAAGTGGTGTTATATTTCAGTCGGCAGTAGAGATAGGAGTGAAGGGAGTGAGATATGAGGAGTAAAATGCAATAAAGAAAACTGCATCTCATGGTCAGTGGTTCATGGTGACTCACAGAGCATTTTATTCTGTTTACATTTACGTTCATTATACCTTCAAATTACAATAAACAGATTTGTTTTTCCTGATGTCAAAATTCCCATCTGACCCTCCAAATGATGGCTGCTTGTATTGATGCAGATTTAAAGAGTGAAGTAAACACTTCACTACAAATAATTCATAAAGAAACAAAATAAATGTGTGTGCATGCACAGGTGTGGTCCTACACTACATGGTTTCTTAAGAAATTCCAGACACACTCCTACATCTATTAGTGAGGACAGTCTTTCCAGATGGAAAGTGGGGATGTCATGTTTGGAAAAGTTTATGGATCCACTTGCCTTATAGAATTTGCAAGGCCAGGCAGGTCTAGACATGGCTGACGGTGTGTGGAATGGAGAGGGGGCTCTGTGACAGAAAAACCCTCAGCAAAAACCTCCGTGTGTGTTTCTGTCTTCTCTGAGTGCCTCTTAATGTAGCATGACTATGCCTACTTAAATACTGTACATGTGGTCTGCTGTTGTTTACATGGAAGGTAATAAAAGCACTAATGTGTTTTTGACAATCAGAGCTTACATGCAACATATGAAAGTCAACAAAATCTAAAAGAAGTTGACAGGAGAATGATTCCTGCAAAAACTGACTTCACTCTAATGTGTGTATTTGAGGCACGTATTGTTCTTTAAACTCTGAGATCATGCAGGCATTTGCAGTGTTTTAACACTGTGCTTTGACTTGGATTAAATGTGAGAAAATTACAACTTAAAGGCAAGTGTGTCTAAATTGTTGTGTACTTCTGTGGTGACAGGAACAGTCATTATGCATGCGCATGCTCGTGTGTGTGTCACAGATACTTCTGAAATGGCAGCAAGCCATGTGTGCCACTTTGCAAACACAAACTGCTTAGCAAGCAGAGCTTCTCTGAATAAGACCAATGCTGGAGAAGACTCATTGCACCAGCTTTTAATTAAGAGCCTTCAAAAGGCTGACAGGTAAAAATTAGCAGATATATCGGTCCACCCCCGAGAAAAGTTTCCCAAAACTCACTTACAGAGGAGATACAGCACATGTGCACTGCGTCGCTGTAGGAACAGAGTGTCTTATTTTGTAATTAACATCAGTACGAATTACTTTTGAGAACGAGTCATTTTATTTGCAAAAACATATCTGTGCTTAAGCAAGAGCAGTTTCCTCAAAATTACAGAAGGAAAGGAGGAGATGGGTCAATCATTAATAATCAGTTCTTGCTAGAGTCCAAGTGAACACTTGTGCAAAATTTAAAGGAACTCCCAGTAGGCGTTGAAGAGATTATGTGCACAAGATTAAAAATCTCTTCTGGGGTTGTGTCAGGAAGGGCGTACCACGTAAAACACAGCCAAATTAAACGGGCAGAGCTAGGCGCTGTGGTTACCCCTTATCAGATTGCTGAAAACAGCTGCTTCTTTTTTTTAATAAAAAGTATAAATTTAAATACACTTCTATTATTTAGCTAATGTCTTAATTTCTTTGTTTATTTAAGCTTAATGTGAGAGCATCTATGGTGCGTGTTGTCATTTATATTAACCTACTGTTACTTGATGACGACTGATATAGATGAATTAACCTCAGCGATTTCTCCAACCCTTTTTAGTTTTAAAATGAGAAGCAGTTTTATTAAACTGAACTATTGCCTGAGCTCCTCTCCATCTCTACTCCTCAAAGACTCAGCATCTCTTTTTATATCCAATCATGTATTTGAACCTATTACTAATTCAATAAATTAGTTCTGAAATGTTCCACGTGATGCGTTTTTAAGAAACACAAAACTTTTCTGGTCTTTTCTGTTATTCTGTTTCCCCCGTTTGAACTTCTCATTGCTGTAAAAAATAAGCTTACATATAAATAAATATTCCTTTAAATAATGTTCTTCTGCTTGAACAATTCATTTGTACGTCTTTGTACATTTTTCAAATAGAAACAGCTTTAAATGATTTACAAATATTTTCTGTCTGCTTTTACCTACTTCTTAGAGAGCATCCTATTTTCTAGGCAACTGAAAACAGGCCTTTTTAGCCGGCCTGTACTGTTAGCTTAACTTAAATGCAATAATACTGCCATACTGGACTAATCAATATAAATTCCTGAAGCATCACTGCCACCTACTGATGACTCTAGGATTTTATAGAATGGATCCACGTGCTTAATATAACGTAGTTGACCTGAGTGGTCAAAGTAAGATATGCATACAGTACGGTGCAAAGGTTTTAGGCAGGTGTGGGGAAAAAAAAGAGAAAGTTTTCAGCCGAGTTCCTTCAAAAACTGTGTGCAAGTGTATCAAGAAGAATTGATGCTGTCTTGAAGGCAAAGGGTCGCTACACCAAATATTGATTTCATTTAGATTTCTCTTTTGTTCATTCACTGCATTTTGTTGATTGATGAAAATAAATGATTAACACTCATTCTTTGTTTACAGCATTTTTTTTTCTTACCTGGCTAAAACTTTTGCACATTACTGTATATAATATCTGATAGTGTAGTAGGTTAGCATGCAAACTACTGTGACGCTGAGTTAAGAACTGTGAAGTTTAAATAGGAACAATCAGACTCAGCAGGTGTTTCTTTATAGCCTTTGTGTATCTGCAGTGTATTTTCTGCTCTGCAAGTGTTTGTGTGTCTTACTGAGATCCTCAGCCAGCTGGACTCGGCGGCCAGTTATGAGTTGGGTCTTCTTTTCCATGTCTTCTCCAAAGTCATCCAACACTTCCTTCACGTTTTTCTCCAATCGGCGCACTGGCGAGCACGGACACAGAGACAGATACACAAGAAACAATAATAATCAATGCCTGGCCCAACAACAATGAAATGCACTTTTCTGTCGATCTTTTGTTTTGATGAATCAAGTTATGAAAACACTTTATAATGATTAAAAAGACTCGGAGAAGGACTGTCACTCTCACATTTGTCTTTACTTTATAGATAATCTGGATAACTACTGGAACCTTGCTAAAGGATATAAAAATCACTAAGCCCAACAATGAAAGTGCAGAGACGACTTCAGTCAAACATTTCTAACCAACAGTGAAATCTGATCTCAGTATCAGCTTTGGGGATGGCGTGCAACTAGATTCACTGCACTGCATTTTTCACATGTTTCACACAAAGTACCACTGATGGAACAACTTACTCCACCAGGAGGGAAAAAATCAAAAGGAGGAAGTAAAATTCCTGCCAATAACCTGTTGGTTTTACAAAAAGATACAAGAAAAACAAACCCACAGAAATGACAACTACAAGGCTGAAATCATTAAAAATAGAAGGTTTGATATTCTATAGTTTTACCTTTGTTCCATAAATAGCTACAACTGCTGTTATGGAAATAACATAGCCCCCAGCCCCAGTCCACAGTGCTCACCTTCAGTGTTGGTAAGTTGCTGTCGTAGAGTGTTGGCTGTTATAACCAGCATCCTCTGTATCCTCCAAAACAGCACCACATCATTGCACTCCAACTGCAGAAACAAACAGGGATATCACATTTTTATTTTTTATTTTTGGCCTGGGACAGACACAAATCAAGGGTGTGTACCCGCTAGGTCTTCCGCCTTCAGTACACAGGGTGCCCCAGAGTAAAGTTACATTTTTTCCAAACTAACCCTGACCTCAGGTGAAACTGCATAAATACATAAAAAAAAATAAAAGACAACTCTTTCTACTTACCTCAGAGTCAACAAAGTGTCTCTGGTAGTAGTAGAAACCCCTCTTGCAGAGGTTGCAGTGTGACAGTGCCTTCTGTAAGAAGTGTCGCCGATAAAGCTGATGCCACGTATCCTTGATCTGAGCAAGTATGGAAATATTTCACCAGTTAACAGAGGCCAAACATAAGTGCCAGGTATTGCTGTTACAAAAAAAATGTTTGGAATAATCCGTTCCATCTCACCAGCATCGGGTCAACTTCTACACTCCGTGCCTCCAGGTTCTTCCGTACTGTGGTGACTTCATCATTAGCCAGGTAAGCCGTGTGCTCATCGTGCAGCTTCAGCAGGCGGTCCAGCTCATT
Source organism: Aulonocara sp. 'chitande type north' Nkhata Bay (assembly GCF_057382095.1). Lineage (NCBI taxonomy): Eukaryota > Metazoa > Chordata > Actinopteri > Cichliformes > Cichlidae > Aulonocara > Aulonocara sp. 'chitande type north' Nkhata Bay. Next base: position 39,056,472 of record NC_141358.1, read on the forward strand.
TTTTGTTTCATTCCGAATATGCTGCAAGGTTTAGAAAAGCAAGTCTTCACTTCAAGGAGCATTTGAATGTAAAATATTACATATTTATATGTAAGCTCTACAGTGTGGATGGAATTAGACCATTGTGTAAGGTGATAGCTTTTATTGATCTTCCACTTCACAGCTTCAAAGCTCCTTATAAAAACTACTGCACCATCACAACTATGACTTCTGAGGAAATCCTGCAATTCTGACCTGATCTGGTGTACGATTCTTCCAACTCAGCCACCTCTCCTTCCAGTCTGGGCCCACCATGTCTTTGATTACTGATTCAGCTGCAGGTCGAGAGCAAAGAGCAAAACAGAACAAAATTAAATCATACGTCAGAAAAAACAGCATGCCTCATTGTGGCAGCAAAAGCACCACAAAAGCATGATCACCTAAAACCTGGTCAGGACAGGTGTGTGACTGATGTCTGGGACAAAAGTAAGAACCTGAAACTGTGTTGATGTGATTCCAACTAAAAACCAAAACTACAAAGAACCATAAAAGTCTACAAATGTTTTTGTGTGGTTAAGACTGCGAGGAGAGTTTTAACATATGACCCTATCATAGCCAACGTACTGTCTTTGAGGCGTGACTGCAGGGTTTCCTCCATGAACTGGATTGCTGCATCCCACTGGGGCTTGTCTGTGATGGAGCGGTCTTCGAGGGCATTGTGCTGAATCACCCTCTGACACAACCACACACAGAGGTACAAAAAACACATTCCACTTGTTAGCATCAGTGCTTCTTTGCATCACGACTACATTCTCTATGCTGATGGCATCTCATCATGAAATTCTGTCTGCTCTGGGAGCTTCAATAAACAAGTGTGCACTTTCTGCTTGTGAGGGTATTTTACTGTGTGTTTACCAGGCTGTCCAGGGCCCTCTCATTCCACTTATGCCTCTTGATACTGTCATCCTTCACAGCCTCCTTCAACTTGTCAAAAATGTCATCCTGGTCTTTGCCTTTGTATTCAGCCATGAAGCGGGCAAACTCCTCCTGCAGTGTCTCCCAGGCAATCTGACAGGGGCAAAGTATGCAAAATATAAGGAGGGAAAAGGGGCTATTAGAATAAAGCCACTGCTGGATTTAATTGTTTTTACAAGTTCTACAGTCTGTGTTAATCGAGTTAGAGTCAAGATACTCATAAAAAAAAACAACACACAGCAAAAAGAAAAGAAATACTAAACAATAGAATATGACAGTGAACTAGGGCTGTGCGATATGACCAAAATCTCACATCCCGATATAAGACATCTATCGTCCGATAACGATATAAATCACAAAAATGTAACATTTTTTTTGTAAATTCTGTGAATCTCTGGCGGCTCTACTTGCGTGAAATGTTTCCAGCTGGGCGTTGTGTAGCTGGAGTCGAGTTTTTTAACCGATGCATGAAACGATACATTTTTAGACATAAATTGTAACGGCCGCCGTTTTCTTTGTGAGTATTTATTACACGGCGTGCTGCGGGGAAAAGCCTGTTCTAACGTTTGAGTCTAAGGTCTATTTTTTAGCACCCGACGGCTCTTTTTTGCTTCTCATCCATAAACTCTGCATACTCTTTCACGTGATTCAGTTTATTTTGAAAAGTCTCAACAGGATCTTGAGCTTTATTGTGAAAGGTTTATGTGGAAAATAAACAAGCGGACACGTGACGCGATGGAGTTACCATTGTTGTTGCTAACGACAACGCATAAATACAGGCGCTTGTCTGTCCGTAGTGTGGTTATATTAAATATAAGAGAAAGAGAGAACTTTAAGAAATTAATATAGCCACTACAGTGACCATCAAAACGAAAAAATATTGCAGTAAACAGTTTATTTTTGCGACACCACGAAACAAACGATAGCGTAAAATTAAACATAGACGTTTTTATATCGTCATCCGATATATATCGTTATATCAAACAGCCCTACAGTGAACTCACCAAAATGTAATAAAAAAATTCTTAAAATAACAACAATCACTTTAACTGAATGAATCATGATATGAGCTGACTAATAAAGCAAGTGTGCTGCACCTCCAGTGCTTTGTGCGGGAGCTGCTTGTCAGTCCACTGTTTGAGCTTGATGTCTACAGTGGTGTTAAAGGTACCAGAGTCCATTGTTTGGGCAGCAGGCAGGTAGATGTTCTCAATTACATGGGTGGAAACACGTTCCCACAGCTTTTTCTGTAGAATAGATTCCCTACAAGAAGGAAAAAAAACAAGTCAGTTCTGAAAGAGATGTGCGCCGACTTGTACCAAACTTTGTAGCTCAATAACTCTAACCCATGTTAAGATCTTTTAGTTACAGATAGAAGACAGACAAAAACACAAAAAGAGTGCTTTGGACCAAGGTGTCCAGCTGAGTGCAGTTAAGTCGTCAGCCGGAGCAGGAAAACAATGAGCAAAGAGGGACGCTCGACTGTAAACTCCAACATCTATACTATGACCCTGTTAAAAGCTAACAGCATCCACACTCTCCACAGCGACGCAGAACAAAACCCAGGATTCCCCCGAGTCCCAAATCCCGCTGAGACCAGGGAAGCGTTGCACTTATCTCATTTATCATAAACGCAGAGCCATATTTCATTAGGTCCCCTTTTGTTCCAGCTAGCACTCCTCACTGTCAATAAGAGCCATTTCCAATAATGCTGGCTGGCTGCTGGCTGGCTAACAGGGCCACCCCTGCTCCTGTCCATGGGCCATTCATCAGATTATTGATCAGAGAAAACTGATGCCACGCACACAGGGGATTCCCACAACAGCATGCATAGATCTCATTTAAGCAAGGTTTTACTCATTGTGGTATTCACATACAGCTACATGCAGACAAAGATCTGCTTTTTAGCTCATGGCTGGTTAAGTACTAATGCACATTTTAACACTGCTCTTTCCCCATAACATGAAATATCATTCACCTCACAAACAACTAAAACTAACAAAGTCATTGAAATGATGGTGAGACCAACTAAAGAATAATAAATCATGATGTTAGTTCAAGAGGAACTTACCAGTGTTGTGGAGTCACCTGACTCAAACTAATAACTTCATCCAAGATTTCATTTTTAGCCTTTTCAAACAGTTCATTCTGCAAAAAGATTAAATACTACATTAAAAACCTTTAATGTAATTTTAAATTACATTATGCAATTTTAACATATTAATAAACTCTTATTTCTTAAGGACATTTTTTTTTAAAAACACAAATGTAATTTATAAAATATCCATCACTAATGAGCAAGCTTGCTTTTATAAAGAACTATGTGAGAGTTCAAAGAAATGGCTGTTTGTGTTTCCTACCCTGTCCAGCTCTCTTAGACGAGGGTAGTTGTTCTTCCATTCTGTCTCCAGGTTGAATCGTGAAGCTGGTTAAAGCAGGGATCATGAAAAGGAATATTTAAACAAACATTTTCAACTTCAATATGAACAAATTTCAATCTTACGTGGTTTAAAATCACTGCACACCTGAATGACCCACAGGAAATAAACAAATAATCCTGATAAGAGAACTAACTGGTAAAAACTTCCATAACGACAGTAATGCAATTGTTGGTTTAGTGATAAAACCTCTAAATAAAGAGCAACTACTGTTATCATCGATTACATCCACACAGTTCTAAAGAGGGACCATCAGCATTCAGACTGGATGGATTGTATGAAAACTGTTTTGTACCTGATGAGGGTCACTTAGTCTGAGATGTTGTGATTTAATAAAATAGTAGTAGGTGAGACAGTGTGCAGAGGCTATAATATATTTTTAAACAGTCTTACACATGAAACGTGACATTATAATTTTAATATAGACGGCAACATCATAAAGCTCCAACAGACCCTAATCATCAAATTATCTAGTGCTCATTCTTCTGCCTGGCTGAAACTGAACACTTAAATCTTTCTTTCTTTTTCACCATGGAGATTATGCTCCATCCTTTGACAGATCTCGATCATCATCAAGCAATGAGCCTATACAGAGAGAGCCTGGCCTTTTCTCACATAGCATGATATGACGGCAGCCTTCAGTCACCAGATGGTGTTTATTCTCTAATAACAGGGGATGAGGGTTTTGCACACTTACTCTCCCTAACTGGTCTCTGGGGAGGAGGGAAGATGGGGCCAATCACACAATTTTATCAAAAGTCAGAGTTTTACCTCTCGCGTATGCACACAGAGACACACTAGCACACTGAGCTTCTTGCCCCTTTCCACAGCTCCCTATCCACAGTGGAGATTAGGCTAATTGCTGGTTTGTGGAGATGTGGTGGCGCCAAGAATGGAGGATGGAAGCTGGCTGCATGTGATTTGATGGGATATGGATCGATGCTCAACACAATGGACCTATGGGATGTGAAGTCTCATGGCCATAAATCTCTTATGCTGTTAGCAATGAGCTTGAGACTGTCTAGACTAATTGTAGTTGGAAGTCAAGACAGAGGGGGTGGAAAAGTATGGCAGAGTGGCTGAGGAAAGCCAATATAGGGAGACTGAAAAGAGTAAGATCAGCTACTCCTTTTACTGTTAATCCTAACACGCCTATTCACATTATTAACATGCACATCACTGCAAACAGATCTGACCATATAAATGTTTCATTGCAAACAACCAATCTATATGAATCAATTGGTTCTTTATAGGATACAATTAAATGCTGAAGGTGCTGTCATACCTTTGAAGACATCAGCTTGTTGCTCTACAGACTCCCGCACCATCTTCCAGAAGCAGTCAGCGACGGCCAGACTCAAGTTCTTTGTAGTCACCTGGTGAGCTTTCAGCATGCCGTCCCTAGTTGTGCACACAAATTATTTCTCAACTCTGGAATTACTTATTTGATGAACTTTTAGAAGCTGCATATTAGATGGTATAACTTGCCTGAGTAACCTAGAGTTCTGAAAGAAGTCCTCTTCATAGTCTTTGATGGAGTCTATGCTTTCAGCACTGCTTCCTGGACACAAGCAATTAGCAATAAAAAGTATGAGCAAATAATTTAACATAAATTAGCGACTATTCTATGCAATGCTGTGTGTTACATAATGTATTTCTATCAAATAGTGGCCGAGTCTTTTATTTAGCCCAAAGGCAGAAGGCCTTTATTTGAGAGCAAGCTTGTACTAAATGTAGCCTTCATTTAGTAGAATACGTGTCATGCTCATGTAGGAAGGCTTGCTGCTCTGCTCCAGTTCGCAATTTAAAAATTACTGCATTTGCATTACTGCATTTCTCTGAATGCATCACAGAAAACAATGACTTCCTTATGGCAAAGATGAATGAGACACCTTGTGATTCCCTGCACATGTTCTTTGTTTTAACAGCAGGCATCCCTGAATGCTTTCTGCTTCCCTCACACAGGGAGGGTCATCTACCTGGCTACCTACTTCACCTGCTGTTTAGTTAAGCTAAAGTGGAGATAAAACATTTTAAAACAAATTTCTCTATGGAAATGTGACATTATTGACCTAAAAGTCATCATTAAGGGACACAAAAATAAATGTAGCATGCTGGAGTTCACAGTAGTGGACGTCACCTTTTCCTGTTACAACAGCAAAGTAGCCCAGGGCTTTCATGGGAAACAGCTTGCCTTCCACTATTTGCTGAATCTGAAAAAGAAGATGGCAAAAAAAACCAAAAGACAAATATGACTGAAATTCTCTATTCTGTTGTGTGCACACTGTTTTCTGAAACCAGGTGCTGACTTGCCAAGAAAATCTGGTTAAACTGTAAGGATTTAGCGCCCTCTTGTGGTGTAGTTGCAAATAGCTCTAATCACACTGCAATAATTGCATGACGAATCAACATGATCACTTTTAAGAAGTCATTTTAACACGATGAACAACAATGTCATGATAATGTTTTTTTTAGGTGTCAAGAATCATTAGGCAGACCTGTATTTTTGCCACTACATTAAGAAATTAAAATAAAATAAAGCTTTCGAAGCTGTTAATAGTATATCTTTTACCTATAAAGTAACTATTTTACAACATTTTCTTAGATGGCAAAGACTAGTTACTCTGCTTGGGCTGGCCAGGTTCTTCTCAGCCAGGTCCACTTTGGTCAGGACAAAGATGGTCCTCTTTCCCTGAGGGTCCATCTGGCTAACCAGGTCTGTTACAATGCTCCGCTCTGCATCCACACTGCCATCTGGACAACGAGCAAGAGGGTTAGTCCACGTAGAGATCACCTCTTCTCTCACTTTGATATGTGCTGGTTTTATTACTGTAAATGGAAACATATGCATATCTTACCCTGAATACAGAGGATGATTGCATTGGGGTTTTGCATGTAGGCCTTGCTGATGCTGAAGATGGTTTCCTTAGTGTCTGTTGCCATGCCCGCAGTCACCGTCTACAAGACATTAAATAACTTTTTAAGACTGCAATTTTCACAAAAAGTGAAATAGTGACTCTAACAGCAACTTCTACACTTTAGGAAAACAAATAAATTTTTGATTTTTTAAAAATTATCTATTACATATTGGTAAATCAATATAAGGTAAATTATAGAAAAAAACCCAAATGAAATCCTAATACAGCCAAAGGAATTTGAAACATTATTATACGCAGAATATAGACTTACACTGATTACACCCGGTAAGTCAACGAGTACCATCCTCTGGATGCCAGGCCCTTTAACGCTCAAGGATATTGTCTAACATACAGAATAGAAAACATCATTTCATGAAACACTGCAGGAAAAAAAACTTTGTTTAATCTGAGTGTTAGTATATGTACAACCTCAGAGCTGACTGTCTGTCCTTCCTTCACACTTTTCCTCATCCTCAGCTCAATCTCATGCCTGAGAGCAGCCAGCTGTGGGACACAGAAAGAAAGAGCACAATAAATACTTTAATGAAACAACTAGTTTGAAGTTGTAGTTTCTATCAAATGGATGGATTGAAGACTGTGTCACTTACATCTTCCTCTTTGGTTAGGTCAAACTCTCGGCCACTGTCCTTGAACATGGCCACGTGGTGAGGGCCTTCACTTAATGTTACCTACACAACATAAGAGTTTTTATGTATTTAAAAAAATGAGTCAATGTTGGTTTAACTTCCCAGAATGCTTGTGTGACAACACTCAAAAACATCTTTGTTGTTCCTTATGTAAACCTGTTTATGATGACATTTTCTGACCATGTTGTGAAAAAATATTCAATTAAATAAGGGCCATATAAATATGAAATCTTTCACACACACGCGAACCACACTGGCCACACACACCTTGACGGGAGAGCGTGTCATCATCTCTCCTGAGCCCCTGGGAAATATCCTGGCTTGTGCTATCATCTCGAGCACGCTGGTCTTTCCAGCACTCTGATCGCCCACCACAACGACCTGAAGCACAAGTTTAGGAAGAGGGTGAGACCACACAAAGAGACAGGGAAAGGTAAACAGCTCAACCAAACAGCGTTGGGATAATGGAAAATGAAACAGAAGGCCTTCTGTGATCCAGTAACAATAAATGCAAGTTTGGCAACATATTTACAAAGTTTTGATGCACACTCAATCATCCACGTAAGGAAATCCCAAAAAGTTGATTCGTTGATTAACAGAATCAACCTTTCGGGTATTTAGGAAGTTGTTTGTTGATTTTTATGAGTCAAGCTATCAATTCTAACACACACCCACGAACACACACAAAAATGACACAAAAATGTTGTTTCTTAAAAAACACACAGATGTTCAACAAATAAAGCTCATATGTACCCTGGGTAGGTGGTCCTGGGTGTTGTAGTTGGCATCATAGTCCGACAAGACATCCAGGACTTCAGAATACATATCAATAAGGGATTTCTACACAAGGAGACAGAACAGTAATTAATTATCAGTCTTTGAGTAATTAGCTGTCACAACAAAGAAGAGCTGGAGAATAACTAAATCTATGAAAGGCAACACTTTTTTTTATCATTAACAGATATTAATCATAATAAAATGTAACTGCCCAACACTCTGGGACCTATCTGGAAAATATTCCAGATATCTGCAATGCTCACATCTGAAAAAGCAATCCCAATTAAAGTAAAATCTAGACCAGGAAAAAGAGAATCTGTATGTGTTTAATATGTTCATAACCCACCTTCACTTTCCTTTGGTGAATGCCCTTATCATCTTTTTGCAGCACCACTTTCCTCAACTCTTTGTTTTCCTTCTCCAGTCTCTCCAGCATGCGCTGATATCTTAGCTAATGGACAAATAGCAGTGTCAAAACTAACAACCAGAAACATTTCAACATTTACATTTAAGCAAGGAGAAAGTCACAGCTACTGTACCTGAGTGCGCAGCAGCTCTTCTTGGAGCTGGTCTAGCTTTTCTTTGTCAGATGACTAAAGATCACAGAAGAGACAAAGAAAAAAAAAAAAAAAAAACAACAACAACAAACGTTAATGCTTCCTTTCTCTTCTGAATACAAGAGCTAACCCCACGACTCTCACAGAACACCTTCAAACAACTGAACTCCCACCGGCATCATAAAGGCTCAATCCGTGCATTCTGTCTACGGAGAGAGTTGAAAGTCAAGTTAATGCAAGAGAGGAACACAAATTTCAGGCACATACTATCATTCTGGCATCGCTCAGCTTCAATCAACACACTATGATTCACAAACAGGCACAAATCACAGAGTGAACTTAATCACAAATTCACTGCCATTACAGCTTAATTTTAATGATTGGACAAACTGTATTTTATTTTGTATATTATATATATGCAACATGTTTGGAACAATGAGATGTGGGACAGGAAGCAGGAGGCACAGCAGACATGGACAAATGATAGAAGAAGAAGAAAAGGAATTTAAAGACACACCAAACTATTTCATTAAAAACCATTTCTATACTGCACAACAGGGGTAAGAAATGTTCTTCAACTTACATTCTTGCAATACATAGCAAAGATTTTTGAAAAGCTAAGAGATCGCTTCATTATTTTTAAGGAGCTTTAAGGAGCTCTTAAAGAGCTTAAGCGTGTTGATGAAGTAAATTGATAAAGAAAAGTTAGATCCACTCATGAGAGTTTAAAAAAAAAGTGTAGCTCACACCATGCGGCAGGCTTCACTCCACTCCATGCAGCGCTTCTGCACAATAATGCAGTACTGCTGATGATTATCCAGCCACTTGCGTGGGAGAATGACGCTGGCTATAGTCACCATTTCTAGCAAACCCAGCTGTTGTGGTCCATGCAAGCCCTTTCAACAGCACACTGGCAAAACAAACTCAAACTACACAGTCAAAGAAGACGACTGCTTTTTAATACTGTAGAGGGTGGAATAAAATCTGCTGACAGGCCAATTTATGTGGACTACAAGTTTAACAAAAACAAATATATATACACCAACTTTACACCAGCTGAAAATCTTATGAGGTCACCGCTACAGTAACTGTTTAGTATACTCATGTGTGGTTATTTTCACACTTTTAATTGTGCCCATCAGCACCGCTGAGGTAAAGAGGCTTGAACCTTTCAGAGAGGAAACACTGATTTTCACTGGGTGTGAAGTTACTCTAGTGTTTTTTTTTTAAGGTAGCGCTGGCTGACATTACTTAGTCCAACGATTTAAATCTGTGCTGTAGCTATAAAGCTTTAGGAGTCTCTTGTATGATAGAGCAGATCTAAGCGGGACTGGACCTTCACCTTGCGTGACTGTTGAGGGGGGCTGGGGTTCGGAGCAGGCTCTGACGGTTGGGGGCGTGCACTACTGGCTGCAGCGGCCCGTCGGACCTCCTCCTCGTGCCGCTGGATCTGCTGCTGAATAAGAATGAGCTCGCCAAGCAGACCCTGCTGAGGTATGTCATAGTGAGAAAAAGGCAGGAGGCGCAACAAAAACATCTGCAGGCCACGGGGCAGGCCAGCATTACAGGCCACTGCAGTAACCCAACACAGGGCTACAGCAGAGGGCGTCTGTCTTTGTCTCTGGGATTTATTTTGTTTTTGAGTCAAAATTAAACTGTATTAATTAAGGGTTGTCATTAAAACGAATCACAGTCTTTGGCTGTGTTAATCTTGCCACCATCATCAGTGTAACTGAGCAAAGTCAGCCTCTCCTAAATCCAAAACACAGAGATGCTGAACTTTGTCAGACTGAAGGCAGAAGAGGCAACTAATACGACAACCAGTGCCTCTCAGCGAGTGGCAGCAACTGTGATACTGTTGCATTTGCTCATTATTATGCTCCACTGAGGATTTTTGGCTATCTGCTCATCATGAGTGGAACAACACTTTGCCTGAAGTTCATAATTCCTCAATAACACAACTTCTGTAAAACAAGTTTCAAGTTTTGACCAAAATGTTTAGATGTGCTGCAAAACAACGTTAAATGGACCTGAAAACAACTGGTCGGAAGTTGATGATTAACCAAGCGAAGCAGGCACTGAGATATCGGTCAGGGTGAAGCACAAAGCATACTAAATAGCAGGAAAAATAGTTCAAGAGTCCCCACCATGACGTATGTCAAATTGTGTGCATCCTTTTGCTTTTTCACTCTGTGAAATGTGCAAATAATATAATAAAAAGTGGTGTTTTGTTCATGTTGGAGACCATGATCATAGAAAAAATAGGGAATAGGAAAGTTTTGTTTTGTAAAAGCACCTCCTAATACTCCAAGTCGCTGTCACTTTCCTTTAAACTTTAGAGACTGTTAAACAAGCACACTTATACACAATCACATACACCACACATACGCACGCAGACACAAACAAGGTAAAAATAGATAAATAAATAATAGGACATGGATGCGCTGAAACAGAAAACAAAACAAACATACATACAAAGTACAAAACATACAAAACAGCACAAGGACAACAGAAATGAAATAACTGTGTAAATAAGGAAATAAAGTTAAAAGAAGCAACTATCCACCGACGTGAGACAACAGTCAATAAACTTCGCACATGTTCAGCAGTGTGTGTAAGAACTTGCAGTTAACACTTTGATTTGGTGCTGTACAGTTTGCAGGTACAGGTTTAAAACTTTGATGAAGATCAAACTACTCTAGCAGCACTTACAGACAGCTTTTTGGCAATTTACCATCTTTAATTAACACTGTTCTTGTACAAACTTTGTTCTCACTATTACACCTTTATATATCTGTGTATCGGCTGGTAAGATTGTGTTTAACTCACATTTCACATTCAGAAGAACTCACTGAATCAAAACGAACCCCAAGTAGTACACTGCTAAAGACTATGGACCTCAATCGCTGCCAGGTCTTCAAAGCACATTACATTTAAAAATGTACAATTTTTTCGAGTAATACAAACTAACATTTACGTTTCTTGGGGGGCATTTTAATTTAAATGATCATAGTTCTTTTCCTTGAAGTGAAAAGTAGCAGACAGGAGCTGAGCGAGACCAAGCTGTGTCAGAGTAAAGAGAAGAAAAACTAGGAAGTGTGAGCAGATTCTATCTACTTGCCTTTTTGTACTGCTTGTCACCAGCTTCATGTGCGACTGCAGCAGAGGAATCTGTGGCATTTAGTGGAGGATCACCTGAAGTTTCTATCAGAGGAGACATAACAACCCAGGATAAGATTACTAATGCAAATACATAAATATTATTACATGCAGCTCAAACTAGGAGAGTTGTGACTATGGCTAAAAGACCCCCGATAGAAAAATAGAAGAGCAGAATGACTAAAATTCAAATGTCTGGAAAATGTAGCACTACATAAGTTTTTCAAGCTATTCAGGAACGTATAACAGTCTGATAATCATCAGAAAACTTAGCACAGCTAGGACTAGATGTTGAAGCACTGAAATACTGTAAATGGTTCCATCCGTTTGACGCTGACGTCTTTGACTCTGATTAACTTCCATACCTTGTTAGGAACACAGTTTTAGATGGACAAAAAGCAATTCAAGAACTGACTTCTTTAAGATCTTTACATTTAATTTTCTAATATTCCTTTGGCACCTAATCAAAACTGGTGAAATTAAGTTTTCAAGACATGTTATGACAATGCACAAGGAAAACTCTACTAAGCAACAGAATGAACATGTACAGAGAAAAATGTAGTAGCATTGGGAATAAGTATATTGATTATATCAATGGACAAATATTTTTCCTGAAGCCATTACAGGTACATTAAGTGTTAATAGTGCGTGAGTAAGAGCCAGAGACACTCCCTGCTGTTATTATGACTCCTTGCAAAGGCGTGGTCACATCTGTGTGGGAATCCCTTCAGGTAAATATTTCACATACTGTTGTGCAATGAACTACCTTTATTAATCTTAACCCATTTAAGGGTTACATTATTGTTATTTAATTAATTTCAGCTAATTGTTTGGATTGATTATTAGAATTCATTTACATCTTAATCAGCTTTGTGTTCATTTTCCAACCATTTGAATAACAATAAGTTTGAGCAAAACAAACCTGCCCCAACGATTAGTGATGAAAGAATGACAGAAGCAAAAAACCCTGGTGAGAAAAAAGGGTGGAAGTCAAAGGAGGCAAAGAATACACAACACAGTAGGACAAAGCACAGCCGAGGACAGTCCGGTTTAAAGAAAGGAAAACGGAAAAGGGGAGATACTACAGGTAAAAACAATGATCTGCATTTATGAGCTCTCCAGACCCTTTCTGTAGATTTTTCTTAAAAATAAAAAAATAAAAATTTATGCTCTAAATTAACTATGGAAAGGTAAACTTCAAGGTTTCTATGAATTTGGGGTGACTTCAAGATGCAGTAGAGAAATCTTCTACCAATTCAAGCAAAGCTTAGTCCAAGATTAGACCTTTTAACCCTCATAGTTACACTTACTGAACTCAGTAAATAGTCTGAACAATGACAGCAGCATTTAACTGCATATCCCAGGAAGATGCTCTGCTACTGCCTTCAGAGCCAAAATCATGGCCACCATGCCAGTGCTGTGGCGAGACAATTGTCAGATAGCCACAGAAAGAAAAGAGGGGAGTGGGCAGCACTACTGAGAGCTGGGTTTACACACCTAACAACAGATGCAGACCAGAAGCTCCTTTGACTTCACTACCCAAACTCACACCTGTGAAGAACGTGGAGGACAACAGGAGGGTAGGGGGGGGAGGAGAAAGGAAGAACAACACAAGATAAAAATCATAAAAGACAGAAGCAAAGGGATGATGGTCAAAGCAGGGACACAGCTAGCTAGATGATGTATATTAATACAAAGATACTGCTGTGCCAGAGCTTTAAGCGACCTAGCTAATTAATAGAAAACTGTTAAAATTGATAAGAACACCCTCAAATGGGCGTCATCTTGAAAAAAGCCATAAATGTTACAGTTATCATTAGTGCCTTTTCATTATGAAAGCATAATCGATCCTTCATCATTTGTAGGCAGAATATAATATTTAGTATTTATTTAAACATTAATGCTGATGTACGATGACAAAAAACATGATCAAATCCTCATCCAGTCAAAATGCCTCCTACACAATACTCAGTGAGGCTCATTAGTACAAAGTGTGTGAATGTGTGTGTGAATGGGTGGATGACTGGATATGTAAAGCGCTTTGGGGTCCTTAGGGACTAGTAAAGCGCTATATAAATACAGGCCATTTACCATTTTATTTAAATCTAAGCTTTCATGTTCCCAGGAACAAACTTGTACTGTAGTGAAATTCCTTATCACAGGAAACGTCATACAGTTTACACAATCAGTTTGTACAGATAATGTTTTTAAATGAAAGTCATGAAATAACAGACATGTATACATTTATATTGGTATAATACCACACATAAATGCTGCACATGGACCCATCTAAATGGTGACACCATGAAACCAAAGTCAGCAATAAAACAAAATCGCAATTACTGGACGGTTCAGTTAATAAGGAATCATTTAATAACCACAACCAGAGGTAGAAAGGGTGTAGCAGAAAAATCAGCAAGTAACAGGATACAGAAGTCTACTTGCTCATTCTGCTCAGGTCCCTTAGAGGTCGGAGACCAAAAATGCAACCCTTGGAGTATGTTACAGGTAAGAAGGTAGAAGAGGAAAGCAGGTTTGCTTCAGTGAAGCTACTGTAACCTTCATTCTAAATCCTGACACTCAGATGTCTGCACATGCTATTTTTTACAATAATATGTAATTGCATTAAGTGAATGCTGATGCTTTGTTTACTCACCAGAGGTGAGGAGGCTTTTGAGGAACGTGAAGTTCTCCCCAATTTTGTCAAAGTCGGGTAGTAGTTTGGCTATTTCTTCCATCTCTGGTAGAGCTTTGGCCAGTTTATCTGCAGGTGAAAATGGATAACACAGTCAGGTGGAAAAGACAGAGCTGCAGCTCATGATACAGCTGGTGGAAAACAATGTGAGGGATTTAATCATTATTGTTTGTAAAAATAAATAAATAAATAAATAATTACCAAGATCTATTTGTTCGCTCAGTTCCCAAACAAAATCAGGAATCACCCAGTTGTATTCACTAAAATCAGGCAGCATTTCCTTCCACTCATCATAGGTCTGGTAGAAAACATAAACAAACAAAAAAAACATCACCGCTTCAGTATGTTTAACAGTTTTCCTGCATCTCACATGACAAGCAAAGCACAACACTCCACACTGACCTTCTTAGCTGTATACCCTCCTCCCACTGCACTCCCCAGCAGAATATATCTGAGCTTCAGCAACCGAGCAGCAAGGCGAGCCACCCAGAAGTTGCGCTGCTGCTGGTACCCGTGGCCCCCAGAGCCCGGGTGAGGCTTCGGCGGCCGCATGGGCAACCGAGACATGGAGGTGAAATAGCGGGCTGCTGTGCGATGAGGAGGGCGCTGAGGGTTGCCGTTTCCAGAGTAACGGTGATGGATAGCACGGGAGAGAGGGTGCAGCTTCTGCAAGGGTATCCGAAATCTCACCCCCATGTTGTTGGCCACCAGGTTCCTGCAGGCCACGCTGAGATGAGGTGTGGATGAAAAAAATAAAGACACCTCATTTCCACAGAACAGTTACAAAAGCAGTCATTTTTGTTCAAGGTAGCCCCAATAGACTGCAGCAACACGCAGGAAAGCAGATGGCACACGTTTTCAGGTTTGACATTGAACGTTATAAACAACCCAGTTTATTACAATAAATCACTTAACTAAGTGTACAGACACAGTTAACAGGGGTCTGTCAATCTATCGTTTTTGTTTTTAAATAACGCAGCTGCTGTACACACTCAGCGACCGAGCTAGACTTTTAGCCGGTTTATGCTAGGGTAACGTTTATGCTGCAGTAGCACCGGCAACATAAACCAAACGCACTCCACACGTAGACAGCCGTGATAACTCCTATAATATGTGTCCTTTATCTTTCTTACTATGACATGGGGCTGCTGTCATCTACACAGAACCAGGTCGGCCGTCCTGAGCTGTCAGAGGAAGCAGCTTCATATGTGCTCTCCTCACACCGTAGCTAACCCTGGCTTCTGTTTCCTTCATTAAATACAAACTCACCAGGCAGCTCTGCTCCCTACACGCAGCATGATGCTGTTAAAGCAGCTTCACGGAGATGTCGTTCAGATTCACTACTTAGGTACAGTTTAATTCATCTTCCCAAACAACACACATTTGCTTGCCCGTTGTGGCGGCTAACAAGGACACAATCGGAATGACAGTCCACTTCCGGTGAGTGGTTCCACCGCCTAAAGAGCACTGACAAAATAAACGATGTAGGGAATTGGTTCCTATACGTACCTCTGCTATAATATCTCTTTTCGGTTTGACTGCAGAGTTTTATAAATCATTTTCTAATCTCCTGGCTCCGTTTTTACTGCAGATTTTTACAGAAAGTATAGAGAATAACACCCTCCCTCCTCTTACTCAAGGTCTCATAACACTTATTCCAAAACCAAACAAAGACTTACTCTTTATTGATAATTGGAGACCCATCTCCCTGCTCAATAATGACTATAAGATTATGGCTTTAATACTTGCTAACAGAATTAAAGAGGTCTTGGAAACAATTACTGATGAGACACAATCAGGCTTTATGAGAAACAGACACATTTCTAATAACATTAGACTGGTTTTGGATTTACTTGATTACTCTGATCTGGTACCTGACAATAGCTTCATTCTCTTCCTGGATTTTTATAAGGCTTTTGATACAATTGAACATCAATTTATTTTCCACTCTTTGGAAAAATTTGGCTTTGGCAAGTTTTTCTGTAAAGCTGTCAAAACCTTATACACAAATGGCAATGGTTCTATTAAAATGATTAACGGCTCCACCCCGAGATTTGACCTGAAACGTGGTATTCGCCAAGGATGTCCTATTTCACCATATTTATTTTTACTTTGTACACAAATTCTTGCAACTAATATTTCAAACAGTGTTGTACAAGGAATCACCATAGCTGATAAGGAGCTCGTCATCAGCCAGTTAGCCGATGACACCACACTCTTCTCGAAGAATGCAAACCAAATCCCTCCAGCTCTTACTGTGATTAGTGATTTCTCTGAGGCCTCTGGTTTATGCCTAAATCTAAAAAAGTGTGAGTTACTAGCAATTAAAGACTGCCCTGCAAATACTATCTGTAATATCGCTGTTAAATAAGAAGTCACATACTTGGGACTGTTAATATCCAAAGACTAAAAATCAAGATGCTCTTCAAACTTCACTCCAATTGTACAGAAAACCCTAAAAAAGTTCAACCAGTGGCTGCAAAGGGACTTGTCTTTGAAAGGTAGAGTGTTAATTACTAAAGCTGAAGGGATATCCCGATTAACATATGCTGCTCTCTCCTTACATCTGGATAAGAAAATTAGTAAAGATATTGACCGTATGCTCTTTAATTTTATATGGAAAAACCGTACGCATTATATTAGAAAAACTGTTGTGATGAATAAATATGAATCAGGTGGGCTTAACGTCTTAGACTTTTCTACTTTAAATAACACTTTCAAAATTAATTGGGCTAAACATTTTCTTAAAAACCCTACCTCTATCTGGAACTTTATACCATATTATATTTTCTCTCATTTTGGTGGCTTTAATTTTACTTTAAATTGTAATTACAATGTTGAGAAACTCCCTGTAAAGCTTTCATCCTTCCATAAGCAGGTCCTCTTAAGATAAGATAAGATAAGATAACCTTTATTAGTCCCACACGTGGGAAATTTGTTTTGTCACAGCAGGAAGTGGACAGTGCAGAAGTTATGACGCAAAAATTAGAATACAATAAGAATAAATACAGTACACAACTGTACAGAATAGAATAAAATAAAATACTATATACAGTAGAATAAAATAGAATAAAAATATACAATAAGATAAAAATAGAATACGAATGCTATATACAACTGAGTAAAAATACAACGATGACAGAAAGGATTATTGCACTTAGTATTATTGCATATGTATGGATGTGTGTGCTTGATCAGTTAAAGTCTTTATTATGGAGTCTGACAGCAGTGGGGAGGAAAGACCTGCGAAATCTCTCCGTCCCACACCGTGGGTGCCGCAGTCTCCCACTGAAGGAGCTGCTCAGTGCTGTCACAGTCTGCTGCATGGGGTGGGAGATGTTGTCCATCAGGGATGACAGCTTAGCCGCCGTTCTCCTGTCACTCACCACCTCCACTGGGTCCAGAGGGCATCCTAGAACAGAGCTGGCCCTTCGGATCACCCTGTTCAGTCTCTTCTTCTTCTTCTTAGCGTGGACCCTCATTTATAAACACAACTTCTCACCTCACAAATACCTTATCTGGAACAACAGAGATATTTTATATAAAAATAAATCACTTTTCCTGGAAACTTGGGTCCAAAATGGGATCCTATTGGTGGCTCAGCTGGTTAATAAAGAGGGACAACTACTTACTTACAACGACTTTATTGCACTATATAATTTTCCAATCAGTGTTCAGGAATTCTCAATGGTGCTTGGTGCCATACCCTCAGGGACTTTAATGTTATATAAAAACACTGACAGCTCAATCTCTACCTCAGTCACTCTCCCTGATCCAGCTGAGTCACCAATAGGAAAAATCTGCTTTTCACAGGAACTTGGTAACAGTAATAAGAAAATACGTCGTTTATTCCAAGAAGATATCGTCTCTCTCCCATATATAATATCTTATTGGAACCGATATGTTCCAGATATCAAGTGGAAGACAGTCTGGATGGTCCCCCATAAATATTTGATTGTAAATAAGGTGAAAGAAGTCTCATTTAAAATTCTACATAAATGTTATCCAGCCAGTCACTACATGGTAAAATTTAAAAGGGAAATTAATACTAATTGTACTTTCTGTGGGGATCATCCAGAAACTGTGAGACATCTTTTTTGGTACTGTTCTTTTACACAGAGATTCTGGAAGAATTTAGCAGCTTTGTTATTGTCCATATTTTAAGGGAGTTTTCTTTACGATGGGAAAATGTTTTATTCTGTTTCTTTAAGTTCCCCAAGAAGTATGATAAATGTTTACTAACAAAACACCATATTTCTGTCATTATTTTAAGGATGTGGAAATGTACATACAATCAATATCAGACTGCACCAACAAAAAGGCTCTCAAAACAATATATGTATGTGAATTTTTGCGTGTATCCTTATAATTGTTACCTTTTTCTTTTACCCTTGGCTTTTTGTGTTAATGTTCTGTTGTTTTGTATACTTCATCTGTTCGTATGTTGTATACTCATTGTTTGTTAAATAAAGTTAAAAAAAAAAAAAATAATAATAATAATATCTCTTTTCAAATGACACCCTCGTCATCTGTGTCGGGGTTTTTAGGGATTTTTAAATGTCTCTATAGTTCAATATAATTCAATGTTATTTATGTAATGTCAATTGACAACAACAGGTGCCCCGGAGGCTACTAGAGCATGCACCTATAGTATAAGTTTGACCATCCTAGATGACTTCCTTCTTTAGTCATTACATTCACAAGATGCACAGAAAGCGTAACTTTTCAAATACCTCAGGCTTTCGTCTCCATTTCCCTTCCTTAAGGATGGCTTCTTGATAACCAGCCTTTGCCCATTTCAGATGAAGCTTCAATGAACAGTGGCTCACACGGATCTCAGGTTTTTGTTGGATTTTTCCCTATTTTTAAAAAAAATGCATACGGTCTATGTGATGTAGATAGGACAAGTCGAGGAAAAAAGAAGTAACAGACCTGAAACTCTTTCCAACACTGCACTTTACGCTGAGATATTTTCTGGAGAAATTGCCTGTTAATGCAAAAGTACGGTTTCATGCCTCGCAAATTATTATCTCCGGCATTTTACGTAGATTCAACTAAAAAGAAGGTAGAAAAATGCGATGGGCTGCTTGCACCTTGCCTAAAACGACCATTTTAATTTGGTTCTTTACCAAGTTGTCTGTTACAAGCAGACAGCATTGCTTTACCCTTTGAGTTAAGTGTCTTTTTATGCTTTAATCAGTCATAGCCCATTATAAAGAAAGTCTGGCTCCTTGGAAACATAATATAGGTTATGAGAGGTGACTCAAGACTTTCACACAACACTAACAAAAGTAATATATTTTAAAATGTTTTAATTTTACATGCAAATAACCCATATCCCAGTTTGGGGGTTCAATTCTGTAAATAGGCAAGCTAATGTATTTTCTGCTCAGGTTGATTCTTGTTAAATCTTCTTCCACTTCATTTTCTGTAGCATTTCAACCCTCACATTATCCTATTCACGAAAATTACTATTATCATCAAGGTTGCTTTAAAAAACATTTATTGAAAAGAAAGAAATCAAGATAAATTTGAAATACAATCCTCAGGGAAAAAGAACTTAACATAAATAAGAAATAAATTATAAAGTACAAAATTCTTTAAAAACAATTTACATCTCTGCTAAAAAGTAAATACATATACCCTCTTGCTGAGGTAAGGGACCTGCAAATAATAAGCACAGCAAATAAATTGCCCTGAAAGAAAAAACAAAAACAAAAAACCCAGATTGGCTGTGATAAAGTTATTAAATCAACTGGGTTTTTTCCCCCCATTCAGTTTGGGTTTCAACTTTTATTTCTTAATTCGTAACAAATACATGATCAAATAGACCCAGTTCCCTGAGGAAACGACATCCACGAGTGTTCATTCACTCAGATTTAATTCAGATTAAATTTAGATTTAATCTAAATGCCATTCGGTGGTGTGTTTTAAATACATGGTTTAAATAAGAGGCCAATGCTAACTGAACAGTTGGTGTCCTGTACCTGTTTAAGAGCATAGAGGTTTCAGCATAAGATCCACTGCTTCTATACAGTTGTTACAGTAAAAGGCAAAACCCGAGTACAGGGAAAAGCAATAGTAGTACTCACACTTTGCACATCTATAGGTGGAACTGTTTGTGTTGAAGTGCACAGTGATGATGCAGCTGAGACTGAAACATTTTGCTCCTAAGCAGCTATGTATGTATGACAACAGGCCTCTGATGTTGAACAACAATGCACATTCTGCTAAATTACATTTACACTTTACATGGAAGTGTTTAAAAAACTCTAGACAAAAAGAAAAAAGAAAAAAGTAAAATACATACACATGACGATCAGGACAAAGATTGTCAGATGATGCTCATATTCTGAATGAGCTAAGCAGAGATGCCTAACCTACTGCAGCTGAATTCCCTTTTTGTGACAGAATTTAATTCATAGTTTACACACAAGAGAAACCAAAGAAAAAGTGAAAAACAAAACAGAAACCGATCTTTTTTTTCTTCTTCTTTTTTTTTTTTTTTAAAGAGAAATCTTTGAAATTACGATGGTGAACATTTCACTTTATCCAAACTCTAAAGGTTTTGATGAAGTTTATAACACGTTTTTGCCCAAATGATATTAATCCAAGTGCCCTAATCATACTTTGCAAAACTCGATTCAAACTATGAAATAAATGCCCAGGATTTATGCCCCCAAAACAAAGATAATGCAACTCCATAACAAAAGTGAAAGTACAGATTAATCCATAATCCAAAAATAGACAAATGATTGTAACAGTACCAAAAAAAGTAGAAAAAGACACACCAGCCCTTTGATAATTCAAAAACCATAATTGTTTTTATAACTTTCGACTCTTCTGCACACACTAGAAATGTACATCTCATATATGATCCAACCTCTAACATTATTAACATTATCACCACTAAAAACCGTCTTTTGCTTTGTTGAAACTGACACAGGACAGATGAAACCTCTCTCTTTCACTCAGTCTTTTTTTGGAAAGAAAAAAGTGTGATGAAAAGTCTTTGGAAATATCAATAATTGTAATATTGCATTGGATTAAATTTTGTAGGTTTTTTTGCATTACATTCATTCTTAACCTCACAGGTCACCTAGAAAAAAATATATATAATTAATATAGAAAAGCGAGAAAGTCGTGTGACGGATGTGACCAGTGTCAGAGCACACATGCCAAATCGCTTTCAGTCAACATGACGACACACTTTAACCATTCTGCTAATGAGCACAAAAATGCCAATGTGAGCCATGCTTTGAATTCGCATGAATACAAATCATCACATCTGCATCCCATCTATAGAGCCTTCTTTACGCACAAAGTAATAATGAACAATGCATCCAAGGAAAGGTTTATGCAACATGGAGCCCAACTTTCACATGAATGCATCTGAATAGACACTGCTGAAATGGCTTTTAGCACTGGAGCAACCTTACATTATTATTACTAATATGACAATTTCCACTGTATAGAAAAACAATCAGTGAACCAGATAAATACTTGAAGAAGAGTCAGACAATAACAGCGCTGTTAGGATGTCTGAGAATTCATTTGCTCCATTTTCCCCTGGAGGAATCAAGTTTCTTTTTAATCGTTTTTCTTTCTGTACGGCGTCATATAATCTCTAATGAGCACTCTGAAGAAACCGAACCACTACAATTCATGAAAGGCAACCTGCTGTGCTTTACACTTACACTGATACAGTTAACCTGATTTGTGCAAGTTGGTTTAAAGTGATACTACAGTCTTCCTATACTGGTTTTTAATATGCCTGTAAAGAAGTTTGCCCATTTCTCCACGTCCATGGCTATAAATGCACAATGTAAAAAAAATCTTCATACTCTTTCATATGAGAATGCTCATCTTTCTCATCCATCTGTTTGGTCAGTAATGACTGAAACCCATTTTAAAAGACTGAACTTTCCCCATTAGATTTTATTAGGGAGAGCCTTCAATCATTTACAGCTCCTTCAAAATCTAGTGGGGTGAGTCTGAAAGACATTTCATGGAGTATTACTGTAAATGCCAAATAAAGAGGAGTGAGCATAAATACAGCTCTTGACTCTTTGCGATCAGGCTACGTGTAATATAGAAATTTGGCTGCGTAAACATCCATCTTGTACAGGTTTTGTCATTTCATGATTGCTTTAAAACAGCGAGTGGATCAGTTGCACAGCTGCTATAATGTAGTACAGTATTGTAATCAGTCTTCCATAGGAAGAAATCTCCTTTTAAAACTGAAAATGTAAGCATGTACTTCTGCCTTTTTGGAGCCAATCTAAAAAGGCTTTGAATATGCAGATGCTTAGATTCATATGGTATCATGCATGTGGTTAGCTGTCCACAATAATCAGACAGATTCATGCCGTTTCTGATGTAGATTCTTTCCTTTTTTGTAATACATAAATGTAATGTTAATCTTTCTTAATTCTATAGTTAAGCTTTGTAACTGAAGTGCTATTTCTAGCATTGCAACCATCAACTATCTTCAGAGCGTGGCCATAGAGAGCTGGTTTCATGCATGTTTTTCCATGTTTTCTGCAGACAGGACATGGCTCATACAGTAGATGCAAACAAAATATTTATGATTTAAAGTTCCACTAGCAGCCCATAATTCTATAAAGCTTATTACACACTAGAAAACAATTTGAAAGAGTAGAGAGAAGCACAGTAAGTAGAGGCGACTTTGCTAGATTTTCAGCACTAGAAGGCCAAAGCAGTATAGATCAGCGGTCCCCAACCCGGGCCGCGAGAGTTGAGGCTCAGGTGTGAAATTTATGGTTTTCAGGGGTTTTATCGGTTTTCAGCGTTATTTTGTTATCGTTTTTATCATTAACTCTGTTTTCCTGGGTCTTTTCACGTGTGTTATGAATAAATCTTCTTTTTTTTCAGTACCGGTACTAGTTTAAATTTGTTGTATTTATCCGCGACACCTTAACGGCCGGTCCGTGAAAATATTGTCGGGCATAAACCGGTCCGTGGTGCAAAAAAGGTTGGGGACCGCTGGTATAGATGGATAGGGAGGTGCCAAACGGAGGCATTGCTGTTCCCAGTCAGCGTTAACAGCATATGATCCTGACAATTATTATAAAGATGCAATATTCTATGTAAATTCTATTAGTATGATATATTAACATTAATGCCAGTACTGTTAAGATAGATGAGAATTCAGTCATTTGTTTTAGAGGTAGCATGTTTGGACAAAACAAACAAAAAAACCCATAATGGAAGTACATCAAATATTCACTGTTTTTTGTTTGTTTTTTTAAACATAATCATATCCTTCTGCAGCATCAAGGTTCCCCACCTATTATTTACCAAGCCATAATGGCCTGACTGAAAGTTGACTGAAACTTGGCATAAATTACACTTAATTTCAATCAATTTGTAAAAAAACACTCTCCCTAACCTTCCTAACCATGGAAATGAGAAGTTCCCGAGAACAGACTGATTTTGAAACAGGTCACATCTAATTATAGCAGGTCAACAAATCATGGAACAAATTTATCTGATGGTAGATTTAAAAAATAATTCTTTATTCTTCAGATGTTTAACATGATCTCCGATAGCCAATTAGATATGAGTGTGTCTTTACTTCAAAGCAGGAATATAAAGGTACTTCCCCTTATGGGTGTGTAACTGCACAAAGCACTAAATGCAGCCAGTATACAATTGCAAACCTCCCCACAGCTGACTGAAATTCTATGTATCTACATTAGCTGCAAAAGAGCACTACACAGTAGCAATTAGAGCTTGCAATATTCACATCAGCTAAGATATGTGCAAATGTCTGTTGAGAAACACATCCTATCCAACGCCGTACTTCTCCATTCTCTGAAACACCTACACATCCCATTCCACTCTTAATCAAAACTCTAGTATTGTGGTCAATATTGTAATCTGCAGACCTTGTTATTTATGACAATCATATAAAAGGAATAACTTAATTAGGATTAAACACCTTAACTGAGATTTCTGACAGAACACGTATGTGAGAGGCTAGCTCTGGAGTGTAGTGGGCCCCGGCCTCTCTTTTCCACCCCCTTGCACACACACAAAGCGAGGTTATGCTGAACCTGTGTTGAACGTTGATTTGAAGGGGCCAATGCACCATTTTGATGGCTTTTCAATGGTTCTTCTAGACTGAGTTGAATGCTGCTTAGTTTCAGTAAAGACACTGTAATAAAGGAGGATTTCAATTTGTGACATTTAAAGGTGAAACATACAAGACTGGTAGCTTAAAACTGCTTAAAAATTTACAAATTATCAGAAGATTGTATGACAGCTACTGAAGTAAGGATGATAACGAGGTAGCGCCAGCCCGTACTGAAGTGTAATACCGCACTGTATCTCAAGGTGAGACACTGAGTCACTGTTGCATAAAGCCTGCGTCAGTCTAACATGAAGGAAGGAAGAGCTCTTCCCAGAGATTGCTTTTTCTTTTATAAGGAGTAAAACAGTGGAGCCCAACCTGCTATGGTCAGTTTAAGCCTTGTGCTGTTTGCTGCACTTATCCTTCTTTGCAAATGAAAAGCAAAGTAAAAGCAGCACTACTTCCAGAGGAGCTGCTGCATGACCCTGCAAAACAACACTGACCTTTTCGAGAGTAAGGTGTTCAACATATTGCACCTTTAACGATAAATAAAAAGCGACCTGAGAGCGTGTGTGGGGGTGAACCAAAGAGAGCAAGAGTACTGAGCGAAGTTCAATGTAAATTCATTTGGTAGATGTGTGTCATAGATTTTTTTTGCGCAATAATACAGTATCTGAAACTATACAGCATTGGAGCACGAACAGTGAAGGCAAGCAGTTATCCCATGACAGTTCCATTGAAATTTACTGAACACACCTCATATGCATGTTTCCTGTATGAAAGGTAGAAGCTGAATAAGCTAGTACAGGCTGTGGGGTGCTAGGAGTTGATTATGATTTGATAGGCAGAGCCATTTTCTGGGCGTGGCTTGGCTTCAGTGGTAGTGGTGGGCTTCGGAGGCCAGTCAGGGTCCACACTGAGCTCCTGGGCAAGGTGCATGTAGCGAGCTTTGGGTCTCATCTTGCGGGGGCAACACTGGCAGGACAGACACTTGTGTCCATACAGATCATTGGCTCCCTGTGAATACCACAACATGAAAAATAATCAAATAAGTAAAACTGCAGAAAGGTTCCCTGACAGACAAAGTTTGTGTGTGTTTTTTAATGAATACTTGAACAGCCAAATCAAACAAAACTGCTACATGCAAAATATAAATATGCTCATATAGTGTCAAAGTTGTAATATGCATATTTCTTGACACTGATAAATTATAGCAACTGTGCGTGCATGCAGATTAAAACAAAATTCAGCATGATTCTGGTCTACAGACAGCTTAAAGACTGAGCCTTCTCCTTAAAAACAAGCTCATGGATTCAAAGAACAAACAGACAAAGGATCTTT
This sequence comes from Aulonocara sp. 'chitande type north' Nkhata Bay, assembly GCF_057382095.1. Lineage (NCBI taxonomy): Eukaryota > Metazoa > Chordata > Actinopteri > Cichliformes > Cichlidae > Aulonocara > Aulonocara sp. 'chitande type north' Nkhata Bay. The sequence goes on from NC_141358.1 coordinate 39,082,054, forward strand.
ACATTACAAACATAGACAAAAGGGTAACTTAGAAACCACACACTGACAAAGACATTTAAGGTCTCACTATTCAAATACAAACATACTACACTTGATGAGATCCAGTGACAATGTTGAGTGATGCTAAGAAGGGCAGCAAGCAGAGGGCCTGCAGACTACCACAGGGGGTGGAGCGGTGGGGGGGAGGGGTGTGTGTCATACTTGCTAGGCAATGGGAAATATGTATTATTATTATTGTTGTTATTATTAATAAGAGTAGATGAATGTTTTGCTCAGCATTCTGCATGTCTATTGCATGGAAGCATATCACTTATTTAAATGACCTACAGTACAGAAAAACATTAAAACTACACACATTAGATATGATGAGATTATGGGTTTACTTCACCAAAGGCCAGCGCTGCTTCAATAGCAACAATCTATGACATCCAGCAATAGTTTCAACATTTGATGTCATGTGGCTCAGCCTGAATAAAACTGAGTTACCACGTTTTTAAGCCCTGACCAGAGTGCCCGTTAGAGGGACAAAGGGAGGAGCGTACAGATCAGAAGACTGAGGTTTTGCACATGCACGTGGTTAGCAGTTACATTAGTAGAAAAAAGTGGGAACAGAGAGAGAGAGAACACCACACAAGAGTAAAAAGAAAGGGCTAGAGAAAAAGGTGTCAGATATTTCCAACCTGTGGTGCCGGGGCGGCAGGAGTGACGCCAAAGTTGCCCTGTTTGTCTCGGCTGAACACAAGCTTCCGTAAGACGATGTCAAGGATGATGGTCTATGGGATGGTGCAGTGGGCAGGGGAAAGAATTACAGAGAGTCTGGTTTGATTTCACAAAGCTCCTGTTATAGAGGTGCGCAACTGATTTTTAGTGCCACACTGCTTTAAAGTACCAAGTATAGCAGTTTTCTTTCCTTCCATGAAACTGAGTGTTAATCATTGCATGTGAGGTTAAAATTAAGCTTATTAGTAAGAAGGCCGTGCATGGTTATTGTCGTCTAAAAAAAATACTGCAAGCTCTTGATGAAACTGAATCTGCTTGCTGTGTTTTTGTCCCTCCAATTCACTTCAAAGATGAAGGGAAACTGCACTGTTAGTTTAGGAAAAGGCTCCATCTACGGGGGCATACTAAGCAGTACGTGAATGCAAGGGCAGCCATCTAAAAGGAGAGCAGAAACAGTGATACTGCTCCAGCGAGTCAGCAGGCAGGCATTAATAATCCAGTGTCGTGAAGGTTTACAGAAATAAATTCTGAAAAGCATCCTTAATTAGACAAACATGTGGAGTAAAATACCCACAAATGCACATATTGTAACAAAATAAAGTCACATTCTTTAAACGGTTAACTATTAAAAACCTCACACTTTGCTTCTTTCCGTTTCTGCTTTACAACACAAAACTGATCTTGCTGTCCAGTTAAACGAGATAAAGATGAGCACACTGCATGAGAAAACAAAATCTGAACATGGGGAAAACATCAGCTGTTACCCAAGTGTGAACGTGTGGATCTTACCTCCACCAAAACAGACACAGCAGCATTGACTAAGATGATGAGGAAAAGTTTTAGCCTCCATTCAAACGGGATGCAAACAATCTACACAGACAAAGAAACACTCGTCAATGAAGCGACAAGAAAAAGTTATAAAGTTAGTCTTACCAAGACAGCCCTGCCTTAAAGCTTTATGCACGCGCAATACTACAGTAAGTCAAAAACAAAATCAGAATCTCCATTTACATGAATAAATACCAAGAAAAGATGGAGCCTGAGGTGATAAATAAAGCTGTATCCTACATTAAAGAATATAAAGTGTGCATTTAATGTCTTCCCACCTCCATAAACCCATTAATGACGTCTACTCGGTAGAACAAGATGAACAGCAGGAAAAAATATAAACTCCCAGCAGACAGCACAAAAGGCCCTGTGAAGAAAACACGCAAATAAAATTGTAGAGTTTACTTTTTAGGGCATATATATATGTGTGTACACACACACACACACACACACACACACACACACACACACACACACACGTTAGGGAAAAGTTTCTTACAATTCTTATAGCTCGGCTGCCTGAAAGGTTTGCCTTTGGAGAAAACAATAGCAACAATGAGATACTGGAAGGAAGAGACGTAGAAGAGGCTGGTGTTCTCATAGTTTTGGATGTTGTGCTCGTCCTCTTCTGTCTCATTTTCAAAGTCCATTTCAATGTGTGATGTGAGGTTGCAGACACTGTGTGAAGACAGAGAAGTCATTAAGAACATTTTCACTCTGTGGTCCTTTTATACTGCATCTAGAAAGTAATCACAGCGCTTCACATGTTCAGAATCTTATAGCCTTTTCCAAAATGGATTAAATTCATTTTTCAACACAAAAATTATACACACAAATCCCACAGTTACAAAGTAAAAAACGTTACTTGAAATTCGTGCAAATCTGGTCACCTCCCTGACTAAGGCCCTGGTGGTTCAAAGTTCTTCAGTTTATGGATGATGGAGGCCGCTGTGCTCACTGGGTTTCAGTGCTGGAGAAATGTTCCTGTACCCTTCACCAGATCTGTGCCTTGATACAATCCCATCTCAGAGGTCTACAGATAATTCCTCGGACATCCTGGCTTGCTTTGCGCTTTGACACATGGGATCTTATTAATTGACATGTGTGCCTTTCCAAATCATCCCCAATCAACTGAATTCGCCACAAGTGGCCTTCAATCAAGTTGAAGATCATCTCACATGATCAGTGGAAACAATAAGATCAATTCTGAGTGTCACGGGAAAGGCTGTGAATACTTATGCACAGGTTATATATTTGTTTCGATTTTTAATACATTTGCAAGAATTTCATTGTGGTGGATTAAATTCTATTGTGTGCAGAATTTAATCCATCATGTAACAAAATGTGGAACACGATAACATGACAACGTTTAAAACTTATAATGAAACCAAGTTATTATTTGATTTGGGTATTTGTCTGCTACACATTAGAAGTAATAGTCAGTGCTCACTCGGTAAGTGGCGTCCAAACTTTGTACCAGGGCTGCTGTTTGACCCAAAGGAATGTCCAGATCTGGAAGCCCAAGCAGATGAGGATCTGGGTCAGCACAGAGAACAGCAGAGGCCCTGAGATCAGACCTGATGGAGGACGACGGGACACCAGCTCTTTCCACGCTGGGTTCAGACTCACTGATAAGGGGCAGAGTGAATAGTGAGGATTATTACATTCAGAACAAATAAACACACATATCGCTTATCCTTGATACTTTAGTTGTACTTACTGGTAAAGACAATGAGGAGGATGATAGCAATGTCGATGAAGAGGAACTGGAAATCGCCAAGGTTACTTAAAATCTAAAAACCAAAAACAACACGGTACAGATGACAAAAATCTGAATTCACTGGATTTCTCATCTAACTAAGCAGGCAGTTTTACGTACAGAGTAGAGGAGAGTGACGCTGATGTACTGGATGATGCTGTAGAGGGCCATAAACTTAAACACACAGAAGGAGGTGATAAGAGCAGCACGGCCCTCCCTGCAAAAACAAAGCAAACTGTGTCTTAACAACATAACTGGGGGGAAAAATTGCTCCCGGAACAACAAATTCAACTCCTCAAAACATTTGAATAATAGTGTGACACTGTGTGTAAGAGCCAAAGTCAATGTTTATGTTTTTCCTTTTTTGTTCTGGTGGCACAGGTGTATAGCTTTACCTGCGTCTCAGGTGATGGTATGTGGGTGTGGTCACAGTCTATTTACCTGATGTCGGTGTACGCAGCAGGTGTGTTGGGTGAGTGGTTTGTCGGCAAACTTTTCTGTTGAACGTCATTTTTTGGCACACCAGTTAATCCATGCGCTAGTTGTAAATTGATTGAAAGCGCAAATGTTTGTTTTTGTTTTGTTCTTAAAATAAATGCGCAAAGTACAAGTTCGACTCATTATGGATTATTGGAGGCGCGTCACAGGGACACAACCAACTCAGCCGGCCGTGGCTTTATCTACGGATGAAAGTCGCAACACTGTGTATATTTGCCAGACTGCAAATTCAGCCTATAAGATACTTATTCTTAATACCGTTTTATTCATTTATGGATCAGCATGTAAATAAAAATACAGACCTGATGAGGTTAGGGACACAGGAGATGTTGGGGGTCCTTGAGGTGAAGGGAGATGCTACTGAGGCTTCGAGCTCCGACAGAGAGATCCCACTATGAGCCCTCTTCAAAGCCTGGGTGAGATAAGTTAGCATTATATACATACTGCTGTCAGATTGTGTCCATTACAGAGAGCTGTTGTCCAAATGATGAAGGTGTACATACCCCACAGTCATTCGCGCCATCGCCACACATTCCAACAAAGTAGCTGCGAGCACATGAGAACAAACAGTAAATCTTTACTCAGTGTAATGCTTTTTAAAGTCGTTGCAAGATCAAAGCTACGATGCCACAAACTTTCAGTTTTGACTTAAAAGCTGATTCTGCTGCTCATTAATGACAAACTGTCCAGCAGCACACGATGGGAATGTTAAATAACAGAATGTTGAAATCTCATTTTTGACAAGTTCAAAGCTACATCCCATATTTGACTAAATACTCACTCGACACCCTGCAGCGTCTCAATCAGCTGGGTTTTCTGGTCAGGTGCCATTCTGGCAAACACTGTGCCGCGCAACACGAGCTATAAAGCAGAGCACACAATCAGGAGTCAGAAACAAAGACGTATTTGATGCAACTTCTGTTCCATTTTCGTTTGAGCAGTTTCTTACCTTTTGAAGCATATCTGGGAAATGTTCATCGATTACAGCAAATGATTTTCCGTTCATAGCAAAGTGGTAGAGCTCTTGGCTTTTGGGATCATCTATGTGACAGACATCCTCCAGGCTTATGTTCACTTCCTGTTCCAAAGTATGAGAAATTTTAAGAAATGCATCGAGATTTAAAAAAACAAAAACAGGAACATTCAATAATTACTAAAAACCAAGTCTTTGAACTGTTTTAACAATCAACAAAGACATCTTTATATTATTTAACAAAGGTTCTGAACCCACACAGAAATTCACTATTGAATGTTAAAATCTGCTGCATTTTATCTAATCAATAAATAACTTCTATAACTTGTAATCGATGTTAATCAAATAACAGGTAATGGGTTTTGGATGATCTGATCACACACCTTTGTTTTGTATTTGATCTGCTGAAAACCTTTACATTTCCTTTAGTAGACAAGATACTGCTCAATTTATATGTGACATTACGAGCTATGTTTAGCTGAAGTATGTTCAGCTGCCTGTGTGTTGTACCAGTGTTAGAATTAGACCCATCGATTCACCTGAAGTCGGGATGCACTGCGAGGTTTGTCAGCGTATCTCCAGGTGATCTTGGCGGCTTGTCCATCGTGTGGAGGGAGGGCATCGGCAATTATGACTGTGTCCTGGGGAGGGATCATTCCGCAGTCGCGGGCCACAGAGATGGCCGTCAGCATGTTGTCACCTGCAAAGTGATTACGATATTAATTTTGCTATAACATCCCACAATTCAGTCATTTGCTTGTCATGTTTTCATCTTCAGCCTTGGGTTATAAATAAGTTACCCAAGGGTTTGCTTGGCTGTGACTGATGATAGATGATGAATTATGAATGATGAAATACAAGCTCAGTGTCACTTCACCCTAAGTGACACCACAGTAGAGTTTGGGGGCTAATGGAGATGGATGAGCTTGCAAAAAACAGGTTAAAAGTGAGCCAGAGTACGTGCAAACCATGGATCAATTGTGAAACAATCAATTCTTTTTAAGGCTCAAAGTTGAATTTGATTCACAGCCAAGTACAGTGAGTCTAGACAGGAACACCTGGTTAAAGTATACACGCAGAGTAAACTATTGCTGGCATACCTGTGACCTCTCATTTGTTATGCAATGATGGAAAATACCAGCATGTTCTCACCAGTAACCATGACTGTGCGAATGTTGGCTTGATGAAGGTCCTGCAGCACCCCTGGAGTTTCTGGCTTCAGCTTGTTCTGCATGATGATGAGACCCAGGAACTCCATGTTTGCTTCTATGTGATCCCTAATTCAACGAAAGACATATGAATGTGTTTGTGTCTAACAAAATCCCCATATTAAACATACATTTCTTCCCAGTAAATTATCTCTCATTAAAATATTTTTTTGTTCCACACAGAGCCACTTCCCTTTATTTTCTTATTCAGATCACAGAATGCACGTATTACATCAATGCAAAGTACACTACCTGTTGATGTTCTGGACCTTGTGCCAAGTAAGTTTTGATTCGAGCCGCCGATGAGCGAGAGCAATGACTCTGAAACCCTGCTTCGTGTAGCCTTCCAAAACCGCTGCAAAGTTTTCTGGCACTGCAAAGAAATGAATACAATAACAAGAGAGCCAATCAGTGATTCATCAGTAACAAACAGCAAGAAAAGAAGACAGAAACCCAAGAATTATAGATTCACAGTGCAAGCACCAACACTAACAACAACACTAAATACTAATTTTGGAGCAACAAAATCATTATCTTGAAGTATGCTCAATCATCCAGGGAAGAAAGTCCCAAAAAGTTGATTCTGCTCATCAGAAAACAGTTTCCAGATGAACAGAATCTACTTTTGGGACAAAATCATGGATATACCAGGTCAAAGATACACTTGTAGAAAAATGTATAAAAGAAAAAATAAAACAAATTGTAAGACAACATGCACATCTCTACATTTTGGACACCTCACCCGTCTCTCTTCTGCAGAGACTAGTCACAACCTCTGGTGCACCTTTCATGTAGGCATCCATACGTTTCTCCCCGAGGAGACGAGCTACTACACTCATTCTCTGGAGCGCTGAAGAAAAAGGGAACTGGCGCACAATACCAATCTCATAGGCTGCCTGCATATGCACACGTAAAGACAAACAAAATAAAATTATTTGTTTATTAGAAAGAGAAAGATGAAATGCTAAAATCGAGTTAAAAGTATACCAGTTATACACAAAGGCACTATAGAAATGAATAAAACACAAATACTCACATTACCAAATTACTCTTTTTAAAAATAAAATGAAATGAACAGTTAACTTTGACAGGCATGAAAAGAAATACAACTACTACTTACCGAGAGCTCATAGAGTTCCTATAAAAACAAAAACAAAAACACACAACAACAAATAAACCAGTCATTAAGAGTAAAAATACACTGTTCTTTTTAATGTTATAATAACATGGACACACACACAAAAAAATGCACGTTTAGATGCTGGACAGATATATTCATATAATTTTATACTTTTTCTAGACTCTGAAGGCCTGTGGTGTCCTGCTAACAACCGGGTTGCTGTACATACCATGTCCTGCTCTGGTGTTACAGCAGGCTCCGGGGGCAACAGCTGCTTAGGCGGTCGAACGACAGTGGGCATGATACGATTATGAAGAGACGTTTCCTCCTCGGTAGCCTCTTCCAGGATCTGGGCAGGTAAATATAAGTAAATGTTTACATTTCATACCAAGAAGCTTTTTAGATGTGCAACATTAAGACATTGAAATAATGCTTACATGTCTTTTAGGCAGAGGTAACATTTACTTTGAATAATCTTATCCAGACATGCCAAAGACATACTAAAAATCAGAACAGCGCAGCTTTTGTATATAATCTAAAACTCGTACACTAGATTAGTACAAAAGAAGAGGACCTTTCTAATCTCGAGCCATCAACATGATTGGAATCATGCAGATGTTTTTGTGGCAGGTTATAAAGCAATAATGCGTTAATGCCCAGTTTAGCAAAATTGTATCCAGCCTAAATACTGACAGAAGGGAGAATAAAGGGGACACTGCATCACAAAATGGATTCATGAGTCTCATAACTCTAGCCTGCCCTTACAGACATTTAGCTCGTGGATAGATACAGATGAACTCACCCAGCCTGTAGCCTCAAACATTTTGAGGTCCAGCGGGTCCCCAGACAGCTGGCCTTCTATTTTGGTAAGTGAGTGGCATGTGGCCATGCAAGCCACAAACTGGGACTTGACAAGATTTTCCTTGTAGGCATTTTCTTCTGACAGGTGGAAGCTGGAGAGGCAGAAGAAGTGGGCGGTGAAGAGAGATTAAATTATACTCCTTTAACTACATTGTGGGAGTCATAAGAAATTGGGATGATCTGATATCGTCGTGTTGGTGTTGTTCCCACATCATCATAATAAATGTTGTTCCAGGTTCAACATTGCAAGTGACCAATCACCTTCTTGTGACATAACACTTCTGCAAGCCAAGCGATTCGTTCAATTATGAAATTCCAATGTTGCAAGAACAATATGTATAATGCTTACCGTTCATTAAAGAACAGTATCCTGAAATGCAAAGAATTCAAATCGCTGGATCGGAGGACAGAGGGGGTTTCTCGCAAGTTAAGTACTTTTCTTTTCACGGCTGTTTTTTTTCCGAAGTCGCAACAGTATGACGTCACAACAATGTGATTGGTCACTTGCAATGTTGAACCTGGAACAACATTTATTATGATGATGTGGGAACAACACCAACACGAGGATATCAGATCGTGCAAGAAATTGATTGAGAAATGAGCATTTGCAAGATAAAAACTTTTAATCTATCTGGTAAATAAATGATTAGGCCTTTAAAATTCAGAGCTATTACAATTCAGTTTTCTAACGATAACCTTAGTACTAGAAAAAAGACATATCATCCAGCCACTGCTTATTACAATGCATGATCAGTTTTAGGCATCACTGGGAATCTCAGAGACAAGCAGATTTCTTGGTTTCTGCTCGTATCCAAATTTCTTCTGAGCTGTTTGAAACAACCATGACAGGAACAACACATCCGAGTTGATTAAAAGACTAGTAAATGTCTATGTAATTTAATGTTAACACCCCAGATCCTCAGTGTAATTTGTGCATTTACAGCAACTGTGTCAAACATAAGGTCTGGGAGCCAGAATCAGCCCAGCAAAGACTCCACTCCAGCCCACTGGAAATCTTTGAAAAATGAAATGAAAACTTTATATTTTGTAGTTACTGAATTTTACACATTTATCAGAGTTTTACTGTTCTGACCCATTTAAGATCAAAGTGGGCAGCATGTGGCCCACAATGTAAAATGAGTCTGACATCCCTGATTTAGAGGGATATGAAATGTTACACAGATACACTCCAGTATATTCTAAGCTCTTTTTAACAGTTTATCAGTGGCTGAAATAAATGACACCTTCAGATTTTTAGTTTCTTTAGGCTACAACATGCAGTAAAATAGGCTCACGTTTACTAATTTAGGGCACAGAGCATCTTACCTGCCATTCTCAACCCTCTGGACTCCCCACAGGTCTAACCCATCTTCTGTCAGAGTTCCAGTCTTTAAAGATAAAAGATAATGAAATTCAACTGAATCAACACGGGGTGATCTTTGCTACCAGTTGCTTCTACATATGACATGGCACTAAAATTCTACAGAGTGACTTAAGCACCGTCTTTTACAACTGATAATCTGAATAAATTAGAGACTCACTTTGTCAAAGCACACCAGATTGATCTGGCCGCAGATATTAATTCTCTGTGGGCTGATGCAGAAAATGCCAATATGTTTTAGGCGTCGCTGTGCATACACAATGCCGGCTGTCATAGCGGCTGGCAGCGCTGGTGGTACTGTTATGGTGACAATGTCCAGGGACTCAATGATGATGGTCTTAGCTGGCACCTAACAAACAAAAAACTGCAGATGTTTGCATGTTTGACAACCCTGATTCTCGACAACTCACAAAGAGCCCATGTTCTTCAGTGCTAAGAGATACACAAATGTATGAGAAGACTGTCAGTTTTCTGGAGAACAAAATATTTGTTTCTACTGGCCACAGAGGATGACTCACTCTTAGAACAGCTGCCTCAGGCATTTCAACCAACCCGATTAAATTGTATTGCATTAAAAAGGGAAACCATCTGAAAACGTAATCATCTTACAAGATTTTTTGGAGAAAAAGAAAAACTGAAAGAGGAGACCGATCGTTCTCCTTTAACTTTCTGCATTACCTCGTTCATGATACTGAGTACAATGGAGTAAACAAAGCCGATTCCAGCCACAGCCACCAGACACAACAGGAAGAGGTAGGCATCGCGGTACAGCTTGAAGTCGGTGGGTTTGGGATAAAGGATGGAGCGCACCAGCTGGCCTTTAGCTGTGCTGAAACCTGAGTGAAGAAAATTAATCTTTGGTCATTTTTAAGTCTTAGGCCCTTTCTCAATTCTCAAGTACGCGAGTCCGTGCTCGCGTTCTCGGCGAGTCCGGACTTGCCGAGAATGCGAGCACGGACTCGCGATTTGTACAACTGGAACACCAGCGTACTTGATGATGTCACAGGTCCGGAGTTTTTACTGCCGTCCCCTCTTAATTTAGCTGTGAGTAATATGTTATGAAGCTTAACTTTAATCACAGCCAAACCGGTTTACTCAGGAACAAATAAAACACTGAAATAAACCAAACATTAACATTTAGAAGTGAACGAAGTGACTTGTATATCATGTTTAACCTCAGTAGCGAAATCTCTATTAATAAAAATAGTGTACATGTGTGACTTAATAAAAACAAGCAGGTGAGATGTTAGAATGTTTTTATTTTTATTTTAGTGGACACTCAATACAATAGACAGCTGCTGGGGTTTGTTTAACCTGAGTAGCGAAAAGACCGCGGGGGGGGATTGAAAACGATGTGCCGGGAGTCCGCTGTTCTCGCCGGCTCTAGTGATCCTCGACCTCGCGGTCTGCTATGGAGCTGGCGGGTCACAGACGTCTCCGAAAACGTCAGAGCACGTTTGGAAATATATAATATCTTGATAAATCGAGCAGATATTTGAAGTTTACACAGCTACATTCTCGCTTGAAAATAACTTAAAAGTTTATTTTGTGACCCAGAAAGAGTAATATTTAAAAGTTTTTAGCCGCGCTCGTCCGCCATTGCTGCGTTTTGGACGAAATGCATTCTGGGTTATTTAGCTGTACCAAGTCCACACAATAATAATAATAATAATAATAATGGATTGGATTTATATAGCGCTTTTCAAGGCACCCAAAGCGCTTTACAATGCCACTATTCATTCACTCTCACATTCACACACTGGTGGAGGCAAGCTACGGTTGTAGCCACAGCTGCCCTGGGGCAGACTGACAGAAGCGAGGCTGCCATATCGCGCCATCGGCCCCTCTGGCCAACACCAGTAGGCAAGTAGGGTAAAGTGTCTTGCCCAAGGACACAACGACCAGGACAGAGAGCCCGGGGATCGAACCGGCGACCTTCCGGTTACAGATACGCTTCCCAACCCCCTGAGCCACGGTCGCCCCAATGCATGCGCGATAAAACGGGCGGAGCGAGAACACATCCGGGAATTTTTCGCTTTCTCGGCTTGATGCGTACTTTGAATTGGAACAGTACTTGCTCTCCGACTGATGACGTATCACGAGTACACGAGAACGCAAGTACGCATATTGAGACAGGTCCTTACTTTCTTTCATTCTGTCATTTGAACTGAGGCAAAATGTTCTGACCAAACGGACTTTTATAGATCAAACAGCAAGCTTGTTGTTCTAAATTGACAAACCATTTTATTCCAGCCAACTTTATCAAGCTCCCACTTTGCAGTAAAGTAAAGGATTTCATTAGAGACTATGTCACTAACTTAAACATATGGTAAATGGTAAATGTCCTGTATTTGTATAGTGCTTTACTTAGTCCCTATGGACCCCAAAGCGCTTTACACTACATTCAGTCATCCACCCATTCTCACACACACACTCACATACTGGTGATGGCAAGCTACATTGTAGCCACAGCCACCCTGGGGCGCACTGACAGAGGCGAGGCTGCCGGACACTGGCGCCACCGGGGTCTCTGACCACCACCAGTAGGCAACGGGTGAAGAGTCTTGCCCAAGGACACAACGACCGAGACTGTCGGAGCTCGAACCAGCAACCTTCCGATTACAAGACGAACTGCCAACTCTTGAGCCACGATCGCTCCATATAGGCTAAATCTCACTGTTATACTGTAACAGTACCCCATTTCATTTTAAAAGATCTGGATTATTACAATCACATTAATCATTAAAGCACTTGAATCCAGACCCCCAAACTAACCTGTGCGCACCACTACAGCCTTGACCAGTTCGCCTGTGTAGAAGCGGGTCTGGATTACATTGGTGCCACAGAAGAGTGTGTGTCTCTTATGCTCCTCTGTGTTGTAGGCACTACCAGCCTCCTCCCCCCTGTCCCCTGGCACTGGGTTTGGGAGGTTGGTCTTTGTCACTGGAACGCTCTCACCTAATGAGGATTAAAAGACATTAGCACTGCGTCCAGAAATACATAAGAGGAAAACCAGACTGTTTGGAACTTGCAAAGACATAAAATTTGAAGAAAGAAGTCTTTACATGTGCTTCTCTACCAACCTGTAAGCATGCTTTCATTGACGATACAGGTGCCACTGACCAACACGGCGTCACATGGCATGATGGTCCCATTGCTGGGGATGACTATCACGTCACCGGGCACCAGATCAGTAGACAAAATTTCCTCGATATCTGCCAGGAAATATGTGGTAGAAACAAAGTGAGTGAATGTGTGCAATCAGATACAGACATCATACCTAAAACAGGAGAGGTGAGAAATGTATTCCAAGTGTAGACAGTGGACATGATAGGCAACAGGGATGAGGAGATTGTAATAAACTCAAGGCAGACCCGACCACTCGCTCATTCTTTTCAACATATTGTTGTCGTCCTTTACAGACACACACAACAACAACAGTCAGTCAGCACAGAGTTGCAGATGCCGTGCAGGTGTGTCCGCCTCCCCTGCAGCAGCACTGGCAGCAGCCCCGCCACAGAGATATTTTGTGTTTAAGAGCCTCATAGTCTTGTTCAGCACTTCTCTCATTAATAATGCCTCTCTACGCAGCAGTGGAAAAAGCTGAGGCATCATAAGCAGTACCTTACAGCTTATGTGCCCCCACAGCTATGTCTGACAACTCTAAACCCAAGTTCAACCACCCTCCTTTGGACAACTAATGACATGCATTTTGAGATGGTGATGGTATTGTCATCACTTCTGCAAACACAAACAGAACCTTTTGTGCAGAATAACAGACCAAACTGTCCATCCTTATTGTCATATAGACTCTAACGTTGCAGTGTTTCACAGCAGAGGACATTTAGAGGGCAGCCAGTGCAGGGTCTGGCTCGGCATAAATGCAGAAAAATCCCCGTTGTCAGATTTGGATTGGAAATCCCTTTTTGAAACTAGCTGAATATAGAATACCTGATGCATTTTTCCTATGAAAATAATTTTTGAATCTCAAACAAAAGATAAAATCAAAGAAAAAGTTTTACAAACCATTATTGGCTCGGCATACGGACACACGAACAATACTGTGAGCTGCCACCATGTCATGAAGCATGACGTATTGCTGGAGAAAGAGAAGAAAAATAACAATGATTAAAAAACCTTTTTAATTCCCATGAACATCTGTGAATTGCAAGGATGTTTTCATTTGAGTTAGTCAACCATGAGCCAGTAAACCACGTGCATGCGTTGGACTGAAAACGCTAGATTAGATACTCAGTTTAGTCACTGGTATAAATCATAATGGTAGAAGGAAATAAGAGGGGGAAAAAGGTCTTCAACAGGCAGTCGTCTGATTCTGTGGTACTTAATGTAATGTTCCATATAAATGAGTCAGCCTTTGAAGACGTTTATCTGAGACTGAAAACAAAAACAATCGTGGGAACGCCATCAGGCAAAAACACAGCTGGACAAACTGGGCTTAGGCCCCATTGCTAATGAGGTGGGAAAAAAGCAAAAGCTAAGTAAGCCGTCATCATTGTGTTTTGACATAATGATACAATAAGTAAATCTAAGGATACGTTATCAGTGGCTGATATGACATAAATACTTGAATAGTTTAAGTTATTCCAAGGATGCTGAAGATTTTCAAAACAAGTGTTTATATTAGAAAAAAAGAATCAACCTGTTTCTTCTTTCACACATTTGCTGATTAATTCTGTATTAATAGAGCTCTGTGCTAAAATTTAGTTTCATTAAACAAAATCTAAGTATTACAGAAAAACAAAGTGAACTAATTTTCAACCCACTGACTTTAAATTGCTCCTGACAGAAATACGAGTTCAATTCAATCTCATGATGTTGTAGAGCTTACCTTTTTGATGGTGTACAAAGAGGTAGCTATGGATATGACCGACATTAAAACAATGGCCGCAGCATAGTAGTAATACTCATCGGCACTCCACAGGATCACACTGAAGAGTTGGAAGATGTAGAAAGGGTTGAGGACCTGCAGAAGGATTTAGAGAGGAATCGGTATGGCAAGCAAAGAGGTCAAATAAAATAAAACAAAACAAAACAAAGAGAGAAAAACGGAGAAAGATCCAGAAATCACAAGAAAACAGAAATATTTGAAAATGTTGAACCAGTACAATTTCCTTAAATATAAAAAAAAAGAAAAGAAAAATTTTAAACACAGTTTCATTCATAATGCGCTGAAATGATTAACAACCTACTTCAGCTAATCGCATTAACATGAAAAAGTAGCAAGACAGCAGTACATAAGCACGACTCTGTTCTGACAGAAGAAAAGGATTTCTGTTCTCAAATTATTATACGTGTGCCACACAATAAACTAATTCACTAATATTTGGTGCAAGGTGTCAATAAACCCACAAGATGAAAAGATGTCTCACACACATTCATGCTGCATACAGAAACTCAAACTTTGCTTTTACCTCTTTGATAAGCAGCTTGAAAACAGAAGGCACTTTCACTGCAATTTCATTCACTCCGAAGAACAGTCTCCTAAAAGACAGGAAGAAAAATTGTATTTAGTTTGTGTGTAAATACCAGAGACTGTGGATATTCCTCCTCCACTGTTCATTAACTCCAGTTACAATATCAGGGCTTATAGTTTTTAACCCCAACAACTGAACAACAACAACTCCTTGCACCTACAGTGCCGTACAAACTTGAGTGACTTTGTCTTTTGATTGAATGTTACCTGTACTCCTGCTGGTTCATAGTCAGGCCTGTGCTGTGCTCCGAGTGGAGGGTGGAGCAGCTGACCTGCAGATCCTCCAGGCCACTGTAATAGGAACATTGGAGGAGATACTTTAATTCCACATAACCGCAACAGCAAAAGCAAAACAAGCATGCAAGTTGCTATAAAATGAAAATCTTCTCCCCCTCAAGTTTTTTTTGTTAGTCAACATACAGAGCAAGAGTCATATATTTACTTGTCATTACTGCTGTGTGCAACCTTTGAAGAGTTTACTTAAGAGGATTCTGCAGTGAAAATTGAAAGTTATATAGTTATAAAAGAATGCTTACGTTAAAACCTCAAAGTTCTGCTTCTCGTCGTTCCAATAATACTTTGTGCTATGAAAGGTAAAGTAGCGAATCTGAGGGGAAAAAAGAGCAAAGGGACCAAAATAAGAGACAGATTTATTTGGCAAAAGTAATCATATTTGTATTGTTGTCCATAAAACAACCCTTCTATGAACTTTGAAAAACGACAGTCACATTCATTTATGTGCTTAGTGCATTTCCAGTTTATACTACAGATTTATGTTGAGACAAGTGTTGTGCCTACCTGCGTGGGCTGGTAGTCTGCAAATTTTCTGATGAGCTCCTGAGCAGGGCTGCCATCGGAGGGATGAATGGTGTGTCCGTTGGCCTGAGGTGGGGAAGCAGAGGAGGAGAAGGGGTAGGAGAGGGAGGAAGGAGAGGAAGGGGAGGAGGGGGAGGTGGTCTGGGTCTCCAGGCTGTGGAAGGGGTTTCTCCCTGGGGCAAGCATCACTCGCACCCTGGCCAGGAACCAGCGCCGGAACTCATCCTAAACCACCCAAACAAAGTTAATCTAGTGAATTTCTGAGAAGCTTCATTAAGTAACAACAAATTTCCCCCTATTAAGTGCAACGTTTATGAGGAGGAACAACATTATTCTATATGTCAGTCTCCATTTTTAGTCACTGGGAAGTGGGGTGAGAGCTCATAACTATATTTCCATTAATATAACGGAAAAATACAGATGTGAAATTTTTTACTAAAATAATAATAATAATAATTAAAGCTGCAAGCAGCGTTATGAGGGCCCTCGCACCCCGGCACGTCGAGCCACGCCCAACACCTACAACCAGCACGTCCGATCTGATGTCAAATTGATGGAATTCATGCATTTAACCACCAGTAAAGTAAAGTGTGCATGTTAGTCCCCGTAGGGAAATAGTTCCTCTGCATTTAACCCATTCACCCAGTGAAGCAGTGGGCAGCCACCAATGCAGCGCCCGGGAAGCAGTGTGTAGGGACGGTACCTTGCTCAGGGGTACCTCAGGGTAGCGTTCAGTGGAGTCGAACCACCGACCTTCCGATCATGGGGCCACCACTCTACCTACTGAGCTATCCCTGCCCAGCTAACATTTCATCTCATTCGATCATGATTATAGTCGTCCCACTAGGTGGCGCTCTAAACATTACTGACAAATGGCATAACAACAACTATTTCTGAGCTCGAGTCTCATCATGCCTGCGACCTTTGTGTGAGATTGGACATTGTGTTTTTGAGTGACAGCAGATTACTGCTTTTTGGCGAGTGTTTGAAACTCTACGTGCCGCCATGACCACCCCGTTTCCCTCAACGTAAAAAGCTTCGCAATTTAACATCACGAAGGTCTTCAGATTCCACGCACTGCAGATCACGTCAATCTGATGAAAATCTTTGGAGGAGTTCGTCAAAGTACGGAGCCTGAAAAGAGGGGAAAATGTCGCGAAAATTAAGATAAGATAAGATAAGATAAGATAAGATAAGATAAGATAAGATAACCTTTATTAGTCCCACACGTGGGAAATTTGTTTTGTCACAGCAGGAAGTGGACAGTGCAAAAGTTATGAGGCAAAAATTAGAATACAATAAGAATAAATACAGTACACAGCTGTACAGAATAGAATAAAATAAAATAAATATACAATAAGATAAAAATAGAATACAAATACAAATACTATATACAACTGAGTAAAAATACAACGATGACAGAAAGGATTATTGCACTTAGTATTATTGCATAGTATTATTGCATATGTATGGATGTGTGTGCTTGATCAGTTAAAGTCTTTATTATGGAGTCTGACAGCAGTGGGGAGGAAAGACCTGCGAAATCTCTCCGTCCCACACCGTGGGTGCCGCAGTCTCCCACTGAAGGAGCTGCTCAGTGCTGTCACAGTCTGCTGCATGGGGTGGGAGATGTTGTCCATCAGGGATGACAGCTTAGCCGCCGTTCTCCTGTCACTCACCACCTCCACTGGGTCCAGAGGGCATCCTAGAACAGAGCTGGCCCTTCGGATCACCCTGTTCAGTCTCTTCCTGTCCCCAGCAGAGATGCTGCCGCCCCAGCAGACCACACCATAAAAGATAGCAGAAGCCACCACAGAGTCATAGAAGGTCTTCAGGAGTGGGCCATCCACTCCAAACGACCTGAGTCTCCGCAGCAGGTACAGCCTGCTCTGCCCTTTCCTGTAGAGGGCGTCTGAGTTATGAGTCCAGTCCAGTCTATTGTTCAGATGAACACCAAGGTACCTGTAGCTGTCCACAGCCTCAATGTCCATACCTTGGATGTTCAGTGGTTGCAGTGGAGAATGCTTGTGCCTGCGGAAGTCTACCACCAGTTCCTTGGTTTTACTGGCGTTGATCTGGAGGTAGTTCAGCTGGCACCAGTCCACAAAGTCTTGGGTCAGACCTCTGTACTCCTTGTCGTCCCCATCAGTGATGAGGCCGACTATTGCAGAGTCATCAGAGAACTTCTGCAGGAAGCACTGGGTGGAATTGTGGGAGAAGTCTGCAGTGTAGATGGTGAAGAGGAACGGAGCCAGAACCGTTCCCTGTGGGGCCCCCGTACTGCAGACGACCCTGTCCGACACACAGCCCTGAGTCCTCACATACTGTGGTCGGTCGGTGAGGTAGTCCAGGATCCAGGTAGTGAGGTGATGGTCCACTCCAGAGTTCACCAGCTTGTCCTTTAGAACCGAGGGAAGAATGGTGTTGAAGGCACTGGAGAAATCAAAGAACATGATTCTCACAGTGCTTCCAGCGGTCTCCAGGTGAGCGAGGGAACGATGTAGGAGGTGAATGACGGCATCATCCGCTCCAATGCCAGGCTGGTAGGCAAACTGAAGTGGGTCCAGTGATGAGCTTATTAGGCGCCGAAGCTGAGCCAGGACCAACCGCTCCAGGGTCTTCATCAGGTGGGATGTCAGAGCCACCGGCCTGTAGCTGTTGAGGTCCTTGGGGCGTGAAGTCTTTGGCACTGGTACAACACAGGAGGTTTTCCAGAGCTGTGGGACTCTTCCCAACCTCAGGCTCAGGTTGAAGAGGTGCTCCATCACCCCACACAGTTGGTCCGCGCAGGACCTGACGACCCTCGAGCTGATGCCATCTGGACCCGCTGCCTTCTTGCCATTAATCCTCCTCAGTTCCCTCCTAACCTGGGTGGTTGAGAGAGACAGGCTGGAGCCTTGTGTTGAGTGTGTATTGGATGCTGTTGTTGGGGGTGGGGGGGAGTGAGCAGGGTGAATAGAGGAGGTGTGAAGTGTCTGAGGTGGAACAGCAGCAGTGGGGGTGGGTGAGTCTGCAGCCGATGTTGCAGACTGCCTCATGGCTGAATCAAATCTGTTGAAGAAATGATTCAGTTCATTTGCCCACCTCACATCCCTCCCAGGCAGAGAGTTCTTAAAATGGTTGACTTTCTGTTGGATTTGGGATATTGCTCCAAGAGACTTTTTTTTACATCTTGATATCTTCTACAAGCTTATCAGGTTTCAGACTCATAGATAAAACACAGAGCAGGGGCTGATGATTTGAAATTTTGTAGGGGGTGCTGTGGAGCCATTTTGCGCTATTCAAGGAAAGTGATCACATAACAAAGCATTCATCACATTGGAGGTGTGGGCCAAATTTCAAGACTTTTTAAACTTTCCAAGCCCCTCAAAAGCCACTTCATTGTTAATGGTGGAAATGGCAAAATTAGAGCCAAAATGTCACCTTCACGTCCAAATGCCGGACTTCCTGTTGGGTTTGCGTCAATGTGCCCACAGACTTTTTTTGTTCGTCTTGGCATGGTAACACAGGTGTGTCAAATTTCATACATGTAGCTGAAATGATGTGGTCGTAGGGCTGCATTTAACAAGGCATAGGTGGCGCTGTAGAGCCATTTCCCAGTGCTCATATGTAAAACCATTAAAATACAAAATTTTTCACCAGACCTGGCATGTGTGCAAAATTTCATGAGTTTTTGAGCATGTTTAGGCCCTCAAAAAGGCCCTTGTTTTGCCTGAATAATAATAAGAAGAAGAAGAAGAAGAAACGGGGCAGATACAAAAGGGCCTTCGCACTTTTAGTGCTCGGGCCCTAATAATAATGTAGACAGACAGAAATCAACAAAAAAAACAACAAAGAAAAAGCCCACAACTGTGTTTGCACATATTAAAATTAAATGTTAATTATTATTATTATTATTTACTAGTCTTCAAAATAGTTACTTCTAATTACGTCTTTACCATTTTTTTCATGAATTGGCAACACCAAATAATAAATAAAAAAGAAGCCAAAATTGTTTTAATATGTTTTGATTAGTTTGTTGATAAAATGTTTAATCTCTAAAATCCACCACTTCCTTTCTAGATTTTTTCCAACCAAATATTAAAAACCCATTTAATACGAAGAAAGAGAGAAAAAAATAGAAAAACTTATTTTCTAAGTAAATAATTTTTCTCTTTTTTGAATAATAATGACTCACTGCTGCTTTACTTGCTACCTACCGTGGAGCGCAGCAACACCACTTTGGCCTCACGGGCTGTGGTACGAGTGCAGGTGGACTTGACGCACCATTCTGGCATCCAGTAGAGCACCAGGAGAAGGAAGCCCCCTGTACACAGCACCCCGAGGCCCACCAGGGCCAGCCGCCAACGACACAGACGGTAGCCCTGCAGCTCCTTAACAAAAAAAAAAAGAGAAAACAGGAGCACAGTATGGCACGTTAGGTAACACAGTATGTAACTTTCTGGTAGTCCCACAGGAGTTAGCAGTGAAGACAAAGTAAGCGTAGCGGTCATCACTGTAGACTGGACCGCAGGTGGGGTCGAGCAGCGTGAGCTCACTGGGGTTCAGGCTGGGAACAGACTCCAGTTTCACAGCCAGGGTGGTTATGGTACCATTAGGGAAACACTCAGTAAGCAGTGAGAAGAAATTGCAAGCCATCAAGAAGTCACTGATGGGCACATTAGATTCTGGATCCTTCAGGATCACATCAATTCTGGTATTTTTTCAATATGCGTATATGTGAAATGAAAAATACCATCTCCTCCTCTTCCCCCTTGTTGACAATCTTGAGGTCTTCCTTCTCCATGCTGCAGAACAGTTTGCCAAGCCCCTTCCTTAGTCACTGCAAACAGATCAGACAAAATGTCAACGGTGAACAGTGCGGGAAACATTTAATGCTGGGCTTACACTGTGCGATTTTTTGGCCCATTTTGAGCCGATTTTTGAGTCGTGCGACCGTTTTGGCGATCGGCCCGATTTTGGCCTTCATCGTGCGTCGTGCATCGTGTAGTATACGTGGGGTAACGAGACGCGATTAACACCTCACGACCAGCTCCCGATCATCAATCGCTTGGTCGTTTGAAATCCTCGCGACCGTCGTGAGGGTGTCACCGCAGTTTCTCACACTGCGCACGCGCAAACACAAATGTCAGCGAAAAAGACGGCGCAGCACGGCAGTACAGCGTGTGATCTGGACACAAGCGACGGAGGCACAACTTGTAGAACTATGGTAAGCTGATCCGAGCCTTTTCGATGTGGCCTCACAAAATTATCACGACCACAACAACCGTGAAAATAGTTGGATCTACACTGCTGCTCAATCACAGCTGCCTGATCAATGTTTTTAGCAATTTAGCAAAGTTGATGGCGGTGGTGTGCGTGTCTGTGTGTGAAAGACAGAGAGGGAGAGCGAGCGACAGAATTTCTGTTATAACCTTCATTTTATGGACGCACAGTGTGAGCACTCGGGTCGCATCAGAGCATCGGGCCGTATAGTGTGAGACCCTGCATCGTGACCTATGAACTTCTAACCCTTGCGAGTCAATCGTACAGTTTGAGCAGGAGCTGAATCGCGCGACTGGGGGAAAAAAAAATCGCACAGTCTCTGCCCAGCTTAAGCTTCACAGCAGGCTTTGAAACCGAGAGCTCAACAGCACAGTGTCGGAACAAGTCACAAGATA
Organism: Aulonocara sp. 'chitande type north' Nkhata Bay; assembly: GCF_057382095.1. Lineage (NCBI taxonomy): Eukaryota > Metazoa > Chordata > Actinopteri > Cichliformes > Cichlidae > Aulonocara > Aulonocara sp. 'chitande type north' Nkhata Bay. The sequence goes on from NC_141358.1 coordinate 39,103,372, forward strand.
ACACCACATTATTTGTTTAAATTAAAGATTGATTAATCAAAGCCCTGTAAAGTGCTTAACAATGTCAAATGTCAAAGACAAATGTCAAAAGCAAATTACAACTTTGGAAAGCAAGTTTCTGTCTTTTTAATCAATATTCTTAACGCAATCTTCTTGACTGAAGTGACCAGGGATTTTGTATTTAAGCTCCACGTGGCAGGTCGGATATTGCTTAGGAAGGAAGCTGATTTTCTGCATCATTCACAAGATCAAAAAAACATTTACCAGCACTCAAAGTATGCACTTTAAGCCAAAGAGGTTTGGACCAGTGGAAGTAACGGCAACTACAGGAGGGTTTTAATCTATAACACATATAGTCACACATATAATCTATAGAATATATATTTTTAGCTAGCAGATCATACACATGTTATACTCGCTAACCCTGCGAGCATGCTATATATTTAATTTTTAGATTTATTGAAAGAAATCTCACTTGTGGATTTTTTTCCCCCAATAAAGTTTGAAGTGACAAATCCTCACCCCCCCACCTCCCTCTTCACCCACGACTGCAGACCTGCTGATGGTTCCAACACCATCATTAAGTTTGCAGATGACACCACGGTGATTGGCCTCATCAGTGACAACGATGAGGCCGCCTACAGGGAGGAGGTGGATCGTCTGGCTGAGTGGTGCGACACAAACAACCTGCTGCTTAACACCGAGAAGACCAAGGAGCTCATCGTGGACTACAGGAGGAATGCTGACCCACATCCACCCATCTACATTAAGGGGACGGCTGTGGACCGTGTGAGCAGCTTCAAGTTCCTGGGAGTCCACATCTCCGAGGATCTCATCTGGACGACCAACTGCTCCAAGCTGGTCAAGAAGGCTCACCAGCGCCTCTTCTTCTTGAGGACTCTGAGGAAGAACCACCTGTCCTCAGACATCCTGGTGAACTTCTATCGCTGCACCATCGAGAGCATCCTGACCAACTGTATAACAGTCTGGTACGGGAACTGCTCTGCCTCGGACCGGAAGGCGTTGCAGAGGGTCGTGAAAACTACCCAGCGCATTGCCAGAGCACCACTTCCTGCCATAAAAGACATCTACAGGAAGCGGTGTCTGAAAAGGGCTGGGAAAATCATCAAAGACCCCAGTCACCCATCACATGGACTCTTCACCCTCCTGCCCTCTGGGAGGCGCCACAGGAGCCTCCGGACTAAGACCACCAGGTACTGGAACAGCTTCTTCCCCACAGCTGTCAGACTCCTGAACTCTGCCTCCTGACATCTGACCCACATTAAACTCACGGACTGGACATACACACACACACACACACACACACACACACACACACACAACCACCTACACACACACACACACACACACACACACACACACACACAATGGACAACTGTACCCTCAAACACACAATAATAACATGGACTGAACCACCACTCACAACCACTAGCACTTTATATAGCCTCTTAACTGCACTACTGTATAGTTCTGTGTAAATAATCATACGATAATTTTTAATTCTATAACTGTTTACAACTTGCATAGTTCCCATTTCTGTGTAAGTGTATAAGTTCATTATTTCATATTCTGTATAGTTTTTTTCATATATATATCCTGTTCATAGCTTGTACTCACTACAGCCTGTACATACTTATAGTTATAGCATATTCATAACATACTTCATACCGTGTACATATTACATACCATAATAGACCCATTTCTGTAATATACTTACATATCTATATTATTGCTAATATATATTGTAATATATCTATATCATGGCTAAAGCACTTCTGGATGGATGCAAACTACATTGCCCTGTACCTGTGACATGTGCAATGACAATAAAGTTGAATTCTATTCTATTCTATTCTTTTCTGGCTGCCACTTCAAACAATACTGTCTTTATTTCTGTGGCTCTCTCTTATTATGAATCACTTTGTGGCAGAATACACTTTAGACAAATGTAAATGAAAGCATCGCCGTATGCCAATTGTAAACTGCAGGCATGTGCCAGTCAGTTTAGAATAGTTCCCATTAACTAATTTCACTTGGTAAGGATAAAATTGGAATAAAATATAAATTAAAACATTATGGACATAAAGTTAAGAACATGTCTATGGATACATTAGTGAACCGTTTTGTTTTTCCTATCTCTGTCCACATACAGTCGTGCAGCATTTACATTGGGTTAAAGAGATTTTAGCAAATTACAAATTCAGATGTAGACTGTAGCACACAAAACATGGCCCAGCAGCAATGAACAGCACTCCCCAAAAAGCTGCTCAACCTTAGTACACCTGAGACTATCTCTTAAGTCAATACACCCACACAGTCTGAATGACTCATCAAACTCATGCATTACTCCATATCAAACTTGTTGCTCCATTCCTCTCTCAATTCCCAAGAGGACTACACATCCCGTACAGAAGGAAAATTGCCAGTGTGTTTGGACGTGCATGTGAATTTTGCTGTATTATCCACTGAACAATCTTTGTCAAATGATTCCTAAGGTGCTTGTAAACACAAGTTGGGCTATAGACAGTTTCACTTTTTACTTAAAACCCCAGCAAACCGTCACTAAGTAATATTACAGATATATTACATTTTTTTTTGGCCTCTCAAAGATATTCAAGACTACTTGAAGATTTCCGACTACTTGAAGATTTCCCAGACAGGGAAAGGAGTGAGGAGGTAAGTGACGGAAGTGACGGACAAGGTAAGCGACTCATGTTGTAACTGACGTCAGACGCCGGAGATTTTGGCGGAAAATTAAAGCAAATGGTAGTTTAGATTTGAACAAATTCATTTAAGCTTCAGCATTACCAAATACACTTATCAATTGTCTTATAACTAACACTATTTGTCTAAATAATCTCCAACACCCTGGAGAACAACGAGGAGAGTTTAGAGACTCTCCAAGATTACATCGATCAGTGCTTTCAGGATCTCGTGATGAAGAAGACCCCATGTGCAGCTTCCCCGGCCAAACCTGAGACGCCGTCGTCGAAAAGACAACGCCCGGCAGATTCCCCCGGCTCAACATCGCCAGCCGGCAAAGATATTGCCGACATATTGGAGTCAATCGACAAGCGATTGTCCAGTTTCGACGCAAGGGTGTCCTTGGTGGAGATTCTTCACCGAGAATTTAAATGCTTGCGAGAATCCCTGGAGTACAGCCAGCAGCAGGTGGAAACGCTTGCTGCTGAAAATGCCACGCTAAGGGAGTCGGTGAAATGTCTCACAGATAATGTTACCCAGCTCAATAGAGAAAATAAAAAAATAAAAGAAACAGTTATCGATCTACAAGCTCGTAGCATGCGTGATAATCTGGTATTTTCTGGTATTCCAGAAGCCGCTGGAGAGGACGCGGAGACCACGGTAAAAAGCTTCATCAAAACCCACCTGAAGCTGCCGGAGGACACTGTGAAGAACATCGTCTTCGATCGGGTACATCACCTCGGCCCCATTCGGGCTACGGCCGGGAGACCACGTCCTATCGTGGCCAAATTCGGCCACTTCAAACAAAAGCAACATGTGAAAAGCCGCGGCAGGGAATTAAAAGGAACGGACTTCAGCGTGAACGACCAGTTCCCCAAAGAGATCTTGGAACGACGCAGGGTCCTCTTCCCAATCCGACGCGGCTTCATCCAGAAGGGCTCCCGCGCTGTCATCGCTGTGGACCGGCTGTACGTGGACGGACAGCTCCACCGCGACCCCAACATCACTCCGTGGCTGTATTAACCTCACACCAGATAAGAATCAGCTGCACCATTTCCCTATCCACTCACACTAACTTGCATTAACATCTGTTTAACAAATCGCATCTTAAAGTGTGATTTCATAGCAGAATTAACACCGTCACTCTCCGTCAGTGATTTAATTGGAATGTTTACGTTTTGTTTTGTTTTTTTTCTTCTCGTTTTTTTTCCCTCTCTTTTCCCCCTCTTGGTTTTATGCTGCTCACCCCTGTCCTTGGTTTCTTTCTTTATTCCTTTCACTGCCTCGATCACCTGCTTCGATACTCATCCACAAACATCCTTTATTTCGACACATACGCACCATGCGCTCAACGGCAGCACATTTACATCAGTCAGGCAGCGCACACAGTCGTTTAGGATACACACACTTAAGCCAAGCCTACTCATATTAGTAACTATGCATACACAAAGTCCGACTCAGGGAGCATCTCGCCACACATTTTTTCTCTCTCTCCTTCTCTTTATTTATGAACAAGTGACGTATTCTCTCCACCTGGCTAAGCGACGCACACAGCATACATCCCTAGTTATACACAAACATCTATGGGTACACTGAGGTTCATTACATGGAATATAAATGGAGCTGGCTCCAGAGTAAAGAGGTTAAAAATATTTAACCAACTCAAAAAACTACAGGCAGATGTTGTCCTTTTACAAGAGACCCACAGACCTCTTAGAGGTTCGAATGAACTTAAAACACCTGAGTTTCCTAATGTGTTCTCAGCTTGTTATAATTCTAGACAAAGGGGAGTAGCAATTTTAATACATAAAAATATTAATTTCACAGTACTCGATACAGTTATAGATCCAGAGGGCAGATTCTTAATCATTAAACTATCTATACTTGATAAAAAGCTATGTATTGCAAGTGTATATGGTCCAAATGTTGATGATCCCTCATTCTTTCACGGTTTTTTCAGTGCACTCTCTGAACACTTAGATGGCACACTTGTTCTTGGAGGCGACCTCAACCTTGGACTAAATGAAGACATGGATAGGCTCAATACAGCGGGAACTCAGCGTAATTGGCAGTCCACAAATATAATCAAACAGTATATGAGCGACTTTGGTCTTTGCGATGCATGGCGCTCCCTTCACCCCACCAGTAAGGAATATACTTTTTTCTCACATGTCCATCACTCCTACTCTCGTCTGGATTATTTTTTGGTCAGCAGCTCACTGCTGAACGACATTTCAGACACTGAGATTCATCCTATAGCTGTCAGCGATCATGGTCCTGTATCTTTAACACTAATGCACAAGAATAATACTACGCCAAGAAAAAACTGGAGATTTAATATATCACTACTTAAAGATGAAGACTTTATTAAATATTTTAAAAAAAGAGTGGACTTCATATTTGGACTATAATGACACTCCCGAAACATCAGCTTCTGTTCTATGGGAAGCAGGGAAAGCTGTGATGAGAGGTAAAATAATTTCTTTCTCATCACATAAAAAGAAAAAAGAAAACAAAAATATTCAGGAATTAGAAAAAAACATCAAATCACTAGAAGAAGCCTACGCGTCCCACCAAGATCAGGAAACATTGAACAAAATACGCAAAACAAAACTAGAATTAAATGAGATAATTGATAAAAAAACAAAATTCTTAGTACAAAGACTACGCCTACAAAATTATGAACATGGTAATAAATCTGGTCAATTTCTAGCAAACCAGCTAAAAACAAATAAAGAAAAAACAACTATATGTGCTGTTCAAGATTCATCTGGGAACACAATATATGATCCGATACAAATAAACAACATTTTCAGGGATTTCTATAAAACGTTGTATTCACCACAAATAAACCCATCTAAAAAAGAAATTGATCAGTTTTTGGACAACATAACTCTTCCAAAATTATTGGACACTCAAGCAATGGCACTGGATTCACCATTGACACCAGGTGAACTCCAGGAAGCTCTGATAAGTATGCCCAATAATAAGGCTCCAGGTCCAGACGGCTTTCCTGCAGAATTCTACAAAGAATTCTGGTCGATTCTAGCACCAGTTTTCTACAGAACGTTGTTGGAAATTAAAGAAAAGGGCAGACTTCCATCAAATATGAATTCTGCAAACATTAATCTCCTGCTAAAACCAGGCAAAGACCCTGTATATCCCTCAAGCTATCGTCCAATATCCCTTATAAACGTAGACCTTAAAATAATCTGCAAAGCTCTCTCAAAGAGACTGGAGAAAATAACCCCCCTCTTAATTCATCCTGACCAAACTGGTTTCATAAAAGGTAGGCACTCATCAACAAATACACGTAGATTACTTAATTTGATAGACTACTCATACAGTAAAAACCTAGAAACTACAATATTCTCTTTAGACGCAGAAAAAGCATTCGACAGAGTTAACTGGAAATTTCTATTTGCAACTTTACACAAATTTGGTTTTGGATCCTCTTTCATAAACTGGTTAAAAATATTATATAATTCCCCAACAGCTTGGGTTAGAACAAATGACCAGACATCCTCCAGCTTCTGTCTCTTGAGGGGCACCAGGCAGGGATGCCCACTCTCCCCTTCACTGTTTGCAATTTTTATTGAACCACTAGCAGCAGCAATTAGACAGAATTCAGTAATTAAGGGCATAAAATGCAAGAACGTGGAACATAAAATCAGCCTTTATGCGGATGATGTGTTACTCTTTCTCCAAAATTCACAAACCAATATCTCTGGGGTGATTGAATTGATAAACTCTTTTGCAAGAATATCAGATTACTCAATTAACTGGTCAAAATCTACAGTTCTACCGATTAATTGCTCCCTCCATAATTCCTCTTCTACACCACTGCAATCGGGAAATATAAAATATTTAGGTATTAATGTTTCTCCCAAGCTTGCAGATCTAACTAAATTAAACCATATCCCACTTTTAAAGAAGGTAGAAGATGATCTGGCTAGATGGAAATGTCTACCCATATCACTCATGGGAAGGGTTGCCGCTATAAAAATGATGGTCTTACCAAAAATAAATTATTTATTCTCAATGATCCCAACTAAACCGCCACAAGATTGGTTCAGATCTCTAGATTCATGTATGTCCAAATTCCTTTGGAAAAATAAACCCCCACGTATAAGCTTAAAAACACTACAAAAGACCAAGGATAAAGGAGGACTAGAACTGCCTAACTTTCAGCACTACTTCTTAGCCAACAGGCTTCAGTTTATCTCAGGATGGCTAAAACATACCCTCTTAGATGAACCTTGGCTAGATGTAGAACAAGCACTTTGCAATAATCTAGAGATCTCAGACCTACCATTTATCAGCTCAAACATCCAACGACATGAATGCTTTAAAAGCATCAACATCAGCTCTTCTCTGACAGCATGGTGGGAGTTTCTAAAATTGACGGCGTCTTCATTAATCCCATGCAAACGTACACCTATTTGGAACAACCCTGACATATTACAAAACAATAATATGATAAACTTTTCATATGGAGTGGTAAAGGAATCAAATATTTAGAACATATACTAGAAGGAACAGAATTTATTTCATTTGACGGACTAGCTACACAATATGGGATCAACAAGAAAAGATTTTTAGAATATCAACAAATTAAATCCATAGTAAAAAAGAAATTTAAACCGGGTCAAGTTGAACTACAAACACCACCAAGTGTGGTTCAATTTCTTACTCTTAAAACCCCCAAATTACTATCCAAAATATACAGAATGCTTTCTAAAACAGATGAATCAATATCACTTCCTATTGCAAAATGGGAAGCGGATTTATCAGTTAACTTAGACCTAAACTTCTGGTCTCAGATTTGCTTAAAAACCTTTCATCTAATTAGAAATCCCAGTCTTCAATTAATTCAATACAAAATATTACATAGAGTGCACTATACAGGTCATCGGATGTTCAAGATGGGCTTTACGTCTACCAACAACTGCTCACACTGCCAAACCAATTCACCGGACAATTATATCCACGCTCTTTGGTTCTGTCCACCAGTTCAGAAGTTTTGGCGCGAGATATGTGAAGACTTATCAAAGTGTCTGAAATGTAACATTCCAACTTCCCCCTTAGTGTGTTTGTTGGGCAGCTTAGATAATGTCACTTCAGAAAAGAATATCGCCCATATGGTTTTCACTGCCCTATGCATAGCCAAGAAAACAGTCCTCATGAACTGGAAAAATAAAAATAATCTTAATTCTAACCAATATAGAAATTATCTATTAGATTACATCAGTCTTGATACAGCCTCTGCCACCACATCAGATCAATTGCTCTGGGCTCCTTTGATCAGCTCCATCACCTAGTGGGGGTGGGGGGTCATAGTTTGGTCCCGCCTTCACTGTTGTGATTGGTGTGGGGGTAGGGACAGGCTTAGGGCGTCGGGGGGTTCCCCGGAGGCATTTTCCTTGGGGGGCTCAACCCGGGGTAGCGGTCATGTCCGGCTAGGGGCTCTGTTGGCTCTCAGGTGACTGTTTCCTCGCGGCTGCGTGCAGCGGGACTAGGGGAGGGTCTGTGCTGACGGACGTGGGTTACTGACCTGGTAGCCTGGCTGCCCCTGGGTGGGTCCGGGATGGGCGTGAGGTTCTGGGGGCGCTCCGTCTCTGGGCTGGGGCCCGGGCCGGGCCTCGGGGGCTTGGGTCCTGGTTGGTGTGTTGCCGGGGTTGTGGGCGGGTGGGTGCATGGGGGCCCAGCCCTGGAGCAGGGTGCCGCCGGTGCATCGAGCCACCTGGGGGGCTCTCCAACTGGTGGGGAAGATTGTCACATCTTGCAGGAGCTTTCCTCTCCTCGGGAGCTTTCTCTACAGGAGGGGGAGATACAGGAGAGGTGGAGGAAGATCTCAGCCTGGGTGTTTATTGTCTTATGTAGTCTGGAAGAAGAGTGGATGGTGGGGTGGGTGCAGTTTTCTCTGTGGTGGGGTTGGGTGGACTGTCCTGGGCTCTGTGGGGCCGGGAGGCGCTGCTGCGCTGGGCCCCGGTCTGGATGGGCCTGGGCCCCTTTCCCTGGTGGGTCGCGGAGTATGGGGGTGCCTACTGGGGTCAGCGGGGGAGCCGGCCCCAGGGAGGGGTCACTTGCCCCTCCCTTCCTTCCCTCCCCATCTCCAGCTGCCTCCCTCTTCCCGCTCCATCACAACCACCCACACATGCAGGACCTTGGAGTAGGGGTATGTCACCAGGGTGCAGAGGAGGCCACCCCCCCCGTCCCCTTCTGGCTGCCCCTGCCTCAATTTTATCCCACAACTTAGACATTCACATTACTCACACTCTCATTACACATACATATAGGATCTTGGGGGTGGGCACGATACACGGAATCCAAAGTACCATCAGGGTGTACACCCCACCCCTGGCGTCGTTGCCCACCTCTCAATGTTAAATACACGTAGACATTGAGGGCCAGCAGGAGGGACCATGCGCTTACCTGCTGCTCTCTGGCAGGTAGCTCCAAGCCCTCCTGGGTTTTAAATGCACCTTAGAACACACATGCATCAACACTACATATGAGCGGGTGGAGGGAGGTTTGGAGTCTTCTCTCACCCCCGTTCTCTGCGACCTGCTGGAGCGGGGCGGCTAGGAGGAGGAGTTGGCCGTCCGACTGCGGTCTGGAGTGTGGGGCCTCCCTGCTGCTGCGGAGTCGGGGCGGTCTGCCTCCCCCCACTGCAGGGAAAAGGGTAACACCACCTGGGTCTGGGTGCAGTTCCCCCCCCTCCAGGGGCAAGGGTACCTAGACCCGGGGCTTAGAGTACGCTTGGGGAGTGTGATCGTGTGTACAGCGTCTCTTTATGTCTGTCTCCACGTTGGTTGAGTGTGGAGTAAGTGTATATGAGAGCATGAGGGTGGGAATGGATGTTTGTATATGTGTGTGCCTGTATTTCTGTGTCTATATGTCAGGTTGGGTGTCAGGCGCCACCTCTCTGGGGACATCTTAGGCCCTCCAAGGTTTGGAGGCCTATCTCCCCCTACCACCACTTCCCCTGCCAGTGGCGGACTCCCTCAGACGTCGGTGCGTTGGTGGTTCTTTGTGTCCGGGGATGGGCGTCCAGGTACACACCGGCTCACTCCTTGGCGGCCGCTTATCGGGGCCTGGAGCCTGGGGCTTGCTCGGGCCACTTCGGAGGTGGGGTGCCCCCGGCCTCTCGGCCTGGGGCTCGGTCACTCAGGCACGGCCGGCGGAGCTCACGGGCGCGTCACTGCAACTCCCCCTGGCTTCTGCTCCGCGGCTGCTGAGTGAGCCCTCATCTGGGACTCTCCTCAGCTCTTTCTGGGACAGTGGCGCGGCTGCCCCTCTGTTGGTCTTCCTTGGTCTCTTGTGTTCTGGGGGCCTCTGGATGTCTGGAGTTTTGATCTCCTCCATACCTGCTTCATGCCCTGGAGGACGGGGCTGTGGCCCCCCCACACCCTCTAGCAGATCATTACATGAAGGAACCTTTTAAAAAAACAAGCGCGTCCATGCTCACAGGTGTACACACGGGTGATCACACCCACAAACTACACCCTTTTTGGCTCCTACCTCAAAGCACACTGTGTTCTGTTGATCTTATGTGCTGCACAATAATGTTTAATATTTAGTATTTACTGTCATATTCCCATATATCATTGTGATGTTGTTTATTCTATTACTCTTGTTCTCTTCTGCTTGTTTTCTTTTTTCTTTCTCAGCAGGTGACCCAGGTGATTGATATATGCATTTTTTTTCTTTTTTTCTTCTTTTTTTTCTTTTTCTGCTCATTCTGTTGGTTTTTGGTTTTTGCCCTTCTCCCCCGTCCCTCTTCTCAGCTGTTTCTCTTTCCCTCTTTCTTTCTCCCCTTCTTTCCCCCAGTCAAGTCTGTCCCATGTTCAGTAAGTGAAAATAAAATAAACAATAAAAGGTGAATCAAATGGACCATTACGGCAAGGCTGGGATGGTCAGTTTGGTAAAGTAAATCCGTTGGGCATCTTTCTTTGCCTTTAGACAACAATTCTGATGGCAAAAGAGCCAAACGGGACAGGCCAAAAAAAAAAAAAAAAAGTAATATTACAGACAGTTGATCAGGTTCACTCCAGAGGGGCTAAATGGGGCTACTTGGGGAAACATGGCACACAAAGATGCAAATTAATGTTTCAAGAAGTAAGGCCCAGACATTAAAACAGTGCCGCATTTGACCATTTCTACATTCCACAAAAGACAAGAGAAAGTAAAAAAGAAATCGGAGAAATCAGAGAATCCAGCTTCTCTGATTACATCAGGCACCACTGGTGGGGTGTGGAGTAACTGAAGGTGTAGCTCTGAAAGTCAAGAAAAACAAGTCAAGAAAAACCAAGGACTGCTTGACCTTTACCTTCCACTGTGCTAGCCTTATACAGGTCAGTATAGACAGGAGTCAAAGTTAACTGAAGTTAGACTCAGGTTACAAGCCTGAATATTAAATAGCAAAATACATCAGTACACACAAAGATAAGCAAATCCAACGAGGTATTAAGTCAGGCAAATGGTTAGGATACCCTCTCTGACAGCAATTATCACTGGAGAGTTCTGGTATGATATGTCAGGACAGAGTGCCAATAGGGCCACCCTTCTACTGCATCCAACGCCCTGTATAACCCAATTATCCTATATCACTGCCTCGCACACTCAGATCTTATCTTGCCTGCTGCACCCGGGTGGACTTTTTCTCTGGCATACTGCGGGATATTTTGCTTAGGACCAAGCCCTTCCTTGTATTTTTCAATAGCAGCCCCCCTAGCCAGCGCTCAGCGGTGGCTGCATAACAACAAGAACATTCCCTCCTAAATTTCTGCTATAACTGGAAATGCCAACCCAAGTACATCATGGACACAAGCACCCACATGACTGTCCAGAAATGCATTGGGAAGGCACAAGCACAACCCGATTGCATTACAGAAACATTTAAGCTAAAGGGACTGGACTGATAAACACACACACACACACACACACACACACACACACACACACACAAATCACTCAGCTTAACTCAACTACTCAAAACATTGAGACTGGACTGACTAATCAACACAAGCGCAAACACACTGACCTACACCACCAATCTATCGTACACACCAACCTGTAAATGCTCTTTTGCACGATATTATTACTGGACTTTTTGCACTAACTTCTTTACTTCCTAATTTTTGCTGCTACACTAAGGAATGTTTACTGTTCCTCCACTACCTCAACTCATCATCACAAAACCTTATTATTATGTTACGTTGTGTTTTTTTCTCACACTGTCACTTTGTTGCTCTTGTTCGCACATTTGCACGTGCACTTTGTTGTCTGCTGTCTGTTAACAAAAAAAAAAAAGTCTTCTTTAGATAGTTAGATTTTGTTAATTTATGTTGTCATTTATGTTAGGTCAGTCTGTCTTGTCTCTGCTAGCCAGCTAACTAGGCCTCTTAGTTAGCTAGTTTAGTGTTTTCTGTTAATTTATGTTGTAAATTTATGTTGCATGTACCACCTTGGTCCTGGAGGAACGTTGTTTCGCTTCACTGTGTACTAACTGTATATGGTTGAAGTGACAATAAAGCCGACTTGACTTGAAAAAGCTCAGGTAATTAGTTCCAGTGATTACCATGGACCAAATGGATTTAAATTTATTAACGGGAATCATTTCATCTTATTTTAAAAGCTTGTACAGATTCTCCCACATACAGCTTAATAATTACAAGCCATTTTTCCCATTTCAGTATTAACATCCTTCTCTTCAAGGACCAAACAGTCTTGGGATCTGGTGTAGGTGAAGATGTATACAGTGGGGAAAAAAAATACTCATGAGACACCCAGAAAATTTGCCAAGACAAAGTTTGAAATAAATGGAAAAAAGAAATTAATGCGACAATAGTTAGCATCAAGGAGGATTTATAGGCAGAAAGCATGCTTGGCAATCTTTCCATAAAACTATTTATGGAAATGGAATGTATTAAAACTATTTAATGCATTTAGCTTGACAACAATTTAAGGTTAATCAAAGATTTTTGTACATAAAACTCTGGTAACAGAGAGTGGTGTTATATGCTTTGGACCGTTAAAGGTTACACCTGAGTCATTAACTATTTTGTATTAAAGTGGTACTACAATAGAACCCTGTGGCACACCTCTGTTGACACTAATGAGGCTGGACTGTAAGCCATCAGACCCCACAGCTTGTATAACACAGCTGAGACAATTTGCCACCAAAACCAAAAAAAGATGCCTCATAAGACAGTCACGATAAAGAGTATCAAAAGCCTTAGATCAATGACTAAATATAATCAGGTACTGTTTTGTACCCCAAACAGAAGAATGACAAATAAATGACACATTTTAAAATAGAGTACTATGTTAAAAATGACCTCAATGACATAACATGACACTAGGGCTGCTCAATTAATCGAATTTTAATCACGATTACGATCTGGGCTTTCAACGATCATTAAAAATGACTGAGCCGATTATTAGCCCCTCCCTCGTGCTTTACTCTCGCGCTGCTCCGTGTGGCAAATCGAGCGCACCTCTCTGCATTTCGAACACGCGTCACAACAATTAAGAGGACCCGAGGGAAGCTCGGAAAGCTATGCAGAAGTTATTTGGAGAGGAGAGTGACTGCCGTTGGTTGAAAAGAGAGGTAAAAAAAAAAAAAAAAAAACTTCAGTGGTGTGGAAACATTATGGGTTCGCGGAGTCAGACGTGGATCAAGTAGACATAGTGTGTAAACTTTGCTACGGTGTCATAGCATAGCTGCACCACAGAGCAACACTGCAAAGTTCACTAAAAGTAGATGTTTACATTTTTCATTTATTTTTTATATTGCAAACATTTGCACTATTACCAGTATTTGCACACTATTTTATATTATTTTTTAAAGTCTTTATTCAATACATTGTTATTGTTAACCCTTTAAATCCCTGTAGAACCGGAACCGTGTAAGCTAGCGCAATAATTTGTTTTGCATATGAAACCGGAGGAGTTGTAATTACATCTTATGCCATCAGCTTGTCCTCGGTCACGGTTTCCTTCCACATAAAGCTTTGCAAAAATTGCATATAAAGCGCTTGCAGGAACAAAAACATAATATTCCAGAAACACGCTTTGCCGTTCCTATCAGCTGTTCGTAACACTTCCCACATTGAAAAAGACGTCAACGCGAACTATCGCATGTCCGCCATTTCCTGTCCGAAACCGGAAGTGACGTCATTTTCGTGGAAAATGTAGTTTTTTACTTGTAGGCCTTAAAAGCCTATACTGGTGATTTTATAAGTCATGTTTGACTCTATACTTTTCTGAATAGTTTCTGGGATGCTTGGAACTCGAATTGCACTGCTGGAAATAGTTTATTTTGATGCACATGCTGTTTTCTTTGCAAATTTGCATCATAGGATTGTTTTTTGTTTTTCCTGCAGTATATAAAAATTGCTGTATCTCCAAAATAAAACTATGAAGACACTCAAAATAAATTTCCTGTGGTGGGAAACTATTTTTTGCAACTTTTTTGTATTTAAAGTTTTGAGGGATAAGCCTCTTAAATTTCCCCAAGTAGAAATATATGTAAAAAAAAAAAAACAAACAAAAAAAAAAAAAACGATTTTCAATTTTTTTGTAGTTTATTGCACTTTTTTGCAATTAATGTAATTACTATGGACTTAATGCATACATATTATTAAAATATGGGCTATAACAGTTGTATTGATGTATAGCAAATTGAAATGCTCCCAAAAATGGCACTACAACATGTAAAAAAAATAATATAAGCTCTGGCGGACTTGGTTCTATGGTAGGTCTTAAAGGGTTAAATAAATATCGTCAAATAATCGATATCTCAATTTCAGTGAAAATAATCGTGATTATCATTTTTGCCATAATCGAGCAGCCCTACATGACACAACATCCAAATATAAATTGCAGCTAAAAAGGATTACAGAGTATCAAGTTTATGTGGTTACTGAAACCAAGACTGTTACGTAGTCTATCCAGATAACAGAGGGTGGTGACCTCTAATTACAGGTTCCAAACAGACAACAGCAGTTGAAACCTTACCAGACTTATGACCCCATTTATGATTCAAGTACCACTATGTGACAACTTAACTGAAGCTAAGAAAAAGTCGAGTCAAATTTTTTTTCCTATCTGCCAGGTTAGGAATGGTTACAAAGTAAATAAATAAGGTGTATGGAAATATTGCAACATAATAAGAAAATTGGGTATGGTTAAAAGTTTGCTAAAATGCCGTAACAATAGAACATTTTGCATCATAACAGAGAGAAGAAAAATATAGTATTCGTTGTTGCCTTCCTTTTACTTAATTCATGAAGTAAAACAGAAGCTGGCCATCATATTTGCTGTGCAATTGACCCCTTGGGGATTAATCAGAATCAGAATACTTTATTGATCCCTAGGGGAAATTATTAACACTTTGCTTGTCTGGTAATTAAAATGAAGATTTTTTTCAGATATGTGGATAAATTAGATATTGAAAACCACAAACAGTTGAACATAACTAAATTACTGCTTAACGTGAATGTTCAACTGACTAATATTAAAGCATGCCTCGGCAGATTTCAGCAACATAACTGAGTGAGTATATCACAAGTCTTTTAACAAAATTATGTTTTTTGAAGGTTTCTGTGCACCTACCTTGAGAGCCAGGGACAAAATGCCCCAGGCGGTCCTCTTCCCCACAGTTAGCTTGCTCTCTAACCACACTAACCTGGAACCCTGGATGGAAAAATCCAAGAGAAAAAAACATTAAAAATTACATCACACAATCTACATTACAATTGATTTCCAAATATTCTGAGTCTTAGGTAGGTTGAAGGTTAACTGAGGATACACATTTACAAACCAATATTACCAAATAGCCAAAACTGTTCAGAGTTTCTCCTTAATTGTCACTTCATCAAGATACAGAAAGATTGCTTCAGAATTTGATTGTAGTTGATCATTTGATTTGGTCCTATTGCCACCTTTTCCAACAACACTTCAATTCTTCTTCTTTTTTTTTTTTAAAGTTAAGTATCTAAAGAATTAAATAAATAAATAAATAAATAAAAATGGGTTAAATGTGAGTTTAGTCCAAAACCTAAACTGGCACCACTGTGGAATAAGAAGTCTGTTCATATAAGATGGATCTGTTGGGTTTCAAAACTTAAGTTATTCATTACGATGTTGTACCTATCTTAATAAAAGCTTTTGACCTATTTTACACCTGAAATTATTAAAAGATTTACTGTGTGACAAACTGTTCATTTGGTTTTGTTATTTATTCATTACTGAGAATATACAAGCATGTTGTGGCCTCCAAACTAAATGTTGAGGATGAAACAGGTTCCAGTTTTACATCTTCCCAGGGACTTCAGAATCTCAGTACTTCAGGTGCCAAGATGATAAGAAATTGTTTCCACTTCACTCCAAAGTTTAGAATTACACCAGCCAATTGCTCAGCAGATAAGGTATGCCTCCTGCTTTGAATACAAGAGTGACAGGAGGAACTAGTATTCACACTGGAACACTGAGGACCTTGTGTGAGGCCTCCAGGAGCCAACATGACTTCACAGATATTTATAGATCGCCTGAGCCCAGCCTAAGGCCACATTGTTGTCTCTTATCTAATCAAATAAGAGACAACAATGTGGCCTTAGACTAATCAATCTGCCATTAATAAGCAATGTTTGCTTGGGGAAAAAATAAAACATTAAGCAGCTGTTGATCTTTTTTCCCCAAACAAGAGAAAACATTGCAATCATCCGAGTTCCTGCAAAAACTCTGTAAGATGAAAAAAAAAATCCACTTAATATAAATTTATAAAACCTCAGAGGCTCAATCATGAACACCTATTTGAGTCCTAAAGCATCTATGATCCTGTACAGCTTTTACACAGCCCAGTGCCTTATATAACCACAATATTGTCAGCATGTATTTGATTGCGGAGTTTATGGCTTTAATATACAAACAATCATTAAAGTCAGCAAGTGGAACATTACATATGGCCAGTATGGAAACAAATTCTACCAAAGTGGGCTACCAATGTTTCTGGATTTTTATTCTGTGAAATATTTTTTAGTTACTGTACCAACTACAAAAATTGTTAGAAAACACTAAAATATGTCATCAAAATTCTTTGATGCAAGTATATCCACTTACATAAAATTTACACGGCATACAAGAAGCGTCCAGAGAACCGTTCTTGTTCTCCATTCTTTTCTTTTTTTAACAATAACAAATGATTAGCGGTCAAAGATTCACTTAGCATGTGGGATTTAATTAAAAATACTGCTTGCACATAATGCTCGGGCACTTTGTAGATTTTTATCTTAGCAAAGAGACAAATAAATAATGAGAGTAGACATATACTCCTTTCCCTTTCTGTCCTGTTCTACAACACACAAGACAAAAAGGAAAAAGTGAACAATGAGCCATGACCTAATGACATAAGTCTATAATTCATGGAAGCATTTGGAGGAAAAAGTGTTTTGTTGCCATCATACTCTGAACTCAATGCGCTTTCTTTATCACTTCCCCTCCTACTCATTGGGTATTAAAGCCAAACTATGTTTCCCATCATGAGCCAGTCATGTTGTTTATCATTATAGCTTCTGGGTTCACTTTAAAAAAATAAATAAATAAAATCTTTTAACTACCTGCCCTTCCTCGCCTGTGTAGACTAAAAAGAGTTCCTGAGACAGCCTTCAAAGTTCTCCACCACATAACATAAGTTTATAAATAACTGAATACAATTTTAACTTGCTTGTTTTACCTAAAATGTATGTTCCATTCATGCACATAGAGCATCTACTGCATCCTTTGGGTTTAGGTACATACACAGATATGAAAAAAAAAAAACAATGATGTAAAGTGTTGACTTGTTGGTTATAGTTAATCAGTTTGTGATATATATTGTTATTGGGATAAAAACAAACAAACAATCTAAACACTTTTTCTGTAAATTCAGTGAATAATTTATGTAATCGTCACATGGGAAGTACTATTTATTTATTTTTTTACATCTGACAAAGTCGGTGTCAGACTTTGTTACAGAGGTAGCCCCAAATTTAGGAACAAGCGCCTCAACTTGTTTTGGCTGGTCTCTCTGGGATGCCACGGTGACTGTTGCAAACTGTCACCTAAAGCAACAAAAAAACTATTGCAGTAAACAGTGCATTTCCTGCAGCATGAAATAAACAATAGAGTATAACATAAAACGATAGACAAAGTTGTCATCCGATATATTTTGTCAATCTGGGGGAGCATCACAATGGCATAACGATTATAACGCACAACCACAAACCACATGAACCCTAAACCTACACAAACAGAAAATAAGAAAGAACTGCAAGGCTGAGGCTGTGTTGAGCATTCCAATCTTCAAATCTTTAAACCCGACCTTTAAAAAGAAACTCGGACTCTCAAACGTGGGCCGACATGCAATTAAGAACGGGAATCCAATTTGTCTGAAGTGCTGAAGCTAAAACTTATCGAAAATAAGAAGGATTTGAGTGGTTAAATGCTTCATTTATTCAATACAAATCTTGAAATGATTTCAGTGTGTTCATCGGCACGTATAAAGGCATCAGTATAACCACGACACAGTAACACCAACTCTGATCACTAGTTGCAAAATGTTAACAGTAACTCTTCTATCTCATACCTGCCGTGCTCATATTCAATTTTAATGCGATTAAAGAAAGATCAGGAGTCTCCCCATGTATGAACAACAGAATTAATAATGATAGCTGTGTAAGGAATCTGAAGAAATCCAAACATTAGTTATGGTTATAATCGCAGCAATCACACCAGAAAGCCATGTCAAATTTATTCAGCTGCAAGACATCAACCAGAAACACACAGCTTAAGTTGTTTTAAAAAATACATGAAAAAAAGTCCTGCAAAAGATGGTATCTGTTTATCTCAACATCATGAATTCTGTCAGGAATTACCTAAGTCACAGAACCTAAAACTCACAGAGGAACTGTTACAACTTCTCCATGTTATTCGAAGAAACGTCCAGCCGAGGAGCTTGAAAAACTGGTCTCAAGACAAACTAGGAAAACTGGCTTAGTTTAAAGGTAGTTAAAGGTGAGATCACCTTACATCATATACTCTTGCACCTTACTGCAGAAACAAATATAACAAAAACACAAAACTGTGAAGAGAGCTGCTGAAATGATGTGCCATCGTCATCTGTGTCAGGTGAAAACGGACTTCAAGGGATGACTCCAGACGGTGAAAGACAAAAAAGAAAAGAAGACAGAGAGCTTGGTTTCCTTTCCTATGGAAAGAAAATACTAGAGGGAAAAGCCTGGGAAAAACTTTAATCCTCAAGATCAAAAGTATGCTAAAGTTCAAGTCTGACCGCATGATCTTGGATTAACAGGAAAATTGTTTGAAACTGTGCTTTTCACTTTACAGAGGTGTGTACTAGTACACAATTTCAATTAGGTATTAACTTTTTCAACACGGTCGTAACACCAAGACAGCTTTTTTACACTTTCCTATCCTCATATGAGAAACGAGTGAGGAAAATAACCCAAACAGTAGCCACAGTCTGCCAAGTCACAGGGCTGGACTGCCAACGTCTGGTATATTCGGTAGGTACTCTGATTACATGCTACAAGCTAACAGAGTAAAAGGTAGAATTACAGGTCATTTTTAAAGCTACAGTGTGTCAGCAGCAAAGGAGCCAAGTGTCATTCAGCATTTCATCCATGTAATGGTAGTAAAGCTCGACTTCAGCAGTTGTTTCTTATTATGAAACATCAGTTTAGGAAACCCAAAACTTCCCCTGTGTCAATATAAGTGCGTGGCTCCGCTACTGCAAGGTGGATTAGTGGTACAACTGTGCTGTTAACATGCATTACGTATTTTAACCCGGTATAAGGAAAGTTAAAAAAAAAGTTTATATATTCTTTTAATATAACCAATGATCTAATTATCATTAGAAGATGCCTCTTGAATAAACAGACTGGTTCTTTTATAGAGCTATTCTACTCTGAGTAATCAAAGTGCTTTATATAACTTCCCTCATTACCCATTCACACCGATTCATACAAGCACTTTTATCTATGGTTTACTCAACTCAGTCAACAAGTGCTTTTTATCTAACATTCACACACATTCATACTCCAATAGATGCATCAAAGAGCAACTTATAACTTAGTAGAAGACCTACTCTACTAGACTGTATCTAGATTCCACTCATATCACTTGTAACAATTGATTATGCTGAAAGAGCCCGACGGGTGCTGATAAGAGCAAGCAACAGTCACGATCTGCAAATAAGCTCTGCCATATAAGCCTAATAACACCTGATAAACAATGCTCTAAGGTCGTACAGCGCATGTTTGTCAAGATGTTTTCGGTGTTTTTATGACCTCACTTTGCTACCTAAAGCCTTAAAAAGTCTTAATCAACATGACACTGCAATCTCAGGTTTGCACTGGTCTGTTAAATTTTGCAGTTGTTCCTATTTTCATTGAAAGCATTCTCACTTTTGCTGAGAACTTGAGTGTTCTGGTCTTACTGAAGGCAAACTGTGATACCAGCAGTAGAAAGCTGCGTTTCTCTATCACACTGCTCCGAGGCTCCCACATCAAACAGCGCTGGGCTGCTGAGAGGACTTTTACCATGTCAGGATATTTGACATCTCTGCTCTGAATTAACACTGGCAGGCCTTCCATCACAGGTTGATGTGTTCAAGCTCACCTGTAAAAGCCCTACAGGCACTGGCTCAAAGGACAGTGGAATACTGGCACCAAACTTCTTAATTTAAACCGCTTTCAAGTGCTCAGCTCGACAAGACCTCAAGCTCCCTCACAGAGAAGAGCCAAGTCCAAGGGTAAAAGGGCAAGTTAGCTTCTTAGTTCTTCAATTCTTCTTTATCCAGTTTAAAACAAAAAATAGTTTTAAGTGCTGAACAGACCTATCTTATTTACAGACCAATAGTGTCAAATTTTATGAATAAATGCAATTCATCTTACATCTGAATCCCATATTGCTCAAGGTCTCACGTGAAAGAAGATCTAGAGGAATGGATATTACTCCACTCAACTCAACGTTCATATTGTCACTAACTGTAGTGATACTGAAGATAACACTGGCTCTGTTAAAGTGAAAAGACATCAAATATTTACAAATATTTATAAATATATATATATATATATATATATATATATATAACTCAATGCAGCTACCACGAGAAGCCTTTCACAAGACCTGTGATTAAATGCTATCAAACATTAGTCAAAGTTATTTTATTAGCATGTTTTCATACGCTGTAGTTATTGCAGGTGTATTAACTTTTCCAATCCTACAAATTACTCGAGGATGAAATGTAGCAGGTGTGTTAGATTAAACTGTACGCCCAACAGTTTAAAGCGTCTTCAGATTTACTTTTTATGCCAACGAAATGATAACTGGATAAGAAAAAAAGCCTTCTGCAGATCAAAAGGCTCATCACAACTGCGCAACTGGCATGCACATGTTTACAACTTGAAGGGTGAAAATTCTTGATTTTCTGTCACTACGTACTGTCAGTATCATAAAGGATATGACCGGATGCTGTCCCGCAAAACTGATCTGTATTAAAAATGGAAAAATTACTCCGGGGGAACAATCCTGGCTACAATCCCAGGTATCCACTTAGGTGGGTCTGGGCAGATAAGAAGACATGATTGAATGTTTGCTAGCTGGCTAACATTAGCCAAGTTGCATTGTTAGCCTGACTAGCTTAAAAACAACGTCCAGGTATCCTCCACTGTTGAGCTGTTTTCCCAATTTAATCGCTGCCAAAAGGAAAACTGTATCTCAGAGGCAACCGTGGTGATTCTCCACCCGTGCTGCTAGAAGGATGAGGCTGACGTCTCCACACGCATCAGCTAGAACCATACCGCTTTTAGCATTTAGCCGCGCTTGATAACGAAAGACACATGGGTGATGATGATGATGGTGGTGACAGCGATGAAGGCAAAACCGCACAGATATTTCATTATAAGACACTCACCCAGAACCACCTGGACACGCTGAAGATCACCTTCGAGTCATATTGAGAAGAAAGTAGCTGTTATCTGATGAAAAACGTCGCTGACGGAGAAAACGGGCTAAGTTGATTAGAAAAATGTTGTCGCGGCAGAGGAGGCTTGCAGTGTGTTGACAGCTCAATGGGATAGACCGAGTACTACAGCAACGATGAACTGGCCTGAACTGGCTGTCTGACTGCAGGAAGTGACGTCCATCTTTTCGCGTGACGTCACGTAAGTAAGCGACGAGCACTTTTCCCTTAGAGAAAATATTATAACAGCTGCAAAGGGAACGCTGCCTCATGCTATAGCCTTGAACGCAATAAATAAATAAATAAAATAATGCTGGGCTAGCAAGGAGTCAGTGATGCCTCTAACACAGCACAGTGTACGCACAATATCAGTGTAAGGAGGAAGTACAGATTTTTTTATTGGTTATTTACGAAAATGTTTTAGAGTTTCTCAAGAAGAAGCGATGACGAAAGCCATTGTTGCGAGATCGATCAACTTTAGACCAGACAACAAACGACGGAGGCTCCGGAAAAGTGCAATCAAACGATGAGTTTTATTATCACAGGAGAACAACCAACCGTCAGCATACGGAATGGGTTGCTCTGACAAGAATACATTGGGTTCTGGTTTTATAGGACAAAATATCACACCTACGTCAATACAGTTCAAAAATACATGGTGACAGACGGGCAAAAGTTCAATTCGTGCAGACAAGGGTTCATCACGTACATATAACCTTACACCGACATATAACTTCTCCTTTCTACATTACTTGCCTTTCAAGGTAATAACTTCAGGTCTTAGCATTTCTGAGAGCTAATAATGGACCCTCGTCATTAATCCCTAAGTAGAGTACTTTTGCAGCCAGTCTCAAACTGAAGTAGAAGACGCTTAGGCCTTCACTCAAACCTGCTACTAGATTAATATGTGTATTGTAAGCATGCATGCAATTAACCTGCTATGTTCTCATCTTCTCTCAACATGTATCATCTGGACACTCTCACCAGTGAAGCTTAAAACCTTCTAGAATGGAACATCAACTCTTAACCAAGCACATTTATGCATTGTGTATAAAATGAACTCAACCTGTAAAAATAGAAAGGTCAATGTGATGACAGACATATTCAATGCAATATAAACCCGGTAAGAGATATTACTGATAAATGATACTGTGAAACATTTTATTAATACATTCTTCATAAGGCAAATTATATGGTAGCAATAAAAGAATCTCTGAATCCCAACACCATCAAACGCTTTATTGCTAAATAGAGTAAGAGTTTTAGAGTTTCCCGAGATTCGGGGTATCAAATATCTGCTCTGTCAGCTGTTCATCGTCCTTTTTCGTTGTATTTTTTTGCTTGTTTGTTTTACGTTCTACATAGTTTTCAGAGCAGGTTTGCTTATTCCAGCTTTCATTGTTTAAAGTATTTTTGCTTTGGTCAGTTTTGAGTAAGAAGAGAGTATAAAGGCTCTGTGGATCAGGGGCGGATCTAAAGGGGTGGCATGGGGTGGCAAGTGCCACCCTAGTTTTGCATATGACAGTGTGGGGTGGCGTGGGGTGACATGTGCCACCCTAGTTTTGCATATGACAGTGTGGGGTGGCGTGGGGTGGCATGTGCCACCCCTAGTGCCACCCTAGTTTTTCGCATATGACAGTGTGGCAGTGTTGTTTATTAAAATAAGATAGCATTAACACTTTAGTCTAGCACTAAACTTCACCATGATATTGTCATGAATAGTAGCGCACACTAAACCAGGTGAGAGCCACAAATATAGTTATTTCACTGTGTTTATTGAGCACATGTTGAATGCTTTCTGCTTTTTGCAACTTCATAAATCTTGGGGGCTTACAAAGAACTGATCAAAAGAAATTAAGATATCCAAACTTGACATATTTAATCCCTAATTCAGCCAAGCTTCATAAAAACTAGATAATTCTTTCTCCTGCCAAAAGCAGTGAACACACAACTTAAGTTCATATACCCCATTTGTAAAACACATACCAAATCAGTTGCTCCTTTGACAAAGAAATTCAGCAACCCACGATTATATAATCCTTTATTCAGTAACAACCATGTATTCATGAGTGAAGATTTAGTTTCTGATTTATTCCTCACTTGTGCACTTCAACTATTGTGTCACTCCTGTGCAATTCACCTCCCCCCTTTGCTAGCCAAATTTCAAGGTAAAAAAAATGTTCTTTTTTTTTTTTTTTTTGCCTGTCCCGTTTGGCTCTTTTGCCATCAGAATTGTTGTCTAAAGGCAAACAAAGATGCCTAACGGATTTACTTTACCAAATTGACCATCCCAGCCTTGCCGTAATGGTCCATTTGATTGACCTTTTATTGTTTATTTTATCTTCACTTACTGAATACGGGACAGACTTGACTGGGAGAAAGAAGGGGAGAAAGAAAGAGGGAAAGAAACAGCTGAGAAGAGGGACGGGGAGAAGGGCAAAAGACAAAAACCAACAGAACGGGCAGAGAGAAAAAAAAATGCATATATCAATCACCTGGATCACCTGCTGAGAAAGAAAAAAGAAAACAAGCAGAAGAGAACAAGAGTAATAGAATAAACAACATCACAATGATATATGGGAATATGACAGTAAATACCAAATATTAAACATTATTGTGCAGCACATAAGATCAACAGAACACAGTGTGCTTTGAGGTAGGAGCCAAAAAGGGTGTAGTTTGTGGGTGTGATCACCCTTGTGTACACCTGTGAGCATGGACGCGCTTGTTTTTTGTTTTTTTAAAAGGTTCCTTCATGTAATGATCTGCTAGAGGGTGTGGGGGGGCCACAGCCCCGTCCTCCAGGGCATGAAGCAGGTATGGAGGAGATCAAAACTCCAGACATCCAGAGGCCCCCAGAACACAAGAGACCAAGGAAGACCAACAGAGGGGCAGCCGCGCCACTGTCCCAGAAAGAGCTGAGGAGAGTCCCAGATGAGGGCTCACTCAGCAGCCGCGGAGCAGAAGCCAGGGGGGGTTGCAGTGACGCGCCCGTGAGCTCCGCCGGCAGCCAGCCGTGCCTGAGTGACCGAGCCCCAGGCCGAGAGGCCGGGGGCACCCCACCTCCGAAGTGGCCCGAGCGAGCCCCAGGCTCCAGGCCCCGATAAGCGGCCGCCAAGGAGTGAGCCGGTGTTTACCTGGACGCCCATCCCCGGACACAAAGAACCACCAACGCACCGATGTCTGAGGGAGTCCGCCACTGGCAGGGGAAGTGGTGGTAGGGGGAGATAGGCCTCCAAACCTTGGAGGGCCTGAGATGTCCCCAGAGAGGTGGCGCCTGACACCCAACCTGACATATAGACACAGACATACAGGCACACACAGATACAAACATCCATTCCCACCCTCATGCTCTCATATGCACTTACTCCACACTCAACCAACGTGGAGACAGACATAAAGAGACGCTGTACACACGATCACACTCCCCAAGCGTACTCTACAAACCGGGTCTAGGTACCCTTGCCCCTGGAGGGGGGAACTGCACCCAGACCCAGGTGGTGTTACCCTTTTCCCTGCGGTGGGGGGAGGCAGACCGCCCCGACTCCGCAGCAGCAGGAAGGCCCCACACTCCAGACCGCAGTCGGACGGCCAACTCCTCCTCCTAGCCCCCCCGCTCCAGCAGGTCGCAGAGAATGGGGGTGAGAGAAGACTCCAAACCTCCCTCCACCCGCTCATATGTAGTGTTGATGCATGTGTGTTCTAAGGTGCATTTAAAACCCAGGGGGGCATGGAGCTACCTGCCAGAGAGCAGCAGGTAAGCGCATAGTCCCTCCTGCTAGCCCTCAATGTCTACGTGTATTCAAAATTGAGAGGTGGGCAACGACGCCAGGGGTGAGGTGTACACCCTGATGGTACTTTGGATTCCGTGTATCGTGCCCACCCCCAAGATCCTATATGTATGTGTAATGAGAGTGTGAGTAATGTGAATGTCTAAGTTGTGGGATAAAATTGAGGCAGAGGCAGCCAGAAGGGGACAGAGGGCGGGGGGGGGGGGGGGGGGGGGTAGCCTCCTCTGCACCCTGGTGACATACTCCTACTCCAAGGTCCTGCATGTGTGGGTGGTTGTGGTGGAGCGGGAAGAGGGAGGCAGCTGGAGATGGGGAGGGGGTCAGCTCCCCTGCTGACCCCAGTAGGCACCCCCATACTCCGCGACCCGCCAGGGAAAGGGGGCCCAGGCCCATCCAGACCGGGGCCCAGTGCAGCAGCGCCTCCTGGCCCCACAGAGCCCGGGACAGTCCACCCAACCCCACCACAGTGAAAACTGCACCCACCCCACCATCCACTCATCTTCCAGACTACATAAGACAATAAACACCCAGACTGAGATCTTCCTCCACCTCTCCTGTATCTCCCCCTCCTGCAGAGGGAGCTCCTGAGGAGAGGAAAGCTGTGACAATCTCCCCCACCAGTTGAAGAGCCCCCCAGGTGGCTCGATGCACCGGCGGCACCCTGCTCCAGGGCTGGGCCCCCATGCACCCACCCGCCCACAACCCCGGCAACACACCAACCAGGACCCAAGCCCCCGAGGCCCGGTCCGGGTCCCAGCCCAGAGACGGAGCGCCCCCAGAACCTCACGCCCATCCCGGACCCACCCAGGGGCAGCCAGGCTACCAGGTCAGTAACCCACGTCCGTCAGCACAGACCCTCCCCTAGCCCCGCTGCACGCGGCCACGAGGAAACAGTCACCTGAGAGCCAACAGAGCCACTAACCGGACATGACCGCTACCCCGGGTTGAGCCCCCCAAGGAAGATGCCTCCGGGGAACCCCCCGACGCCCTAAGCCTGTCCCTACCCCCACACCAATCACAACAGTGAAGGCGGGACCAAACTATGACCCCCCACCCCCACTAGGTGATGGAGCTGATCAAAGGAGCCCAGAGCAATTGATCTGATGTGGTGGCAGAGGCTGTATCAAGACTGATGTAATCTAATAGATAATTTCTATACTGGTTAGAATTAAGATTATTTTTATTTTTCCAGTTCATGAGGACTGTTTTCTTGGCTATGCATAGGGCAGTGAAAACCATATGGGCGATATTCTTTTCTGAAGTGACATTATCTAAGCTGCCCAACAAACACACTAAGGGGGAAGTTGGAATGTTACATTTCAGACACTTCGATAAGTCTTCACATATCTCGCGCCAAAACTTCTGAACTGGTGGACAGAACCAAAGAGCGTGGATATAATTGTCCGGTGAATTGGTTTGGCAGTGTGAGCAGTTGTTGGTAGACGTAAAGCCCATCTTGAACATCCGATGACCTGTATAGTGCACTCTATGTAATATTTTGTATTGAATTAATTGAAGACTGGGATTTCTAATTAGATGAAAGGTTTTTAAGCAAATCTGAGACCAGAAGTTTAGGTCTAAGTTAACTGATAAATCCGCTTCCCATTTTGCAATAGGAAGTGATATTGATTCGTCTGTTTTAGAAAGCATTCTGTATATTTTGGATAGTAATTTGGGGGTTTTAAGAGTAAGAAATTGAACCACACTTGGTGGTGTTTGTAGTTCAACTTGACCCGGTTTAAATTTCTTTTTTACTATGGATTTAATTTGTTGATATTCTAAAAATCTTTTCTTGTTGATCCCATATTGTGTAGCTAGTCCGTCAAATGAAATAAATTCTGTTCCTTCTAGTATATGTTCTAAATATTTGATTCCTTTACCACTCCAATCTGAAAAGTTTATCATATTATTGTTTTGTAATATGTCAGGGTTGTTCCAGATAGGTGTACGTTTGCATGGGATTAATGAAGACGCCGTCAATTTTAGAAACTCCCACCATGCTGTCAGAGAAGAGCTGATGTTGATGCTTTTAAAGCATTCATGTCATTGGATGTTTGAGCTGATAAATGGTAGGTCTGAGATCTCTAGATTATTGCAGAGTGCTTGTTCTACATCTAGCCAAGGTTCATCTAAGAGGGTATGTTTTAGCCATCCTGAGATAAACTGAAGCCTGTTGGCTAAGAAGTAGTGCTGAAAGTTAGGTAGTTCTAGTCCTCCTTTATCCTTGGTCTTTTGTAGTGTTTTTAAGCTTATACGTGGGGGTTTATTTTTCCAAAGGAATTTGGACATACATGAATCTAGAGATCTGAACCAATCTTGTGGCGGTTTAGTTGGGATCATTGAGAATAAATAATTTATTTTTGGTAAGACCATCATTTTTATAGCGGCAACCCTTCCTATGAGTGATATGGGTAGACATTTCCATCTAGCCAGATCATCTTCTACCTTCTTTAAAAGTGGGATATGGTTTAATTTAGTTAGATCTGCAAGCTTGGGAGAAACATTAATACCTAAATATTTTATATTTCCCGATTGCAGTGGTGTAGAAGAGGAATTATGGAAGGAGCAATTAATCGGTAGGACTGTAGATTTTGACCAGTTAATTGAGTAATCTGATATTCTTGCAAAAGAGTTTATCAATTCAATCACCCCAGAGATATTGGTTTGTGAATTTTGGAGAAAGAGTAACACATCATCCGCATAAAGGCTGATTTTATGTTCCACGTTCTTGCATTTTATGCCCTTAATTACTGAATTCTGTCTAATTGCTGCTGCTAGTGGTTCAATAAAAATTGCAAACAGTGAAGGGGAGAGTGGGCATCCCTGCCTGGTGCCCCTCAAGAGACAGAAGCTGGAGGATGTCTGGTCATTTGTTCTAACACAAGCTGTTGGGGAATTATATAATATTTTAACCAGTTTATGAAAGAGGATCCAAAACCAAATTTGTGTAAAGTTGCAAATAGAAATTTCCAGTTAACTCTGTCAAATGCTTTTTCTGCGTCTAAAGAGAATATTGTAGTTTCTAGGTTTTTACTGTATGAGTAGTCTATCAAATTAAGTAATCTACGTGTATTTGTTGATGAGTGCCTACCTTTTATGAAACCAGTTTGGTCAGGATGAATTAAGAGGGGGGTTATTTTCTCCAGTCTCTTTGAGAGAGCTTTGCAGATTATTTTAAGGTCTACATTTATAAGGGATATTGGACGATAGCTTGAGGGATATACAGGGTCTTTGCCTGGTTTTAGCAGGAGATTAATGTTTGCAGAATTCATATTTGATGGAAGTCTGCCCTTTTCTTTAATTTCCAACAACGTTCTGTAGAAAACTGGTGCTAGAATCGACCAGAATTCTTTGTAGAATTCTGCAGGAAAGCCGTCTGGACCTGGAGCCTTATTATTGGGCATACTTATCAGGGCTTCCTGGAGTTCACCTGGTGTCAGTGGTGAATCCAGTGCCATTGCTTGAGTGTCCAATAATTTTGGAAGAGTTATGTTGTCCAAAAACTGATCAATTTCTTTTTTAGATGGGTTTATTTGTGGTGAATACAACATTTTATAGAAATCCCTGAAAATGTTGTTTATTTGTATCAGTTCATATATTGTGTTCCCAGATGAATCTTGAACAGCACATATAGTTCTTTTTTCTTTATTTATTTTTAGCTGGTTTGCTAGAAATTGACCGGATTTATTACCATGTTCATAATTTTGTAGGCGTAGTCTTTGTACTAAGAATTTTGTTTTTTTATCAATTATCTCATTTAATTCTAGTTTAGTTTTGCGTATTTTGTTCAATGTTTCCTGATCTTGGTGGGACGCGTAGGCTTCTTCTAGTGATTTGATGTTTTTTTCTAATTCCTGAATATTTTTGTTTTCTTTTTTCTTTTTATGTGATGAGAAAGAAATTATTTTACCTCTCAAAGAACAAAATGTTCTGCAGGATCGAATCACTCAGTGCCTTGCATGCTCTGCAGTGGAGTGGTCGCTGACAAAGGGCCAAGAAAAACAGAAAGATCCTCTCCCCACTGCAGCTTCAGATGTGCTAATCCAGGCTCTTCATCACTTTTGCAAACAAAATTCCACCTTTTTATATGGGACACACGGGTTGTTTTCTTTTGGCCTCAGAAGGGACTGACATGAAAATAGCCAGCTCTGCAGATGAAAATGACTTGTTTATGCCAGAAGCAAGAGGAGAGTGGCCAGGGTGTTTCAAGCTGAAAGTAAGGCAACTTTACCTCAAGTAACCACTTGTTAAAACCAAGGTATCGCTGAACCTTTAAGTAGATGAGCTACAGCAGCAGAGGACCACACCAGGTTCTCCTCCTGTCAGCTAGCATGAGGAAACTGAGTCTAGAATTGTCATGGGCAATAGAAGAGTGGAAAAATGTACCTTACATCAGTGGTTCAGGCTGGTGGGCTGGGAGTAATGGTGTGGCACATTTTGGGACAATTAATACCAACTGAGCATTGTTTAAACATCACAGCCTACCTGAATACTGTTGCTTACCATACTCATCCCTTTGTGATCAACTGTACCAATCTTCTAGTGGATGCTTCCAGCTGGATAAGGCACCATGCCAAAAAGCTCAGATCCTGCCAAGCTGGTTTCTTAAAACGTGACATAAAATATGCTGTCCTCAAGTGGCCTCCACAGTTAATCCACTTTTGGGATGTGGTGGAGTGGGAGACTCATCATTGATGTACAGCTGACAAATGTGCAGCAACTGTATGATGTCATCACATGGATCAAAATGTCTGATCAATGTTTTCAGCACCTTGTTGAATCTATGCCACAAAGAATTAAAGCAAAAGCACAAGCAAAGTGTACCTAATAAGTCAGCCAGTGAGTGTATATTTAGCATTAGCATATTTAGCACTTGTGTAATCATGAATACTAGCATCAGTATAGCTGAGCAATAGGGTCGTTTACAATATTATTATTATTACAATATTATTACCTTCATTATTATTAAAAAACAAACAACAAAGTAGATAAATCACATGGCCTGAACATCAACACTGTCAGATCAAATAAAATTCAATAAACATTTCCCAGCCATTTCCACAGACAGAGCCAGTTGTTGAGGACATTAATATCCACTGCTGATATCAGCAATTGCTTTGTTACATCTCATTAGTTGTTTCCCAGTCATTAGTCTGAGACCTGTCACTTGAGGAAATGTAACAGGGAGGAGTAAAAATGTAATTGTTCCATAATCAGGCCTTAGGAAGTCCCTTTAGTTAAAAATGCCTCTAGTAACTTTTATTTCATAAAGCTTCACAGCAGGCAGATGGACGGAGGTCTGCTGAATGATGGAGAGGACAGACAAGCTCCGGGCGTCTAGTCTGGTTCTTATCTGCTCTGCCGGCTCTTTTCCCAGTCCAGCCCCGATAACCCAGGTCGACAAGCAAAATACAGGATATGACCCAGTAACCTTGAATGGCAGCAGGGGAGTAATAGTGTTTTATTAGGGAAGGTCTTTTCTGTAAACCTTTCTAAAAGGCCGAACGTCTTCAGGAGCTTGACGTTTGTGCTTCCCTACAGTATTAGAAACAAAAAAAGGTACTCGAAATAACTAAACCAAAAACAATCAGTAATTTTTGTTGTAAAACAAGACAGATGACAGATTTATTTTTGCACTTTTATTTATTTTTTATTCACAAATTACTGCACTCAGCATGTGTGAACTTCACTTAGCTAAGCTTACAACAGAGCCACACTCTTCCGTACCAGATAGAGCTTTCTGTGCGAGTCCAGACGGGGAACGGGCGCAGATGTTAAACGGTTCGGGGTTTGTCGGCCACTCTTGCAGGGGAAACTCGTCACCCTCCTGTTGTTTTGCTCTTGCTTTGCTCCAGTGTGTATTTGCTGCTTCAAAATCCCACTAGAAAATAAGAACATGTCAAAGTAATCGTACAAAGAATTATATCAAAGTCATATAAACAGCTAATATTCTGAGACTAATGTGTCTGCTATGCTATAAAAGCATTTGGCGATAATCACATGGCACATATGATATATTAATGCACCCTAATGTTGATTTAAAATACAAACAAAGTATGTATTGATGAATTGGGAGGCAGCTCAGAAGTGTACCATACACTAAGTTAGGGCTGGGCCATATTATACCGTTCACGATAATACCGGTATAATGTTAGGCAACAATAGGAAAATGAAATATCGCGATAGAATGGGAGTAAAACGCGCATGCGCAGTGCCTTTGTTTTCATACGCACATGGCCGGTCGTTGAGTGAAACAGATGAACCAGAATTGGTTTGTAAAAATGGTGCAACTTCAGTGATGTGGAACTGGTTTGGTGTTTGTCCGTCAAATACACAACAAAGCACTTTTTTTTTTGCAGAACATGCAAGCGGCCATCGTTATTGTCGTATTTGTCGGACTAAGATGCTCTTAAATCTGGGAGTAATCTGGGTCCTAAGCTCCGTAATCTTCAAGTCAAACGAACACTGCAGCATCACTTAGAGTTAAAAACTGTCTAAATTCTTTCATCTTTAATAAAACGATCAGCATTGCTGCTTTACCAGGTGTAACTATAAAGTTTAACTTCCAGGCATCCATGAAAACAAAAGTTATTACATTTAACGGAGTTAGAAGTTAGCAGGAAGCTAGCGGAAGTTAGCTCGCTAGTTTCGCTAGTTACCTAAGCATTATATAGCATGTTCTGACTGAGAGATTTCTGAAAAAAAAATCAAACGTACAGCTCTGCTGTCACTTCCAGCATAAATGAAGACAGGAAACTAAACAGCAGTGACGTTTGTAGGGTTACTGAAGTTGGGCTAGCTGGTATATAATGATGTGCTACGTGATCGCTAGCGACACAGCTATGTTAGCATAACATAAACAGTGAAGCTGGAGGACGAACACTAACACTTTTCCACTTATAAAAGTTAATGTGAAGGTTCTTCATGGTTAGAGACAAATGCAATCGCATGGCAGGATGCTGTAAACGGACCAAACTTCAGTCAGGAGAACAACTGAGATAATCCATCCACAATACGAGGTTAGTCATTAATATACTGCAACAACATGGGAATAGAGCAGCTGCCAGAGAATTCAACATTAATGAATCAATGGTACAGAAGTGGAGGAAGCAAGAAGAATGAGTTTAATAAAGTTTGATTTATCTGACTGCTTTGTTTCGCTTAATGTGCCTTATAATCCCGTGCACCTTATGGTCCGAAAAATACGTACTGCACACTGCAGTTTAATGTTGCAAAGCACCTCTTTTTAACTTCAGTGGATATTATACATGGTTATGCTCAGGATATGTCAGCCCATTTCTACTGGAAATGCCTTTTGGTTAAACTTTCAGCAAGGAATTTGCATTTGCACTGTTACATTTTTATAAAGCTTTAATGTACATAAAAACCAGCTTCTTGTTTAAGTGAAAATAAATGGAAGGTTGTCTTTTTGCACTAGTAATGTTGTGGAGTTGTATTTTGTCTCGCATCAATTATATCGTCGGTTATATCGTTATCGCAAATTTTCAAATATATATCGTGATAAATATTTTTGGCCATATCGCCCTGCTCTACACTAAGTGTTCCTTAGTTTTCTAGGGGGGCTCATCAATGGTGGTCGTGTTGGATCATGCCCCATGAGAGCGTCAACTCGACACCTACAACACAGGTCTTGTATTGTTCACACAGTGACATTCCTGGCCAGCGAGAGTCAAACAACAGACTATAAACATCTCCCAAAATAGCAGAGGGTACTGGCCCCCTATAGACAAGGCAACCATTTTGCACCACTTCCTAGGCAGACAGACCCAGCCCACTGTTGGTCTTTAATCAAAGATCCTTTACAGCAGAACAATTGGACCACATGGCAAATCTCAAACAATTCCACCCATCACTGTAGCCCTAAGCCTCAGCTCAGCCAAGAACCAGAACTCAGCAGTAATGTGCGTGAAACACAGCACAATGGAGGTTTCAAGCTGCCGGCTGAGGCGACTGTCCAATTATCAGGATCACATGTAAAGTAGGAAAAGCCACTCATTTAAATACTTCAAAAAATGCTCTGTAATCTTTGTTTTAGTTCCCAGTTTGCTTTAAGGCTGTTAGGAAGTTAGGTAACCAAATAAAAAGTAAAAGATTCACTGAACTCCTCTGGAGCTCTTTGTAATCAGGATTAAACATTAGACACAAAGTCATCTTGGAAAGAATCATTCTTTGTAAGATCGAGTAAAGAGCATCAGTAAATTCCAAGTGCATCAGACAGAAACGGCCCGGCTAAACTTTAAATTGCCTCCTGTTGTCTTTGTGAAGATTAAGCTGAGTGTTCACAGCCAAACAAAGTTATACTTTGTCACATTCAGCATAAACTTACACTTTTCCAACTCGCCTTTACTTCTCGAACAAACCAACTGTGCTAAAAGGGCATTCATGTCTTTTGTTTTTTCCTGTTTGGTGAACAGTATCAACCTGCGATTGTTTGTGCTTGCACCATTTGCCTTTGTTTCTGATTAAATGACATCCTCCATAGCCTGGCTTTCTAGTAAGGGAGTTTTTATGAGCATAAAGGCCTGACAAAGAAAAAAAAACACTTGGAATTTGAATCCTCTTGCAAACTCAGACTGTGTTTTTCAAAAAAGAGAAAACTATATAAATATGAACTGTTCTCTAAAATAAGACTAGTGAAGATTTGATACTGGCTCAGCTATACACTGCAGAAAACTAAAATACAAAACACTGAGCTTGCACTCAGAAAACCACATGCACATCTCTCCATAGACTTCAACTTGTCTGTCCAATAAGAACATGCTGACTATTGTCTCCTTATAAGAACGTCTGAGGGCTGTCTTCTGACTTACTTCCCCCAAAGTCACATGTGCAAAGCACTAAGCATAGTTGCACTATTACGTCTACTTATGAATTCTTCTTACTGCATTTTCATATTTTCATACGCAGACAGTCAATACCATTCCTTTATAATAAAGGATCTCAATCCTAAAGTGGCACTAAAACATAGGCAGTTTTGTCAGTGCCATTCTTATTCACCATTTCCACAAGCTGACTCCAGACCCCCTGTCTTATGATAATGAGTCATGAAGTCATTACCTCTTTAGGAACTTCACCACTGCTGTTGTGCAAATGACTCAATAGCTTAAACTCATAAAAAGACTCATACTAACAGAATCAGGTCATCACAGCATTTCATGTAAGGTGGCGTTACACAAAGGGTTATGTTCATTCATGTTTTTATAACAGCCATGCACACTATCCAGCATACAAACATGCTGTCACCACCTAGTGGCACTTTGGAATAACTACATATTATAGCTATCCTTTACACCAGGGGTGGGCAATTCCAGGCCCCGAGGGCTGGTGTCCTGCAGGTTTTAGATCTCACCTTGGGTCAACACACCTGAATCACATGATTAGTTCATTACCAGGCCTCTGAAGAACTGCAGGAGCTAATTTAGCCATTTAAATCAGCAGTGTTGGTTCAAGGACACATCTAAAACCTGCAGGGACACCAGCCCTCAAGGCCCGGAGTTGCCCACCCCTGCTTTACACGGTGAGAACTGACATTTGATGTATTAAGATTACCAGCTTTTTGAAAATATATCATAGCTTTAGAGAGAGGGGGAGAAATGTTTATTTAGTGATAAATTTGATTCATTTCTTAATTTAAGTGATTGTATCCAAGTAGTCCAAGTCACCTCCAGATCCGAGCTGACCGGCGAGGAGTCACAGGATGTGTCTGTGGAGCAGAAGCCGTCGGCTCTGATCGCCCCAACCCTCCTGCTGGGAGGCTCGCTTCCCACGTCTCCCCTGGGTGACGTCACCTTCTCGAGGGGCATTTTCAAAAATGAAAGCACATCTAGTATTTGAAGAATAACGGTGTGCAGTGAAGAGTTCCTATCAAACTGCTGTTGTAAAAATGTAGTGTCACAACAGATTCTTTGCTTACTTTTCTCGCAGGTTGACAGTTGACATCCATGTATTGGCCCACCTCTCTCATCTTCTGGAGATTTTTTATCTTTGAAGAAAAAGAATACTATTATAGTCACACCAAGGCTTTAGTAAACAAACACTATTAGAAGAACAATGCTAATAGTGTTTGTTGCAGAACGATGCCTGCATAGTGCTACTTCCAAATAACTTAATCCACACAAGAAAGCAGTAAGTAAAAATCCAATATTATCAGTATTACAGTAAAAAGCATGTTTATTATGGAAGTCTGATTGAAAACAAGCTATTAAATTCACTCTGAGAAATCCGAGAAGCAGCCTTGCACACACAATAACAAAAAAGTGGTATGATTAAACAAAACAAGCTTACTTTTGTTTGTGCTGATGAAGGAATTTGCTCTTTTGTCTGTCTCTTCATGGCAGTGTTATTCTTTGCAGGGCGCCGTGAACCACCTAAAAGGCGCTCTGTATCTGCAAAAAGTCTCATAGCCTTCTTGCTGGAGCCTCTCTTGCACCAATGAGTAATTACAATCTGACATGACAGGTTAAAGGTCAACAAACCACACCACAGCATGACTGGCACAGACTCAAGCAAATCACCTAGATCTAGATGTAATGGACAGTAGCCCCGGTTTTAGTGAGAATCCACACTCACCATCAATTTTGTTAGGTACACATGTTCAGCCACTTGTTATTGGAAGTATCTAATCAACCAATCACAGCAGCAACTTCATGCATTTACACATGGTCAAAATGACCTGCTGAAGTTCAGACTGAGCATCAGGATGGGAAAGGAAGGCGATTTAAGTCACTTTGAATGTGGCATGGTTGGTGCCAGATGGGGTGGTCTGAGTATTTCAGAAACTGCTGATCTACCAGGAGTTTCCCAAACATTCTGGTTTACAGAGAATGGTCAGAGAAATAAACAGTGACTCAAATAACAGTCAGTTGTCACAGTCTAGGCAAGCAGAAGAGGATCTCTGAATGCACAGTAGCTTTGGAATGTGGTGGAACAAAAGCTTCACATCATGGATGTAGGGCTGACAACTCTGCAGTAACTGTGTGATGCAATCACATCAATATGGACTCAAACGTCTGAGGAATGTTTCCAGCACCTTGTCGAATCTATGACACAAAGCTCTGAAGGCAAAATGAGGCCCGACCCCATACTAGCAAAGTGAGTTGTGAATCTCTACACAGTTTGAGTGATGCGTGGTCACACTTACTGTGTAAGGATACAAGAAGGTCTAGAGTCACACAGCCTGCTGATGACAGAAGCCATGGCATCGCTCTCATAAGAAATCTAAACTGAGTGTCACAGAGGAGTATGGCTGCAGTGTAGAGGGCACCAGCCAGTGAGCACAACAGTCCAGAGAAAATGGCAGTGTGGGTCACTTTATGTCCATTGCACTAAAAGGAAGAATACAAATAACACTAGGAACTTTATTAGAACAGTAACATGATTTTAAGTGAATGGTTTGTCACTTACTACTCTGCAGAGTTTGGGGATCCTGGAGGTACAGGCTATGACAAAAGACAGCAGCCCCAGTAGGTAACCCACGATTTCAGTGTTGTCCTACAGACAGACGGTTTTACGATGCAGCAGAAGGACATTTAGAGTAGCTGCAAAATGGCAATTCAAAAACAACAAAACAACCCAGGTGACAGCACTCATACACATGTGTCTGTTTGTGTAACCACACCATTGAAGAACTCCAGCTGGAGACTTGAAGGACAACATGCAGCAGCGTCCTCCCTTTGACGGGCTGCAGTGCTGAAGTATGGGAGACCCTGGACTTCAGAAAACCTCCTGCAACTACCATCAAGACACACACTGCTAGGAGATGCTGTCTCCTCCTCCTCTTCATCATCCTCAGCCTTTTTTCTGAGAGAGAACACCAGAGAGGACGGTTACAGTTAGAAAGCATTTCAATAGGTCCCCTGTTCATTTGTATGGTTATCTGTAGCGCCTCTCTGATAATTGTACCTACTGTTTTGCCAAAAGGGTTTGGTCGGCTGGATGACAATATTTAAACACCTGTGCTACCTTGCTGCTGCACTTTGAATAATGCACAATTGCTAAATTGTTTGGGAATGATAAGGTTTGCATTATTAAGATAAGGAATTTTCTTAATCATACCTGCTTTCGAATTCCAACACAGGAACACTGGAAAGCACCACAAAATACAGTTCACAAAATCCACAGCGGCAGCAAAAGCACCCATTAAAATCTGCAGAGAGGGCAGCGATAAGGAGTTACGGTATTTTAATGCATAAATAGAGTGAAAATACTTGGTTACACGTAGAACTGTGTTACCTGTATATGCAGCTGCCTGGACAGGATGGCTCCAGTTGTACTGCACAGGTTACCGATGAAGCAGTAGAAGAAAACCGCGGTTTCTCCCGGATTTTCTCCCCGAATTTTGCACCTCTGATACACGAACCTTCACAGTTACCACAGGTCAATGTTAGATATGTATTAAATGAATGGGGCCGGTGGGTGATTAATGATAATCTACTTACAGGAGACATGATAGCAGCAAAAGCAGCGCAGAAAGAAAGGTGAGACCAACAGGGACGCAAAGTGTGTCTGCGTCACGGGACAAACAGGTGTTAACTGAATCCACGCAAAAATCAACCAAACTAGTCAGGAAATAGTCTGATCGTTCCCCGACTTGACCATCCGCGATGTGCGCACTTTTCTTCATTTTAAGCGCAAATGCTCAGCGACAATCCGCAGAACCGATCAGAAACTGAGCCATGCTCCTAGTGCACATTTGACTTCTTGCTCATCAAAAGCACAGCGGCAGCTCTCCAAACGGCCCGCACGCGGCAGGGAGGGGCTTACCTGTGCCACCTGTCATATATGGAAATACGTTCAAAGGCACAAGTGAAAATGTGGATTTTACGCTCTTTCTGTGTTTAGAGATGCCAAAAAATAAATCATCATCCATTTATTTAAAGAGGCGCGTTCATTTGTAGCTACGATCAGGAGCATTGCGTGTACCTTAGTCCGTTTCAGGAATCTTACGCTTGATCACAGTGACCGCTTGCCAAAAAACGACTACAAATTGTTGTCAATGAGTTGTTGGGCTATGATCTGTCAAGCATATCTCTCATGAATGATAACAAGTGATTTTGAGCCACAAAGCACGTTCCTGTCACAAATGTAGAAGCTGCAGTCAGTTTTTGGCAAATTGACTTTTATATATATCCTTTATTTATCCAAGTCTCAGCAGAAATCTCACCAAATATCACATACAGCTGTTCTTTCAATACATTTAAAGTGGTCAAAAAGGATTGGATCGATTATAATTTAGAACACAGATTAGCTACAATAACAGAGTCATAAAAATACTCGAAAAACAGCTAATGTCTTTGCTTTAGACATAAACCCTTCATAAATCAGGCTGGTTTCAGTCTATCTACCAATATAAGCAAAGACATTAGACATAAAAAAACAGAAACATCAGAAATCACTGCCACAGGTCAGGGGTGTTTGCGATTATTTATTGTATATTATTAATTTGACACTCATGGGAGTTCCCACTTGTTCCCAGGTTTACAACATTTTGTAGCTTGTAGCTATTCTGTGATGGTAAGAAAATCAACTCCAAATTTATTATCTGGTTGATAAATACTCAGTAAGAATTAGAAATGCTCTCAGATTCTTAGACACCTACAACCCTCATGTACTTCTTTAACCTCCTAGGACCTGGCGTCCACATATGTGGACATCACATTATATATATTATAGGGGTGGCTATAGCTCAGGCAGCTGGCTCCCCCAGTTTGCATGCCAAATATCCTTGGGCAAGATACTAACCCCTACTTGCTCTACGATGCATCCATCGGAGTATGAATGTGTATGAATGATAGTTACAAAGCACTCCCTGTATAGATAATAGTGCTCGTGTGAATGGGTGTGTATGGGGTTAATGTGGCGTGTTGTATAGAGTGCTTTGAGTACTCCAGGAGAAAAGCGCTATATAAGAACCAGTCCATTTTACATTTTGGGTTGTCTAGACCAAAATACCAAATTTTGCTCTACAAGGGCCTGATATCCACTTACGAGGATGATATACTGCCTCTGTTTCATTGAAATTTAAAGCCAATGTCCTCATGAGTGGATCTCATTTTTCTCAGAAACAAAAATCTGACACAAAAAAATAAAAATCACATCATTCTTTGTTTTTACATTCATCAGGTCCCAATCAGCCCAAAGTGCAAGGAGAAATTAAAATGCATCCCATGAAGGAGTTCGGGTAGTTTAACTTATTCAGATTACAAAACTTGCTATTTCATAGTCTTCTATTACAAATACAAAATATTGTATTTACACTGAAGCATTAAGTAATATATTGTTATGGAAATATGACAAAAAAGTGTCACACCAACATGAAAGCACGTGTTTATTCTACGTAACCCGGTTAAGTTACAAAGAGCATTGCTTTAAATGTATAAAAGTCAACATACAGTATTTTAACTGATTCATAGAGACTTTATGTGTCCTCCTTCAATACAATTTTGGATGTTGAATCGATTGGTTGCTCTTTAACTGGTGATCAGCCTGACGGAGTGCACTGCACCATTTTGTTAAAACCAGAGCCGACAGATTATGCACCTCATTAGTTAATGTCATGACGGCCTGACTTTTCCACACTCACAGGATTAAAGGGGGCCTTCATCTTTACAAAGCACTCAGAATTGATTCCCTTGGAATCACACATGAACCGTGCTTCAGGGTTTTTCCTAAAGTACAGTTCACAGATCTAAGTTGCTCAAATTAACTTAGATTTTCTGATCATAATCAGGCATCCAGATGCTTAGTAATCCGCCGCACTTTCTCCTTCTTGTTCCTGTTGCCGTGTTTTTTCCAGGGTTTGCCCACTGCCATCTCTGATTCAGCTTTGCCTGGACCCACAGGTCCACTGCCTGGTTTGTAGCCCATCACAGACTGAATTCCTTTGGAGAGTGCCCGCACGTTCTCCTAAACAGAGGTTCATCATCAACAAAAAGAAAAAATCATTTAACTTCATAATAAACTGCTCCTCTGCTACAGACACACTTTATATTACCAAAAGTGTTCACTCGTCTGCCTTCACACTCATGTGAACTTGACTGACATCCCATTTTTAATCCATAGAGTTTGATATGATGTCCATCCAACCCTTGCAGCTATAACGGCTTCAACTCTTGTGGGAAGATTTTCCAAAAAGGTTTAGGTGTGTTTATGGGAATTTTTGACCATTCTTCCAGAAGTGGATTTGTGAGATTACCACTGAGCTGCTGTCATTCCCAGTGGCTTCCACATTGTTATAATACCACTAAGGCTACGTTCACACTACAGGCGAAAGCGCATCAAATCCGATTTTTTTGACCCTATGCAACCCATATCTGATCATGGTGTGACAGTGTGAAAGGCTCAAATCCGATATTTTCAAATCCGATCTGGGTCACTTTCGTATGTGGTACTGAACCCGATACATATCCGATGTTTTAGAAAGCGACTGCTGTTTGAACGGTCATGTCACATTAAATCCGTCTTTTACGTCACTGACACAAGACAGATGCCAATTATCAGCGCCGGAGAAGAGCCCGATAAGACATCGCGAACGCTTCCTGGCCATCCAGCGTAGATGTCAGTGAAACTGTTGGGAAGACAACGTTGGAGAAACGTGAACATTTTATTTGTACTGTATAATCTGCAGATTCTGACAGAAATCTGCAGCTATCCTTTGAAGCACCGCTCTTCTAAAACAGCAATAAGCATAATTATTCGGTTATTTACATTATTATGTAAATAACAAAATAACTTAAAGCAAAAATTGGGAAACGTGAAGTCTGAAGTCTTTATATTAAGGGCCATCAGTCAAACAATATTGTTTGCTCTGGGTCTAAACAGAGCGCCTTGTGTGTGACGTCTTCTTTTGCACATGCGGCCGCTTTGGTTCACACTAGAGCGCGTTTGCTGTCACATTTTATTTGTAGTGTGAACAAGCAGACAAAAAAATCGGCTTTGATCAAAAAAATCGGAATTGAGCAATAAGACCTGCAGTGTGAACGTAGCCTAAGAGTTAAGTGTGGAATATTTATTAGTGAGGAAATTTCACAACTAGCATTCGATCCCTGGAATTCACTGAGCTCCTGAGAGCATCCCATTCTTCCACAAATGTTTGTTGATGCAGTCCGCGTGACTAGGCGCTTGATTTTACACACCTGTGGGCCTGGAAGTGATTGAAACACCTGAATTCAACGATTGGGATGGGTGACAGAACACTTCTGGTAATATAGCTTATATTACAACATCTACTGACCAAAAATAAGAGATCAGCAGGAATAATTTACCTGATGGAAAAAGTTCTTGTCAACCACGTTTTCGATTCTCTTAATTTTGTGTTGTCTGTTCATTACTGTGGAGAGGTCACTGCTGTCTGAGTCTCTCTTCTCAAACTTTTTGTGCTGCGGCTGGAAGTCTTCAGCTTTTATATGTGGAGGGGGATGGCAGTGCAGAAGCTTGCCCTGTAAGGAAAAGAGCTATCTTAGGCAAAGGACGTTGTAAACATGATGCATTACGTTACAAGAGAACAGCTACACCTTACAAAAGACTGAAGACCTCCACAGTCTGCTTAAACACATAGCCGAACCACAGATGTGCTACAGCTACACTGTTTAACGCTGCAGGTGACAGAGCTGAGCCAAGATGAAAATAACTTATTTATCTCTCCTAGAATTTTCATCTGTTTTTTCCTCCCACTTTGTTAGGCTAAACATTTCATTAATGACCCACACTCACTCAACCACAGTCCAAAATTAAAACGTAAACACAAGCAACATAACTGTGTGTTTTTTCCAACCCACAACAGTTTGCAGTTGTGAACTTACGCTCACATAATCCTTCAGGACGTAACGGGCCGATCTGGACTGATCGGGCTGGCCGTGCGACGTCATGAAACCTCTCATATCTGAAACAGACAAAAAAGAAAAGGCTATGTTATAAAACAAAGAAATTACATCAAGGGGAAAGACAGCTAGCAGCATCTAAGGGTGCCACAGTGAGGTGACAGTATCACAATTTGAGCTAGGGACCTCTGATCAAGGAGGAACACAATACATAAAATTAAATCTATAAAATAGTTTTTTTAAAGAATCTAAGATGGTTTACTCTCTCGAGTTGTACATATTTCACCTATTGTTAATCTATTCTATCCAGACTCATGATAAATGTCTATTAGCCTCACATCCATACGCCATCAGCAGCTCTTCCGCAGTGGGCGGTCTGTCAGGGTCTTCATCTTCCCGCGGTCTGATAATATTGATGCCATAGGTGCCTTCTAACACATGCCGAGGGATCGTCTGACATATGTGACCAATCTGTTAAGAACTACGTGTCGTAAGCATCAGAATCAATTATAAAGCAGAACAGGCGGAGTCTAGCTTTCTGTCACGTAAAGGATATGAGTGAGATCGCAGGTACGTGGTCTCTCATCTGGTCTATGGGCAGAATCCCAGAGCAGATCATCTCAGCTTTGGTAGAAACGAAGGAGGGCATGACCAGTCCTGGGCAGTCACAGAGACACAGGCCTGGCTCCACATATAACGTCTGTCATAAATGTCAAAAACAAAAACACACAAAAAACACCATCATAATCATCCATCCATCCTTTTTCAGGGGCGCGGGGGGGGGGCGCTGGAGCCTATCCCAGCTGTGTTAGGGCGAGAGGCAGGGTACACCCTGGACAGGTCGCCAGTCTGTCGCAGGTCTAACATCATTATTATAATAATTATCATTATTATTAAGCTTCTTGCTGGTGGAATCCCTAACCTGCATTTGAGCAGTAAGTACCTACCTGAAAGTGTTTAGTGTGTCCAGGAGTGGCTGAGACAGAAACCTTCTTGTTCCTCAGAATAGTGTTGATGGTTGAACTCTTTCCCACATTAGGATACCCGACCTGTTGGTTCCACCACATAATGAACATTTAATTGCTTTAAAATAACTCATACTGAGGAAAGTGTGGAGCTTCTTCCCCGACTATGAATCCAATTAAAATGTTTCCTGTTCCTACGATTCTAGTAAAGCATTAAAAAGCACTCCTGGTGAATTCTGCAAAGTGGTTCAAATGCTCTTACTAAATATAAATATACAACTCGATCCCAAAATTCAAAGGCGGTGTGGCTACAGCATGCAATTTACGCTAGACTGACAGATAGATGGTCCTTTTACTCACCAGTCCCACTGTCAGCTGCCCTTCTTTAACCCTGGAGCCGTTGTGAACA
The DNA here is from genome assembly GCF_057382095.1 of Aulonocara sp. 'chitande type north' Nkhata Bay. Lineage (NCBI taxonomy): Eukaryota > Metazoa > Chordata > Actinopteri > Cichliformes > Cichlidae > Aulonocara > Aulonocara sp. 'chitande type north' Nkhata Bay. The sequence continues at coordinate 39,147,129 of NC_141358.1, forward strand.
GCCTTGAACATTTCCAGCAGCTCATCCTTGCGCAGCAGACGGCTGGAGTTGTGGAAAGATGCATCAGATGAACCAGCAGTCTCGCCCTCTGCTTCTTCCTCGCCTTCTGAACAGGTCTTCCAGTCCTCCTCATCTACGCTTACCTCTTCCTGCTCTTCCTCTATGTCACTCTGTTCTCCCCCGTTGTCCTCATCCTCCTTATTCTTTACCTCTTCCTCTCCATCTGCACCTTTCTGACTCACATCTTCTTTAATTTTCCATCCTCCTTCTTCTGGATCACTCTCTTCACACTCTGGATCGGCCACCTCCATGCCCTGTGAGGGGACAAGTTTCTGCACTATTTTTCACTGGGATTAAAGACGGCAGGATGATGCCAAAAGGTGACTTTTTCTTCAGTACAATAAATTATCTGTTCCCTAAAAAAAATACAAATGCATCACAGTTCAGAGAAGAGAGAAAAGTTCATCAAGCCTCCGCGCTCTCACCTTTTCCTCTGCATCCAGCCTGTTGCCTTCAGCCAGAGCAGACCAGAAAACTGCCCTCAGCCCCTCTTTCTCAAAGTATTTGGCCCAGACTCGCCTCTGTTCCCTGGTCAGTAGATCAGCTTTGTTCACCAGAAGCATGTTCACCTTATGCTCTGTAACTTCTTTAACATAGGACTCCTGGTGCCACACAACCAGAGAATTATTACAATCACTGGAGTACAGTTTAAATGTATGTAATGATGGATACAAGCAAATGTTGACAGATGAAATATGCAAAATGATTAAACAAAGTGCAATTATTTTCATATATGAAACCAGATTTCTATCATCTGTCCACTATTGAAACAAAGCACTTACAAGGTCCAGACATCTGAACAGCAAAGGATTTCTGGCATCAACAATTTGAACAACGACGTCACTAAAATAAGTAAAAAGAAATGTTTGGGGGGTTTTTTCCCTCAGCATCACATAATGAGAACAGATTCCTCAGGAAATGTGATATGCTGTAGATTTGGGTTCTACCTCCTCTCAATCACTCTCCACAGCTGTCTCCAAAATTCAAGGTTTCTCTCAAACGGGGTGAGAATTAACTTCTGCTCCTCTTCCAGCCTTTGAAGAGAACACTTGTAATTAGATTATAGGCAACAATAATCCAGCACAAATGTATCATAAGTCATTAATTAGAAAATTTTGAATGGTTATCCCTGCATTTCACTACTGATTCTTAACACCAAAAGTGACTCAGAGTACAGAAAAGCTGCATACTGTGCAAGTGCTCGTCTCCACTCCAAGAAGCTGTCTTTCTCTGTCTGTTGAAGCTCGTCTGGACTGGTGCTTTCATCCCAGTGGGGTCTTATAACAAGGAAATACACAACAGATCTTATCAATGCAACATATTATTTATACGTTAGACAAATTAACCTGTGAAAACATGTCGACTCAAATCACCGTCTCGGAATTCTGAGGAAATGTTTGTTGTCTTCGTGCAGCTTCATCAGTTCGCTTTTCTCCTCAGCTGTTAATAAGCCCGCTCGAGCTTCTGCCGGCACAAACTTGATATTGAGCTTCTCTAAGAAAACACAGAAATGAATGAAAGTGATTAGATTAACAAGCAGAATCAAAAAGGCAGATCTACAGTGGAGATCACATAATATTTAAGACAAAAAATACTTAAAAACACAGGAAGAATTACTTCTGTTAGGTTTATACACGTAAATATTGTGGACTAAAATTCGATGTGGAAGGCTCATTCCCAGTTATCGCAAACACTCGATTGCAGTTGTTGCTACCCAAGGACAACCAGTTGCTAGGTTTATGGGGACAATTACTTTTCCACATAGAACCAGGCAGCTTTGATTTGTCTTTTTCCCTTAGTAAATGATGTAATCATTGAACAATTATCTTTGTCTAATTTATCATTTAATTTGTTGATGTCCTGAAATGTGCAAGTGTGACAATTATTCAAAAAAATAAGAATTCAGAAATGGGACAAATACTTTTTCAGAGCACTGTAGTTTCCCATGTTTAATAAGTAAAAAAAAGAAACATACCTACAATTCACCTGAAAACTAAACATGAGTGAATCAAATTGTTATTTACCTGCAACAAACTCTGTTCCTGCCAGTTCAGCTGTGGCCAGAAAGTCATCCATGGAACTTTGTTCTGTCACTGACTGCAGGTTCAGCCGCCCCCAGTCGTAGCCATCATTCAGTTCACTGGTGTGGAGCTGAAAATATAAAGAAAAAACAATGACAACAAACTTTAATTAGCTTGACCAGCAGTAAGTGCATGTGAAAAAGCGTCGAGATTAAACAAAGCAGCTGTGACTGGAACATCATCGCCAAATAGCGGATCATTTTCACATCCTTGCATCCAAACCACCCTTTGACTTGTTCTAAAAATAGTTGAGATTTTGTTAAAACAATTTCCCAGAAAAGTTTATCCCCATTACAAACGTACCCCAGTCATTCATTTATTTACGTAATAGTCCTTGCGCATTAGTTCGTTTGCTCTAAAACAACAGCATCAGTAAATTTACATCTTGGTAAGCCCGTGTGGGGTGATCGTAACACTAATACTAACAGCTAAGTGGAATTAAAAGAGTTGAGTGGCATTTAAAAACGGGGTCACAACTGCTTAGGGGATGATACTATATCACGAAAGGTCTCATATCTATATCTGTGATTATCTGAATACGTTTAACACAAGCTAAAAAAAAAAAAGAAAAACCTGTGTCATACCCAAGAGTCGCCCCTTTTGTTTCCCCGGCCTGCCTGGAGCCTCTCCTTGATCAGAGCTCTGCCCAGCACGGCTCCTCCGCCCGCCTTCTTCTTGCCCATAATATCCTCCGATGCTGTCACTTCACAAAATACAGGAGGAATACAAAACTGAAGAATACTGCGGACAGCCACTCGCTTCAGAGACCCATGTGCACTACCTACAGCCTTGTTGTCGTAAAAACCGGAGATGGAACAAACCAAACGATTAACATATCCGGACAATTAAATTGGTGTTGGACTTTAGAAGTCATGTTATTTTATAAAAAGCTACCCTTTATATTCTTTATACTGTTAATAAAATAAACTCTAAAACAGTAACATACATTATCTTATAATTTATCTTATCTGATAAATACAGGCGGGAGAGTAGCTGTGGTACATTCCGGTTACACGCTCAGCGGTTAAATGTGCCCTGAAGAAACACCGACAGAAACAACATGAGTTCCTCGTGTGTCACACTTGGGAGTGATCGGGATGTTAGAATTAGATCAGAAAAGAGTATATCTGTACTGTGCGATACTTCTAAAGGCAAATTGCTTTCCATACTTTGGTATCGTTCCAATACAACGTAAATGCAGTACTACACATAGTTTTACCCTATAAAGACAGCTTAAATGGGAGAAAGCAGTGTGATTTATGAGATAATTCATCATTCTGAACACATTTTAATGACCACCTTTTAATGTCAACAATAATTAGTTAATGCAAGAAAAAAAACATAACTTTCAGACTATCCTGTATTTTGAAATTGGGTGTTTTGGAGACATGGAATGTAAATGTGCATGTCTCTAAAGGACTTTGCGTCAGCATCTGTTGTTTAGATGTGTTATGGGCTATAAATAAAATGACAGTCAATACAAAAAGGTTCAGTCATTTTTCATAGTGCATGTTTGAGATATATTTTTTCATTAACAAAACCACCAACACAACACAGTTAACACAGTTCAGTGGGCTACATACTGAACTTAGAGGAGAGAAACAAAGTAACAATCATATCTCCCTAGTATTGATTAGATACCAATATCAGTGTTGGTATTGACAGTATCAATATCTGGACTGATCCTCCCACCCCTGGGGTATATGGCCCTCTCAATCTGAGCTGTCCCTCAGATCGGGGTATAGTTAGAAGGGCAAGAGTGAGATGTTTTGGACACCTCCTAAAACGGAGGGAGGATGCCAGGCACCAGCAGCAGCAGCAGCTCATAGGGGAACAAACCATCCCCTTGGTGCCTCTCAGGAAGCTGCTGAACAGACAGTGCTACTACAAACCCCTGGTGGAGCGCAGCCGGAGTGCACCAAAATTGGGCTCTATCACGGAGGACTTGGTGGGGGAGGAAGAGGAGGAGAAAGCAATGCACTTTGAGTGTGAGGACATTCTGGACACGGACAATGATTGTGGTGCCAATGGCAAACAAGAGTTGACTCAAATTATTAATGACTTGGGAGAGATGAGCATAGGAAACGACGATGTTTTCAGGGTTTTTTTTTCTGCGCTGCAGAAAATTGTAAAACTACTGTGAACTTGGTGGATCTGTCCAGATCTTTGACTGGAAACTACTTCTATGAATGAGTGGTTCAAAAATGTGTAAGTGAAAAGCTGCCACATTTCAGGTCCCAAAGTCAAACGAACACTGAGGGATCACTGAGAGCTAAAAACGGTCCAACTTCTTTCATCTTTAATAAAATGATCAGCGTTGCTGCTTTACCAGGTTTAACAATTAAGTTTAACATCCAGGCATCCATGAAAACAGAGTTTATTCTATTTAGCTGAGTTAGAGGTTAGCGGGAAGTTAGCTCGCTAGTTTCCACCTAAACATGATCATCATAATCAGTGTTACTAATTCATACACTGGTTTATCATCTAGACTTTTTGTCTCATCCAGCACCATGATCAGGTCCAGTTTTTATTTCATCTTTGATTTTTCAGCTGCTGTGCCTGAGCAGCCTCCAAGAGACCCTTTGTTGCAGTTAGTCTTTCTCCAGAAGCCATCTGGCTGCTTGATCCAGCTCTGGCTGCTGCACCGGGAAAGAGCAGTGAGGAGGTGGATTGATGAATGAAATTCATAACAAAAATTCATAATGGACTTTTTCCATTTAGAAATGATAAAAATCAGCTTTCTTTTTAATTGCTATTAACTGACAGTCAGATAACCAGCTTTTAAAAACATATTCATAAACACTTTGCAGTCAACAAAATTTGCACAGAGGTTAGATGAAATAAAAGTATCACGTGTGTTCTAGGTGTGTTTATAACTCTGTTATTGTACATATTCTGTGTTATACATCATAATCATTCCAGTCATTTTTTTTACTGTTTTAATCTTTATAAAACTGTTATTTATTTATTTATTTTTGTGATTTCTGCTGCCCTATTGGTCTGGTCTCTCTTGAAAATCTGAGAATGTGATATTCATAATAAAAGGATTTAAGTTTACTGCCAAAAAATGATTGCACTTCATAACAGAAATGTGCTAACTGGCTTGAAATAGATTGAAACTGTTATGAGATTGCTTCAGGGAGCAGACATGACACCGTCTTTTAGGTTTCGCCATCACTTTGTATTATGCGCACAACACCACCCTCCTCTGGCTTCCACATGAACTGCACCTTAAACATCAACTGTTTACAAATGTCATGACACAAACAAACGTTTCAATACCGTAAATCACTTTTTGGACTGCGATCACTTTTTGGCACAACATCGGCTCTGATAACATTTAAAGCGCACTGAAAAACCATTCTTTAATGCTAAAAACCCATTATCAATTGTAATTATTTATTTATTAATTTAAATTTCAGATATCGATCTTCATTTTTGTAAACTGGTGAATTAATGATTTTTTAAAGAATTAAAACGACAAAGTTTGGCAATATATTTTTTAAAAAGGATGAATAAAACAGTAAAATAAAATGAGAAATATATATATTTTTTAAAATCTATGATAATTAGACGAAGTTTATTTTAAATAAATAAAATTGATTTTCGGTGGCACTGGGTGTCATGGTGATGATGACGTGTTTGAGTGCAGGTATAAAAGCAGGAGGAAAAAGTGGAATTCGGGTTTCACGTTTGAGCGCAAACAGGAGCTTTTTCCCACTAGTGCTGTGAAAACTCGGATTTTTCAAACTACAGCTAACGTTTGAAAATCTTCAAGAAGGATTTGCAAAATGACTTCTTCAGACTTGAGTCGCGAGATGCACCTGCTCTCCCTTTTCATTGAGGAGGTGTTAGATCAACGCTATGGTGAGTACAGCAGGCTAATATGTCAGAGTGCTAGCAAACAAATACAACTTAGATTTTTGTCTTTTATTGTTTGGAAGTAGGACTTCATGAGTGTTAACATTTAGGATGAGATGTTTCATACTTGAGTAACATCAATTTTAACATGTGCCAGTACGCTATAAAGATGGCGCCATGTTTTTTTTTAATTGCTAACGACTTAAGGCGTTGGAGGACGCTGACGTCAGCGCGCGGCCGTTTTTGCATGTAGAGGGTTTGAGTTGACATGTTTGGGCCGCTGGCGCTGAGTTATACGTGAACGTTTCATAGATTGTGAATGTGTAAAGCTGGAGAAGCTGGAGTTTTAAAAGTTCACAGAGTCGCAGGATGAGTTTGAGATTGAAACAGTGTGTGCCTGCAATAAGGAGGTGGGAGGTTTCTCACCTAAATGTAGCTGCTTTATCCTCAAAATATCGATGCTCAACTAATATGAAGATATTACTCCTTAATGTGAATGCGTATTAAAACCTCAGTGAAAATCCACGCAGCCTTACACCACATGAAAACTTTTACCAGGTGAAAAATGTGAAGGCTTTCATAAACAATGAGTTCTGCTGGGCGCTTCTTACTGTTTGTGTGTGGAAGAGCTTATGATGATGTAAAGCCATGTCTGGACAATTTAAATTCAGGCTTTAATTTGTGTGATCACATGATTAACGTAGACGCACGCTTTGCTTTCTCGTAGCTGATCTGGTGAGTCCAGTCACTGCACCTCAGATGGTCGTCACTAACTTGAGGAACCGTGAACTGAGCAGGAGGCATCTGAACTCCATGCCTCACCTGGTCCTCACTCTTTACCATAACCTGGTGACTGGGTCCAAGGACTTTCCTCGCATACCTTTTAAAGGATGGTTCCACCGGGACCTGGTGACGACACCATTTGTCAATGTGAGGCAGAGCCAGAGAGAGAACACCACTCCTTCTCCTCCTACGGACTCACCAGCTGGCATGATGCTGCCGCCTGCGGGCTCCAGCTCTCATCCACGCTTCCTGACTCCAGTTCTTCCAGAGAAAGCAGATCTTGCTGTGCTGAAGGCAGATCGGAGGAACTGTGTCCGCACCCTGACTGTCGACGGCCTCCCCGTCACCAGAGTCATCTCCACTGTTTACCAAACAGAGGACACTGAGATGAAGAACCGCTGGAGAGTAACAGACTACAGCGCGGACGGCAGAGTTCTCACTTCGGTGCTCTGCCGTTTTCTAAATATGTCGGCAAAGCGTGCTAAGAGGAAGGCGGAGGAAGAGAGCAGCATCCGGAGCCCGACTCAAGCAAGGAAGCGCTTGAGATTATAATATACAGTGAAGCATGTCGAACGTCAGCAAGCCTGAACAAAGTGGTAAGTAGTAAATAGTGCTTAAGGTTGTTTCTAAAAGAATGTCCTAAAATATTTGAAAATCGTCGAGGTTTTAACTTTTATTCTTTCTTTTCTGCCTCTTGTTTCTAAAAGTCAGGCAAAAGAGTCACGCTGCAAAGAAACACCACACAGAAGATTTTCCCTCAGTAAAATGGTGAATATATTCATCTTGTTATGACGTTTGCTCACAATAACCAGGAGTGTTTCTGAAGTGATTCACTCTCATTTGGTGTTATTTGATCCAAAGACAACTGAGGGTCTTCAGAGCAGCGTGAACGGGCGTCATCTGAGAGCAAGACAGTCCTGGCGCCTTTGTGGTTCCCTCCAGGTACTCCAGCTTCATCCCACAGTCCAGAGAGATGCAGTTAGGTTGAATGTGAGTGTGAATGGTTGTCTGTTTCTCTGTGTTAGACTGACCTGTCCAGGTTATACCCCCGCCTCTGGCCCCATAACAGCTGGGATGGCTCCAATGGTTAAGCAGAAGAAATGGATGGAAGGATGATCCAAAGAGAAACATTGAAGGCCCTCTCACAAAAAAAGATAAGAACTCATTTTACACATTGTTGAAACATCCTGAAAGTTATTTGTTGTGTTTAGAATCTGGTTGAACTGTCATTAGAGTTTGTTTCGACTTGTTGTTCATTTCTTATTCGGTTCAGCTGTGTTTCTATGTGTCCTTAGTTCCCATAATCAGCCTCCTGTGTGTAAATATAGTGTCAGTCTCCCTTTGTCCCTTGTCAGAGTGTTAGTCTCCGTCCCCTCGTGTTTCCTTGCCTCAGTAGTTCTGTTTCCTACAGTTTTCCCCCAGTATAGGTTTTGGTTAGACTTTTTCAGTTCCCTTTGTCAGTCTTTGTATTTGGTATTTCCTCATCAGTCTCATCACTTTCCTCTCCAGAAAGAAAACAATAAAAAGACCTGAAGAGACGTCTATGCAAACGCTCTCATTGTGAAAGATAAGTATACATCCAACTAATCTGTGACTCTGTCACAGCTCTGATCAGCAATTCTTTCAGGTTTGTCTGTTTTGATGATGTTATTAATTGTTATTATCCTTTATCCAGTTAACTTTCAGAGAGGAGCGGAGGGAGGAGCGAAGCCAGCGTGCTCTGTAAACTGTCATTAAAAAAAAGATAAGTATATATTGATTTTATATTATTATGACAGCTCCTCCTCAGTGAACACTTCCTCTAGTTGCTGAAATCATTTACTAATTTTTTTCTTCCCATTTGTCTTTTGTTTTTCAGAGAAAACAGAGGAGCCAAGGTGACATTAAGACCTAAGACAGGACAGATTGAACCCTTTCTCGTAAAAAGATAAGTATTCACTCTGCTTTTAATCAGAATATTGATAAATATCTAAAATTCTGCTCACCTGGTTGATAAAGTTACTAAAATGATTCCCTCTTTTCTGTCATTTGTCCTTTAGAGAGAAGATGAGGAGAGTGAACGTCAGCAAGAATGAACAAAGTGGTAAGTAGTAAATAGTGTTTAAGGTTGTTTGTAAAACATCCCAAACATTAAAAAAATTGTTGAGGTTTTAACTTTTATTCTTTCTTTTCTGCCTCTTGTTTCTAAATGTCAGGAAAAAGAGCCAAGATGAGAAGAAACTCCACACAGAAGATTTTCCCTCAGTAAAATGGTAAATACATTCATCATGTTATGACGTTTGCTCACAATAACCAGGAGTGTTTCTGAAGTGATTCACTCTCATTTGGTGTTATTTGGTGTTTGTCTTTGAAAGGAGAGGAGCAGTAACGACACTGGGAGACAAACAACAGGATGATCCAAAGAGAAACATCAAAGGCCCTCTCACCAGCTTTCATTTATTAAATTTGTCTTTACTGAACGATTTCTGGTGTGTACTTGCGTTGATACTCAGACAACAGCTCGTCTTTCTGTTTGTGCTGGAAGATTCAGGCAAACACATATTACATATATAGATTGTTATATGACACAGTTTCACATTTAGTGCTCTATGATAATGATAAGGTCCAGTTTAATGGTATTGCTAGTGTCTAATGAAATGAACACGTGATTTTCAGATCCAGCAAAGTGAATATTTTTCACTGTGGATAAATTACATGGAAACGTTTAATGAGTCATCAGCTATTTCACTACAAAGATGATGTGATTAAAGGTTCTCATACATGCAGGTCAGAAGTTTTGCTCCATCCTGGATGTTAAATGCTGATCAATGTTTACACATATCTGCACATTTCTAACAGCTCATTTCACAGGTCATCAGTCTCCTGACTGCATATGCAGAGTTTTATCATCACGTGTTCATGGCAGACAAACATAATTATGAATTCTTGTTTTAGTTCCATTCAGTCACTCAACATCAGGTGTCTGCTTGTCCTGAGCTGTGAGAACTACAGTGAGTTGCTTTCCTCTTTAGCTTAGTATTAATAAACCAGGTCGTAGGTGGGCACCTGCATCAAGGAGTCAAGAAGCATATTTTATTGTTTAATGGTGAAAACAATGGATTGTTGGTCATTTGTTTAATGGAAAGACTGAAAGTGCGGCCTGGTGTTGACTTACACTTATTCAAAGTGATGAAGTACCAACAGATACTAAAAGTCACAGCCTGAACACGTCAACTGCTTTATTATTTCTAGTTATAAATAAACTGTCAGTTTATGGCCCCTGTGGCTCGATCAGGACCCTTCCGGGATGTGGAGATATTTATTATTTACTATAACTTGTGCTTATGTTGGTTTTTGCTGTGGTTTCGCTACTGTGTTTTTCTCTTTTTGCTTGTTTTTATTTTTCCAGCAGGTGATCAAACAGATTTTTAGTGTCTTCTCTCTCTGTGTCTCTCTTCTCCTATTTTTTTGCTTTCCATCTCCTTCTGTTGAGCATCTTCCCAACTTCTCTTTTCTTCATCTTTCTCTTTCCCATCCCCAGTCCTGTCCGTTCTGATTGTAATCATTTCAAAGTAAAGAAAAGAAAGAAATAATAAAGAGCTAATACACTTTGACAATCAAGTGGACCAGTGTGGCAAAAGCTGTAATGATCCATTTGGGAAAATAAATCTGTTGGACTGGTAAACTAAGCTATCGGGGATAGCTCAGTAGGTAGAGTGGTGGCCCCATAATCGGAAGGTCGGTGGTTTGACTCCACTGAACGGCTACCCTGAGGTACCCCTGAGCAAGGTACCGTCCCTACACACTGCTCCCTGGGCGCTGCATTGGTGGCTGCCCACTGCTTCACTGGGTGAATGGGTTAAAGGCAGAGGAACTATTTCCCTACGGGGACTAACATGCACACTTTACTTTACACTAATATACTATAGTAATACGGTATGAAAAATGGCAAACATGAGAATTCTGTGTGTTTTCCTTCTTATCTGCAGACTAACAGTCCACAGGTTTGGTGCTCAGACTCTGATTTGTTCCCTGGAGATGGAGGAGAGAGAGCACAGAGGACAGCAAGGTGGAGGAGTGAAGGAGAAGGTGGTTTAGTTTTTCAGACAACTCAAACTTTTAAACACTTGTAATGAGCTGAGTGTGTGTGTGTGTGTGTGTGTGTGTGTGTGTAAGAAGTACCACTTTTAGGAGGCTTTGAAGAATCTACAATAATTGTGTGTTGTTTGTACATGAATCACAATGTGTTACTTCAGAGGTGTGATGTTTTCAAGGTTTTTAAATAAAAATCAGCTTTCTTTTTAATTGCTATTAACTGACAGTCAGATAACCAGCTTTTAAAAACATATTCATAAACACTTTGCAGTCAACAAAATTTGCACAGAGGTTATAGATGAAATAAAAGTATCACGTGTGTTCTAGGTGTGTTTATAACTCTGCTATTGTACATATTCTGTGTTATACATCATAATCATTCCAGTCTTTTTTTTTACTGTTTTAATCTTTATAAAGCTGTTATTTATTTATTTATTTTTGTGATTTCTGCTGCCCTATTGGTCTGGTCTCTCTTGAAAATCTGAGAATGTGATATTCATAATAAAAGGATTTAAGTTTACTGCCAAAAAATGATTGCACTTCATAACAGAAATGTGCTAACTGGCTTGAAATAGATTGAAACTGTTATGAGATTGCTTCAGGGAGCAGACATGACACCGTCTTTTAGGTTTCGCCATCACTTTGTATTGTGCGCACAACACCACCCTCCTCTGGCTTCCACATGAACTGCACCTTAAACATCAACTGTTTCCTTTCATATCAAAAATCCTTGAAAGAGTAGTTGTCAAACAGCTAACAGATCATCTGCAGAGGAATGGTTTATTTGAAGAGTTTCAGTCAGGTTTCAGAGTTCATCACAGCACAGAAACAGCTTTAGTGAAGGTTACAAATGATCTTCTTATGGCCTCTGACAGTGGACTCATCTCTGTGCTTGTCCTGCTAGACCTCAGTGCAGCGTTCGATACTGTTGACCATAATATCCTATTAGAGCGATTAGAACATGCTGTAGGTATTACAGGTACTGTGCTGCAGTGGTTTGTATCATATCTATCTAATAGACTCCAATTTGTGCATGTAAATGGAGAGTCCTCTTCACACACTGAGGTTAATTATGGAGTTCCACAGGGTTCAGTGCTAGGACCAATTCTGTTTACATTATACATGCTTCCCTTAGGCAGCATCATTAGAAGACATAGCATACATTTTCACTGTTATGCCGATGACACCCAGCTCTATCTGTCCATGAAGCCAGATAGCACACACCAATTAGTTAGACTGCAGGAATGTCTTAAAGACATAAAGACCTGGATGGCCGCTAACTTTCTGCTTCTTAATTCAGATAAAACTGAGGTTATTGTACTCGGCCCTGAAAATCTTAGAAATATGGTATCTAACCAGATTCTTACTCTGGATGGCATTACCTTGGCCTCCAGTAACACTGTGAGGAACCTTGGAGTCATTTTTGACCAGGACATGTCCTTCAACGCACATATTAAACAAATATGTAAGACTGCTTTCTTCCATTTGCGCAACATCTCTAAAATTAGAAATATCCTGTCTCAGAGTGACGCTGAAAAACTAGTTCATGCATTTATTACTTCCAGGCTGGACTACTGTAACTCATTATTATCAGGATGTCCAAAAAACTCGCTGAAAAGCCTTCAACTAATCCAAAATGCTGCAGCAAGAGTCCTGACAGGGACTAGAAAGAGAGAGCATATTTCTCCTGTTTTGGCTTCCCTTCATTGGCTTCCTGTTAAATCCAGAATTGAATTCAAAATCCTGCTCCTCACATACAAGGTCTTAAATAATCAGGCCCCATCTTATCTTAATGACCTTGTAGTACCATATCACCCTATTAGAGCACTTCGCTCTCGCTCTGCAGGCCTACTTGTTGTTCCTAGAGTATTTAAAAGTAGAATGGGAGGGAGAGCCTTCAGTTTTCAGGCCCCTCTTCTGTGGAACCAGCTTCCAGTTTGGATTCTGGAGACAGACACTATCTCTACTTTCAAGATTAGGCTTAAAACTTTCCTTTTTGCTAAAGCATATAGTTAGGGCTGGACCAGGTGATCCTGAATCCTCCCTTAGTTATGCTGCAATAGACTTAGGCTGCCGGGGGATTCCCATGATGCATTGAGTTTTTCCTTTCCAGTCACCTTTCTCACTCACTATGTATTAATAGACCTCTCTGCATTGAATCATATCTGTTATTAACCTCTGTCTCTCTTCCACAGCATGTCTTTTATCCTGTCTTCCTTCTCTCACCCCAACCGGTCGCAGCAGATGGCCGCCCCTCCCTGAGCCTGGTTCTGCCGGAGGTTTCTTCCTGTTAAAAGGGAGTTTTTCCTTCCCACTGTCGCCAAAGTGCTTGCTCATAGGGGGTCATATGATTGTTGGGTTTTTCTCTGTATCTATGAAGCGCCTTGAGGCGACTTTTGTTGTGATTTGGCGCTATATAAATAAAATTGAATTGAATTGAATTTACAAATGTCATGACACAAACAAACGTTTCAATACCGTAAATCACTTTTTGGACTGCGATCACTTTTTGGCACAACATCGGCTCTGATAACATTTAAAGCGCATTGAAAAACTATTCTTTAATGCTAAAAACCCATTATCAATTGTAATTATTTATTTATTCATTTAAATTTCAGATATCGATCTTCATTTTTGTAAACTGGTGAATTAATGATTTTTTAAAGAATTAAAACGACAAAGTTTGGCAATATATTTTTTAAAAAGGATGAATAAAACAGTAAAATAAAATGAGAAATATATATATATTTTTTAAAAACTATGATAATTAGATGAGCTTTATTTTAAATAAATAAAATTGATTTTCGGTGACACTGGGTGTCATGGTGATGATGACGTGTTTGAGTGCAGGTATAAAAGCAGGAGGCAAAAGTGAAATTCGGGTTTCACGTTTGAGCGCAAACAGGAGCTTTTTCCCACTAGTGCTGTGAAAACTCGGATTTTTCAAACTACAGCTAACGTTTGAAAATCTTCAAGAAGGATTTGCAAAATGACTTCTTCAAACTTGAGTCGCGAGATGCACCTGCTCTCCCTTTTCATTGAGGAGGTGATAGATCAACGCTATGGTGAGTACAGCAGGCTAATATGTCAGAGTGCTAGCAAACAAATACAACTTAGATTTTTGTCTTTTATTGTTTGGAAGTAGGACTTCATGAGTGTTAACATTTAGGATGAGATGTTTCATGCCCCTAGAGACAAAGCACGTACAAACTCCAAAACACTTACAAAATCCAAAACACATGCAAAATACAAAACACATGCAAGCTCCAAAACACTTACAAAATACAAAACACGTGCAAAATCCAAAACACGTACAAAATACAAAACACGTACAAAATACAAAACACGTACAAAATCCAAAACACATGCAAAATCCAAAACACGTACAAAATACAAAACACATGCAAAATACAAAACACGTACAAAATACAAAACACATCCAAAATACAAAACACGTACAAAATACAAAACACGTGCAAACTCCAAAACACGTACAAAATACAAAACACGTGCAAAATACAAAACGTACAAAATACAAAACACTCGCAAAAGTAGTAACTACACAAGCCAGGAAGTACCAATGACCGGATTTGGGGTCTGCAGCCTTTTTTTTTCTTCAAATATTAAACTTTATTAAGAAACAGTATACAGAACATGTATACAATCAGAACAAAATTAACACATGCCAGGGGGTGTAATACAAAGAATTACAAACATTCAAATAATTTGTAATTACTACAAATAGTAATAGTTTTCATAGCCTTTTTGTTAAGTGATCCACTAATCAATTTTATGTAACATAAAACATCATTACAGTAATGTTTAAAATTAGGTTTGTTGGTCACGTCGGTTTTTTGTTACTGTATTTGCATTTGTGAAAATAAAATTTAGCTAAGATAACTAACAAGTTTATTATAAAGTAAACATCTTCTTTTTTTTGCCTTCGAAAGAAACAAAATACAACATTTTCCCATTTCACAGTAAAGTCTTTATAGAGATGTCCAGCAATGAATCTACTGAAGTCTTTCCAAAATGTTCTAGCGTATGAACAGATCCAGAGGTGCTGCACAGTCTCAGGATGGCTTCCACAAAATCCACAGTTCACATTTATGTCCCTTTTGAACTTCGTCATGTAATGATTAGCAGGATAAAATTCATGCAGTATTTTAAATGAGACTTCCTTCACTTTATTCGTTACCAGATACTTGTTAGGAATTGTCCATACTCTTTTCCAGTTAATGTCACTGACAAAGAAATTCCAATAAGAGACCACATGTGGGATAGTTAGAGATTCTGTCTGGAACAAAGCACGGATATTCTTATTACTTTTACTGTAGTTTGTTAGACAGATTCTTCCTATGTGTGAATCTAAAGGGTTGGGGAGAGAAACAGATGATATGCAAGGTTGAATACCTTTAAAAAGCATTATAATACCCGTAGGTATTGCATCAAATAATATAGCATATTCTTTGGGTGTGGCTGGAAATTTATAGGTGTTTAAGAATTCTGAATAGGACATAAGCTGCCCATTAGGATTAAACAGCTGATTCACTAAAACAATCCATTTCTCAACCCACCTAGAAAAAAATAATGATTTATTTTTATACAATATGTTCCTATTATTCCAAATTGAATACGTATGGGGTGTAAAGTTGTGTTTATATATAAGGGACCAAGCTAATAGAACTTGTTTGTGAAACATCGAGAGCTTTTCTGGAAGCTTATCTATATTATAATAACAACCTAAGATAAAACTTAGACCACCAAACTTAGAGAAAATGTAGTGAGGAATAAAATTCCAAATGGATACCGGATTTTTAAGAAAATGTTTAGCCCAATTAATCTTAAATGTATTGTTTAGAATAGTAAAATCCAAAACATTGAGACCACCGTGTTCATAGTCATTCATCAATACACTCTTTCTGATGTAATGTGTCCGGTTTTTCCAAAGGAAGTTGAAGAGCATTCGGTCAATATCCTTACAAGTTTTGCCGTCCACATGCAGAGAAATTGCTGCATAAGTCAGTCGAGACAGACCTTCTGCTTTTGAGAGCAATACCCTTCCTCTTAAACTTAAATCTCTCTGCAACCATTGATTTAATTTGGTTTGAGATTTTTTAATAATTGGGGGAAAATTTAGTAAAATTCTGTCTTTTGGATCTTTGCAGATAATCAGACCTAAAAATATGTTGCTTCATTTTTAACTGTTATATTACAAATACTCTGAACTAGTGATGGGATTTCCGGCTCTTTTTAGAGATCCGGCTCTTTCGGTTCGGCTCACTAAAAAGAGCCGGCTCTTTCGGCTCCGAACCGGCTCTTCAGGTTGTTTTGTTGCTTTAATTAATTTATTATTAACAATAATATAAAATTATGCACAAAAGGAATTACTAACGTAAAAACAAGTGGTTTTATTTATATATGTTTATATATAAATATATGCGGTGGCCCCTAGAGACAAAACACGTACAAACTCCAAAACACATTTCTAGCATGAACTGAACTTCCAAAGCAGAGCTACTAGATCACTTAAATTACACAATTGAAAGCATGTGTGTATTGTTTGTGTATTTATACACAGGCACTCATATATATATTCAAATAATTTAAAAAAAAGTTCATTTACCTGTTATTACCACACACCAAATCCGGTCGTTGGTACTTGCTGGCTTGTGTAGCCACAAGATAACAAAGGCTCAACACTGCGCCCAGCATCCTGGAGCACTTCTGTTGTCTTTTGTACGTGTTTTGAGTTTTTATGTGCTTCTGAGTTTTTATATGCTTCTGAGTTTTTACGTGCTTCGGAGTTTGTACGTGTTTTTACGTGTTTTGGAGTTTTTACGTGTTTTGGAGTTTGTACGTGTTTTTACGTGTTTTTTGGAGTTTGTACATGCTTCAGAGTTCGTACGTGATTTGAAGTTTGTATGTGCTTTGTCTCTAGGGGCCACCGTAAATATACTTTTATTTATTCACTCCACATAAAATGTAATAAATAAATCATATAATACAAAAATCAACTATTCACATTTCAAGTTTTAACTATTTAAATTTTCAGCTTTTTCCTTTCACAAATTTAAAGTGAAAAGAACACAAAACACTGCAAACCACAACACAATTAAATATAAATTATAATATGAAAACTAAAAGAGCATGCATATTCTCTGTCATATGGACCTGCATGAATAAACTTTCTCAATCCTTTATCATCTGCAACCGAAAATAGTTGTGGATGATTACTATACCTTTCTAATGTTGTTGTCCCTGCCTCTCTTTCTCTCTCTCTGGCTCTGTTCCTGTGCTACTGAGTGTAACTACCGCCCCTCCCCCCTCTGCCCAGCGTAAAGCACAAGGCTCGCGTGCAGAGTGAAGCGGGAAAAAAGTGCGAGAGAGAGGCTGAGAGAAAGAAAAAAAAAAAAAACCCACGTGACGGCTCGCGATAAGGAGCCGGCTCGCGTCGTTCACGTCAAAGAGTCGGCTCTAAGAGCCATTTCGTTCGCGAACGACCCATCACTACTCTGAACATTACACTCTTTGACAGGTAATTATTGACATTTATTTAAATTTAGGACCAATCCAGACCCTTTTGAGAAATCCTCTATTAGACGTAAAGCAATTGGCACTTGGCTGGCATTTTTAAGAAAAATTGTGGTATCATCTGCCAATTGACTGATGACAATCTCTCTGTCTGCTATGTTTATACCCGTCACAGGGCTATTCGAAATATGAGAGGCAAGAATTTGGGTGCAAAGTAAAAAAAGATAAGGGCTAATCGGGCAACCTTGGCGATCACCTCGATTAAGACTAAAACGAGAAGTGGTGCCATTTTTCATTCTAATAGAACTATTAGCATTGGAATACAGAGTTTTGATAGCTCTGCAGAAGATATCACCAAAACCAAATTTCTGAAGTGTAAGAAATATAAATTCATGCTCAATTGAGTCAAAGGCTTTATAGAAGTCCAGGAGAAGGATAAATGAGTCATCAGATATTAATGCTGAGTAGTCCAGAATATCCAAGACGAGTCTAATATTATTGGAGATGTGCCTGTTTGTCATAAAACCAGACTGTGTCTCGTCTACAATATCGTCCAAAATATATTTAATTCTTCTAGCTAGCAATAGAGCTAATATTTTATAATCATTATTCAGGAGGCTTATTGGTCTCCAGTTGTCTATAAAAAGTAGGTCCTTCTTAGGTTTGGGAATTAAAGTAATAAGTCCTTGAGTAAGGCTGGGAGGAAGAGTGCCCCTTTCAATACTTTCATTATAAACCTGCAACAAAAAGGGTGCAAGCTGACAAGAAAATGATTTATAGAATTCAGCCACCAGCCCATCTGTGCCTGGAGATTTGTTGTTTTTAAGAAATTCAATAGATGTCAATATCTCTTTTTCAGTAATTGGACTGTCACAAAAAAGCCTATCAGCACTTTTAATCATTTCAACATTGTTTACAGAGTCAATAAATTGGGTAGCGACCTTTGCGTTATAATTGGATTCATACAACTTTGAGTAGAAATTACAACAAAATTGAGAGATAATTTTTGCATCATCACTGACCGTACCATTTATATTCAATTTATGAATAGTATTGGTTTTAGATCTATGGGTCTGCAGCCTTAAAGGCCACATTTTAAGGCCGATTACGTCACAGCGACACGACGAAGGCTGTGTCCCAATTAAGAGACTGCACGCTTGAAGTACACGCACTACACGTACTACGTACGGTGCGTACGAGAAGTGCGGAAGTGAGAGGCTTGTGAAATGGGACGGTATATGCTTTGTCGCGCTGTTCAGGTTGCCTAGCAACCATGATACTAACCGCGAGACACGTTACATACAGCTTTGTTTGACAGAAATGAAGGAGAAAAATGTTTTGTTAGTCATTCATTTTTGTCATGACATCACTTTGATTAGTTGAGTATCTGAGGCTGAGACCACAGGACTGTAAAACATGATTGTTGGGCTTCATTTCTGTGCTGAACAGTCATTTAAGATTAGTTAGTAAAGAACAATTAGTTAATGTTGTTCATGAGACTAAAGTCAACTCACTGTGGCAATGTAAATATAATATGGCCAATATTATAGTATTGTCAGATTATTATTATATATACATATACATATATATATATATATACACATATATATACACACATATACATATATCACTGACCTTCAGCGTGTTGTGTTTGTGGATATATGACTGACTTTAATTATTAAACATTCGCACATAAATAAGTGACGTCATATTCAGTACTTTTGACAGTTCACTCTTCGGCCGCTCCATCTTATTAGGGAAATTCCATATACATAAATGTAAATTTCAAAACTCAACCCCATCATTTAATTTGTTTTTGATTGAAATTGAATATTACTTACACTCTCTTAAATTAACTTCCAATAAAAAAGGTTTATCATTGATTGAAATTCATTCAGAAATGTTTAACGAATGAGCTGTCACAACTTTCAAGTACAAAGTTGTTATGAAGTCTGTCACATCCCCCCCCCCCCCTTTTTTCTTTTTTTATCCTTTATTTATTTATCCTTCTTATTTCATTGTACTGTATATTGTTACTCTTATTTGCCTTGTATGTCTACTGTACAAACTGAACTGGAATGACTGACTGTTCGCTTTATGATTTCAATAAAGTTTGGAAAAAAACAAAAAACAACCTCTTCGGCTGCTCCCTTCTGCCGTATTTTGCGGCAAAATTATCCACACCCACCGCCGCGTTATGAATTTTGGGATATATGGGACCACGAAGCGTGCACCGGACCACGCTTGATATTTGGGGAAATCGACGGCGCATTTGGAGTATGCATTTGAAGTACACTTCGAATTGGGACAGCCGTCGTCGCGTGGCGGTGACGTAACTGCACTTAAAATGCGTACTTCAAGCGTGCAGTCTCTTAATTGGGACACAGCCGAAGACTGTCCCAATTCAAAGGCTGCTCGAAATGCGGCCCTGAAATGCGTCCTTAATTTCCCTGAATTTTAAGGATGGGTCGGTGTAGCCTTCATGGCCCAACATATCCCAGACTTCATAGCGCGGCGGTGGTGTGGATAATTTAAAAAACAGCGGAAGCGGAGCGGACGAAGAGTAAACTTTCAGAAGTAAGTACTGAATATTATGTCACTTATTTATGCGCAAATGTTTTTATAATGAAGAACATTAAAACATTACTGTTGGTGAAGGATATAAAAAAAACAACAACAGCAATAGAATAATATTAAACACAAAGTGAACCCGTCTTCCTTCATTAAATAGGTTCTTTTAGATGTTAAGGAGGAATTGACTTAACCAGGCTGGCGGAGAATGAAGACAACCGGACACCTGCTGCAGATGGGGAATCAGTGAACTTTTATTGAGACAGAGACAACCTCTCAAAAACAGCTCACATCAAGAGATTCCAAATATTTGCTGTGAGGATGGGTATATATTCTCTAAAACTTACAGGAGGGGGTTGTGAGGAAAGTGCTGCATTAGCAGAAAAACAACTCCATAAAAGGAAATCGGCCTTGGGTGTTCTAGTCTCTTCGCTTCTTATCGCTCTCAAGGCCAAAGTCGTGAGCACACATTTTTATTACACAGTTGCACAGTAACTTTAAAGCTGAACAATATTTAAAGCTGAATAATGTTTGATTCAGATTATATTTTCTTCAAATCCCCCTTTTGACCCATCTTAAATGGGTCAACACACAAAAATAAGTAACATTCAAAGGAACACAGAGACGTGTCGAAGCCTGGCTCGAAAAACTCCTCGGGTCTTTTCATTTGTCTTTATCTGTCATTGCAGATGAGGAGAAAAGAGTCCAGGCACCACCCTGCCCAGGGGTCGGCTGCAAGCAGTCTCGGTTCCCGATGAAAGCAGTAACAGCTGTCCTGCACACAAGGGTACAACGAGTTAGTGCAACCAGGGTAGTGACACAAAATTAACAGTTCCTGTAACTCAGCAATCAAAAAACATAAGTAATGATAAAAATGTGGAGAGTACAGAGTATACTATAATAATGAGAGATATAAACGTGAAAATGTGAAAGAATAAATCAACCGTAAAATAAACTCAGAACGGTAACTGCTAAGGACATTCAAAAGTGAATATGGTAAAACTGGAGAGGAAGTGGTGGGCAAGACCCTAGGGGCTACATTTGTCAGATTGGGACTGTCAGAAGTGGGCGAAGCTTTTGAACTTCAAGGTGTCACAAGTGTCGGGGGCCCTTCACAGATCAGGATTATGCCAATGGGAATGAGACCCAGGGCCAGGAAGCAAACAAAGACGCAACATCTTTGCCTGCCTGTCATTTCAGGGGGAAAGGGCCAAGAAATGTTTACTTAGCTTGTATGTCGTCTAATAGAGTATGATGGGTCAGAGAAAGGCGGTCCAGTTCCCCTCACCTCGCCAAGGGCGTGTTCTAGGAGTTAAAGAGCAACAACCTGCAATCTGTACCAAAAAATCTTCATAGTCCCACCGGAAAATCATAAGAGTAATAAACGATTCAGCTCAACAGACAAGTATCATGTTCAGGTTTCTCCAATCATTAAATCACTATTATTGCCACAATTTGCTTTATTCACCCTTTGGGCAATGAGAGAAAGAGCCCCTAATGGCCAGTTAGTGGGCTCTAGGTCAAACTGTCCCCAAATTTGTTATCTGTTATTATTACTTGTTGTCATGTCACTTGTCTGTTTTCTGCTGCACCCCTCTCACCAAAGCAAAGCAAACATTAGCAGCACATTGACCGTAGTCAGACATCCTCATTCCATAGGTGCTATAAAACATTTCCTGTAAAAGAATCACAGTTTTCAAGACAGGGTGTGTCTCCCCCAACACTCTCACCAGAATACAGTGTAATAGCATCCCCAACTCCTAACCCATAAACATCGTTTCTTCACACATCCGCCCAGAAATCCTGTAATAGAAAAACATTAAAACTGTAACCCTGTAGGGAAGAAAATGTAAATGGTAACGCTGCGCAGTTACCTCTGTAAGCAACACAAGACACAAAAATGGCATTTACAGGTTCACTCATCCTCGAATATTTTGTCATCCTTCTACTCCTGTAAAAGAAACCCACATAAATTCATCCACCCTTTTATCCTATCTAGGTGGAGGTGGTTAACCTTGAGTCATGGTCAAGTCTTGTCATCTTTTACCAGTCAGTCCGTTTGTTTTTATTCCCAGTCTTTCATCCATTCATCCGTTCTTAGCTGATAGTGAAACCTGTCGTCGCATCTAGTTTCCACACTCAGCAAAATGACGTCATCTCAAAAAGAAACCAGAACTTGAGTTTGGATTACCTCGCTGAATCCTTTTTTAAACAGGGACTCTCGTTTCTAATTGTCCCCACAAGTGTTTCCTCCAGAACCCATTTCAATGCGGAGAAACTCACTTACAACAATTTTCTCGCCGACGTGTAATGCTTGTAATTTCCGATGTGCAGATCTGCTTAAAGAAAAGATTCACAAACAAAAATCAGTAAACATAAAACAAAATAAAATGAAAAATAACAAAAACAAAATGCAGACGCCCGGGTCTTAGGACTTGTCACTGAATATTCTTCCCATCAATAAAAATACCAACCTAAACCTACACAGAGTCAAATCAACACCACCTCAACCTTTTCATATTCATAAACCTATATGTTTTGCGTTCGTGAAACAAAATTGAACCATTAAGTAAGTTGAGCTCTTGAAATGTTTTAATTCTCTTAATTCTGCCAGTTTATTTCAACACTTATTCAATGACTTTTATTCAACTGCTACTTGGTCACTCGACTTTTACCTGTTCAAATTGCCTAGGGTTCAACAAAGTCTAGATCCCCGTTTTCATGAAACTTGAACGGTGTACGATGATTTACTTACAGTAATTTAGAATCATCACTCAACCTAGCTCTACTACTGGCACTGCGTGACTTTTCTCACACTGGAAACCAGAATTTAGTACAGAACTTTAATGCCTCAGGCAATCGCGTTCAAGGGCTGCCCCCCCCCTTCTCTTCTTCTTTGTCCGTGTGTTCCTCCTTTATTAAATCTCCATCACAATGACGTGGCGCTCTGAAATAAAACTCACACTGTTAATTCCTCGTTTTCACTCTGCACCACTGCTCAGAGTGTTTTCTTTTCTTTTTAGTGTAGAGTAAACAATTAAGTCGAGGCCTTAAGCCCCAGATATCTCGCACGGGCATCATTTTCATAACCAAACCGCTCCGGACTCTGCTCCCCAGACCACACAAATGCCCTCTGGGCTTATTATTATAGCAAATTCTGTATTTGACTTTGTTGTGTGCAGCATTGAGCCTTTGTCAGTAAAGCATTCTTCATTGCAGCAGCTGGAGCATTGTGTGTCACTTCTTAGTAAATTAAATCAACATTTTGATTTTAGTGCATGGGTATGTATCAGTTTTTGCTCCCTCAACAAGTGCATAAGTGTTCATGTGTGTGTTTCCCTTCATTCTAAGTAGGCGCATGCAGAAGTGTGTGTTCGTGTGTTGGTATATGTTTGTGTTCATCACCTTCCTGTTCTGTAGTTTAGGTAAACCAGCGGCCTGACGCATGGCCTAGGGTCCTCCCCTCCTCTTTGGGTCTGTTTTCATCCGTTGTTGCAGCTGCCCGCATCTTCTCCTTGTACCTTGACCCTTTTGCTTCTGCCTTCTGCAGCTCTGCTGTTCGGCTCTTCTCAGAGGTCAGCATCCTTCTGCTCACCGTCCCTTTTCCTCCGGGCTTAATGCGCGTCTCGTCACAGCTCTGTCAGCTGACGCAGCCTGGGAATTTCCCCCGTGTAGTGAAACGGGCTTTAGGTTTAGTGCTCTCCGTCTCTGCTGCATGAGATCACTCTTTTGCAGCACTGTTGACATCCTCAAGTTGTTGTTGTGAGTCCAGCTGCTGTGGCCTTCAGGGGTCAAAGGGTCAAAGATGGTCGCGGAGAGGGCAACGATGGTAGAGGGGAGGGTAGGAGTCCAGGTCAGCTTCGGCTCTCAGAAAAAACAAAAACAAAACAAAACAGGCGAACAGGAAAATGATGTTGTGTTGGCTGTGCTGTGTTGGCTGTGTTATCCCGAGAGGGGAGAAACAACGAGATCTCGTCTCCCCCCTTTTTGTTTTTTTTTTTTTTTTTTTTTTTCTTTTCACCATATAATCAACTCATAACCCCTCAAGTTGACAGGACAACACAGGCACGTGTTAAAATTCTTAAGATCCTGTTTAGAAACCTAAAAAGGAATTTCCTATCATTCAGTAGTCATTTGTCTTAAACAATCAACAAAAACATGTCCCAAGTCGACCCTTTTAACCACTAAATTTGTCGTGTCCTCACTTAATCCTCAGACCAGTGTCTTTGTCTTTTGACGTTACGTTGTTGTCCTGCAACCCAAAACAGGTGTATGTTAAGTGTCGCTACTTTAACCTTGCATGTACGTGCACATGTATGTAAGCTGTTTCTTCATTGCATGTATGGGTGCGTCTGTATATGGGTTACTTTAACTTTTTTCTCAAACGAGGCATGTCTCTAACACGCACATGTGTCTGTTCCTCACCCTTCTCATATCTTTCTCTGGTTGTGTGTGGTTTTATTTGTTTCAGTGATTTACCAGGAACATCTTTTCCTTTTCTCCATGTCTTCCGCCAGAGGTTAACACTGGTGAGATTCAGGGACACAGCACCCAGAGCAGTTCAGCAAGAAAAACCCGCCTCAAACTACATTCTCTCTTTTTTGTTTTACCGGGAGGGGTGAGGACAACTCTGGTGTCCAGCCGTGAATTTTAGCCAAAGCTTGGCCTGTCTTCTGCTGCCGTACTCAGGCTTCCAGGTTAAGAAAAAAACACCTGTATGAAGACACTAAACATACATTTAGTATTTGTATAAACATAACTGCCTAAATCATTGAACTCTTGAGGAGGGTGTATTTCAGAATCAGAATCAAAATCAAAAACTTTATTGTCATTGTCATGAGACCGACGACATTAAGAATGGTCCCCGATCATTGCATCATCCCTAGTAATATCAAATATAAAAAACAATAAAATTCAATCAATAAAATAGATAGAATACTTAAAATACTAAGTATTCCCACCGTCATGCTTCAGACCGTGCATAGATTAACACAAGAGTGGCATGGTGGACATTTTTGTAGTATTCAGATGTGTTATTGCAGTTGGATAACAGCTGTGTTTGAGTCTATTAGTCCTTGCTCTGATTGCCCTGTACCGTCTGCCTTAGGGCAACAGTTCGAACAGGGAGTGGCCAGGATGTTAGGTGTCTTTTATCATGTTTTGGGCCTTTTTTAAACAGTGGGCGTTGTTTGACTCTTTACTAACTTTAAAACCCCACCATAACAATTTCTCACTGACAAACTTCTATGCATCCATTTAAACATGCGAAGCCAGCACAAAATCACACACATACCCCTACAGCAAAGCTTTAACATAACCACAATGCAACTCCTCCCTTAAACGGGAGAAATCACCCTGAATCAACCAAGTCTGTATAAAACGTCAAACAAAGATAAACCACAAACATTTCTACACTTCTGTGTCTTCCACGCAGCACAATAGGCAGAAAAACACCGATTACTCACAGTCTACAACAAAAGAAAAACCTGCTCTTTTCACAACTCTCACAGCTAAAGTCAAAACTCTTACCCAGTGCCTCTGAAATAACAAAAAAAATCACCAAATACTCGATTACTCTTTTCACTCGCTCCCTCTCAC
The DNA here is from genome assembly GCF_057382095.1 of Aulonocara sp. 'chitande type north' Nkhata Bay. Taxonomy (NCBI): domain Eukaryota; kingdom Metazoa; phylum Chordata; class Actinopteri; order Cichliformes; family Cichlidae; genus Aulonocara; species Aulonocara sp. 'chitande type north' Nkhata Bay. The sequence continues at coordinate 39,172,691 of NC_141358.1, forward strand.
TCCCTTCTTCCTCATACAGCATACACGCTCGCTCCCGCGGACCCGCTCGGCCCCGCGGGCTCACTCGGCCCCCACCTTTTTCCTCTCACAGAGACAGAGAGAGAGACCCTTTTCCTTTTTTTTTTTTTTACTTCGGTCTATCTGCACAGAGTTTACCTCATCTCTTTCCTTCTATGGGCATGCACACTTCCTGTCTCACACACACAGCCCCTCTCTCAGAGAGAGCAGAAAAGAGTTTTTCCTTTTTTTCAACACTCAGGAGAAATTCAACAGACAGTTTATACCACTATTTTACACTTTATTTACACACACCGGTAATTTATGTTCTATTTACACACGGGCCCGCATAGACATATCTCGATCTAATTCTCCATCCATTTTACTGTCAATGGAGGAGTGTTCTTTTATTGCTTTTAAAGGAGAATTTGGGCCAGCTGGGTTTCTGCCTCTGTTAGGCACTAATCAGCTGGGGCGCTGCTTTAAAGGTGAGTCAGCACTGAAATATCCCTTCAGGTGTTACCAGGCTTCTACCAAACCGTAGTCTGGCGGGTAACCTTGCCTAGAGCTTCCTGATAGGGGTGCTAGTTGGTTGTCACCTTGTTCACACGTCTCATTCACACTTCATACATTACCTGCAGTCACTCATTACCCTCCTTATGTATGTAATAAATGTGTAAAAAAATTCTATGTGTGGTGTATTATTTTAACCAAAAGAGGAACCTAGTTCCTTTAATTGTGTAATCTGTGAACAACGGAGAACCAAACTGTCCTGCCCAGTGTTCCACAGCAAGCATTCAGCGTGTATTTATGTGTGTCCAATATCAAACAGAACATCAAAACATTTAAAACACTAAAATCATCGGGGTTTTAAGAAGAGATCCGTTTTCTCCTATTGATCAAAGGGACCCCTCCTATGGACTCCAACCAGTACTTCTCTTTTTTAAGTTTTAGAGGATCTTTTCTAATAAAGTCCTCTGGGCCTTCCTAACCCTTCTGTAGTTTAGAGAATATTACTAAAAAATATTCTCAAGGCCTTTAACCTTTTAATTTGTTTAGAAAGGCGTTACTAATAAACCCTTTCAAGGTCCCAGACCTGCTGAGGTATGTATCCGACACCGGAGAGCAAACCCGTCGGCTGCAACCGTGGTCAGACCTCAGTTCACTCTTATCTTTATTCACTTATTCACTTATTTCTTATTCACTTATCTCTTATTCACTTGTCTGATTCTCAACAAGCCTTAAGTAAGCCAGACAATTTTGGTTATGAATTACTAGGAGTTTGGACACTAAGTATTTTTATAATGTTCAATATAGCAGAAATAAAAGGTCTGCTTACCTTGTTTTTTGTGTGTACACAGCTTTTGTCCAAACTCCGTTCACTCAGACCACGGCCGATGTCCTCCCTCCCGTTCCAGTTTGACCTGGAGCGGATCCTGTTCGTGACGCCAATTGAAGGATATAAAAAAAACAACAACAGCAATAGAATAATATTAAACACAAAGTGAACCCGTCTTCCTTCATTAAATAGGTTCTTTTAGATGTTAAGGAGGAATTGACTTAACCAGGCTGGCGGAGAATGAAGACAACCGGACACCTGCTGCAGATGGGGAATCAGTGAACTTTTATTGAGACAGAGACAACCTCTCAAAAACAGCTCACATCAAGAGATTCCAAATATTTGCTGTGAGGATGGGTATATATTCTCTAAAACTTACAGGAGGGGGTTGTGAGGAAAGTGCTGCATTAGCAGAAAAACAACTCCATAAAAGGAAATCGGCCTTGGGTGTTCTAGTCTCTTCGCTTCTTATCGCTCTCAAGGCCAAAGTCGTGAGCACACATTTTTATTACACAGTTGCACAGTAACTTTAAAGCTGAACAATATTTAAAGCTGAATAATGTTTGATTCAGATTATATTTTCTTCATTGGCAACATGTCGGGAAAGTTATGTGACATTAGCGACGTTTGTACTAACTTGGTTTTAAAGCCTTTACTTCAAAATATTCGCCGTTCAATAGCTGACTTTAATCTTACAGAGAATGTGATGATTTTATGCGTAATTAAAGTCAGTCATGTCAGTCAGCTGACGGTTCACTCCTTAAGCTGAAAGAAAGACACACATGTGTCCACTGTACCATCTGGGAACTCTTCTTGTTTAGCACTCGTAATAACACAAACACTAAATCCTCCTTCTCTGGTGCTGTTGTGTAGCAGTGCATACACCTGTGACTGTCACCTGTCTGTCTGTCCTGCACTCTCTCTTTTTCTTTCTCTCTGATTGTGGAATAAAAGTATGAACATGTATTTATAAGTTACACTTGTGTTTGAATCCTGCAGCTTATCACACATTTGATTTCTATGTGTGACAACTGCAAGTGTCCAGAGTGAGGACAGACTGAGGGACCCACTGCTGCACATCATCTGTGAGGCTTTGCACCCCTAATGATCCACCAGGACAAACTCAGCAGTATGTGAGGAAGAGGAGGAGGAAGAGTCAGCAGCAGCTGACAGATGGAGAGAATAGACAGACTGTTCCCTGTTTGTGAAGGACTGCTAGAAAAGTTTAACATAACTAATTGTCTGTCCTGAATCAGTCTTATTAGGTAATGTTCAAATAATGTTATCATTCTAGTGTTTTTGGTGTGGGAGAAAGTACTCAGGGCCTTCAAGCTACACACTATGAAAGGCAGTATTGGCGACTTTCAAGCCTTTGAGTCGCCGAGCAGCTGAATAGGGGAATAATGTTGACGCGCCCGCTGTTTAAAACGTTAGTCAAAGTTCCAAGTTAAAACTCTTTTATTTGTTATCAAATCCTTAAAATCCGTAGAAAAACAGTGATCAAAAACATTCCAAGCTTGAGCGGTCAGCAAAAGTCGACTTCCCCCATCACCCACTCATTCACAAAATTTCCCTCGGGCCGTGAACAGGTGATATAGCAATCACTATTACTGACACCACGTGACCCAAAGCTACGCCTATCCATAACATTCCGGCTCCTAATTATTACATTTTTACAGTAATAATTACACATCCAACAACACAACTCACAACACACACTTCATCATATCACAAACACCCAGTGAGACAACATAACATACTCAAAAAGTCCACCAAAGTTATTTTCTCATGTCTTCTCTTCTTTTCTTCTGTCTGCACATGGTCAGTCAGTCATAGGCCAGAGGTTACCAGCACTTAGCCTAAATATAGTCAGTCTGTAATGTACATCTCATAACATTAAAGTCAATTCAAAGTTAGTTATGTCACACTGTGTCAAAAATGTCATAGTCATGGGTCAGAAGCCTCCTGAAGAAGGCATATCTTTGTGATGGGTCTGCACACATGGCTGGTTGGGGTCTTAATCCAGACCTGACGCACAAGCCCCTTTTCATCTGGTGCAGCTCCGGTGACTCTCCCAATGATCCAGGAACCACGAGGTGCAGAATCATCCACTATAAGGACCACATCTCCGGGAACGAAGTTGCGTTTAATCCTTCCCCATTTCTGGCGCTCTAATTCTGTGACTGGGACTCTCTTTGCATATGCTCTAGATATAAGATCTGTCATGAAGGCAGTGTAGTCTTTGTGAAAGTCTTTATCTCTGATGAACCTTTTCTTCAAACCTAAGGCTCGTTGCTCAATTGCACGGTTGTCAGGCATTCTTATGTCTCGGTCTTTTAGTGGCAGGGCAATGCTGTAGTGCCAATCCCCCAAAGTCACCGTCTTGCTGGCCAATTCCAGGAACTTCAAGTCTTCCTTTGACAGCCCCATCTGTTCATCATTGCTGCTCTCAGGAAAATCCATCTTGAACTGCTGTTTCCATAGCTTGTCCAGTATGACAGCAGAAACTCTGTTGGCGGTAACTGTTGCCAAACATCCTGGCCTTCCACAGCATTCTCGATTAAGTGGCCCATTCACAGTCCAGCCGAGCACAGTCCTAATGGCAAAGGGTCCATCACCTACACTCCGGATGACCTCCAAAGGTTCTAGAGCTCTGGGAATATTCATGCCAATCAAAAGCTCAACATTGGCCTTAATTTCTGGCAAATGAACGTGCTTCAAATGTGGCCAGTCATCCAGGTCCTGTTGATTTGGGATGTTACCAGTATCTACAGGCATTTTATGCTGAGTGAAGAGGTTAGGCATATCACAGTACATGTCACTGTCCAATCCAGCAACTTCAAGTTCAGGTACAATGAAACTGTCCACCACTTTCTCCTGTCCCATGGTGCGCAGGAGAATCTTTGTCTTCCTCCCAGCAATATTCAGCTTGTCCATAAGACCCACTGTACAAAAGGATGCTGAACTCCCATGGTCCAGAAAGGCATACGTTTCCACTATTCTTTGACATCTCTTTGATTTTACTTTAACTGGCACAATGGCAAGCTTACAGTCCTGTTCACCGGCCCCAGTAAGACCACTAGTCTGGATCGTAACAGGAATGTTATCTGCCTCATTATTAGGTTTGACTTCATTCTTCTCTTTGTGGTGGATATGGAGTATACTTGCATGTCGGAGGCCACAGATTTTACATGAAAGGCGTTTTCTGCATTCTTTGCTTATGTGCCCAGTACACAAACAGCCAAAACAAATGCGGTTCTTTTTAAGAAAAGAAATCTTCTCATCATGAGGTTTCTTATCAAGCAGAGCACATGACTCCAGTGTGTGTCCGCCTTTGCAGAAAAAACAAGCCTTCACAGTGCTGTGACGATCTTGAGCCTCTATCTGATTCTGTCTCTCGACGTCAGAGACTGTTGTGGCGAAGCTACTTCCTTTAGCTTTTAGATGTGGAGAACATTTCCCTCCATTGCTGCCCTTGGCTGCTAGATGTGTTGCTGGAACGTCACATAGATTTCCAAAGATGGGATCTGTTACAATTTTAACTTGACGCTCAAGGAAGGAAACAATGTCAATGAATGCGGCTCTGCGATGTTGCCTCTCCTGAATGTCATATGCTACTGTTCGCCATTTGTCTTTTAACTTATATGGCAGTCTTCTAATCACAGCAAGCATATTGGCAGGTGTATTTAATTCAGAGAGATCATCAATCTCTTCCATTGCATTGCAGCATCCACGTAAGAACAAACAATATGCCTGAAGAGCTTTTCCATCTTCCAATCTAATCAGTGGCCATGAGTGAACTTTGTTCAAATAGGCAGATGCAATCACATGTCCATTCCCAAAGTGCTCATACAGCAGAGTCTTTGCCTTTACATATCCAGCACTTCCAGACATATGTTGGCAGCTTTTAACAAGTTCATTGGGCTGCCCCTTGGTGTACTGTGCAAGATAATGCAGACAGTCACCAGCATCGCCAGTCTTTGCTTCTATGACCTGTTCAAACGAGCGCATAAAGGCCTGAAAATGTAAAGGGTCACCATCAAAGGTTTGAATCTCCCTTTTGGGCAGTGAAGAAAGACCTTGCTGATGGACCAACATACAAGTTAATTCATTTTGTTTTTCCATAATGGACAACAGATTTTCATTGGCTACTGGAAAAGCAGCTTGTGGCTTAGGCAAAGGTGGAATTGATCCAAAAGCATCAGAAGGCCCCATAAAAGCTGGTGCAGGCCTTTCCCTTTTGATATTCTGTTGCACTGTTTTTACTTGAAGCTCTGCATTCTGTGGGGATGAACAAAAAGTATTTTACCAGCATAATATAATCTGCAGTATGATCATTGCTTTAACAAGGTAATAGATAGCTTTAAGATGGCCTTAAGATGTTTATGATGATGCTAACTTTGTATTTCAGGTGCAGTTATAACCATTTTATACATATTGCATATCTGTGCTTATTTGAGTTGATGTTCAGGTTCTTTAAAGGTCGTAAGCCTCACTGACGTGACTGTTCAGGTGATACATGCTGAGGGAAAACTAGAACATAGAAGGAATTGCAATACATGCTTACAAAACACTTATATCAGTTTATTTTATTATCTTTTATATGTTCATATTCTTGTATTAAGGTTTTAGTAGAGGTTCTTGGTTAAAACATTTATTTAGTAGAAGACATACACATAGTCTCAGTGAGCTTCTGGTCTGGTAAAAGGTCAGAAGTGCAACAGGTGAATTGAGAAAGAGCATTTGAGGACGAGACACAGACAGTAGGTGAAGAGGTGACACAAAGAGCATGTGAGGTCAACACACACACACACACACACACTTTAAATTAGATTTATTTAGAGGAGAGGTTAGTTATGTTTGGCTGTAACTGCAAAATTGTCTTGGTAAAAGAGGAACCGTTTCTTGGTGTCTCGGCAAGAAAGAGGAACAAGACAAGAACTGAAAGGTAGACAGGAAGGGCTAGCCATGAAAATAGAAGATGATTTTCTAGGTGAAAAGTCATGATGATGATGATCTGATCTATGTATAAAATGTATCTGTGACGCATGAAGGGGCGTCAGTAAACAAACCCTGATGTTATAAAATAATTGTTTGTGCTTTAGTAAGTTGAAGATCAATTGCTGTGTTCAGTGATCTTCCCACATGTGAATTAAAATCTTCGTTTGACTTCACCCGGCCGGACCAGTGTGGTTATTTTTCGATCACCTCTTGTACCCTTTCTCAATTCTTGAATCTTAACATTTGGGGGCTTCGTCCGGTGGTTGAGTAAGGGAAAAAAGTGGAGGTGTGAGCGGTGGTCCGAGGTGGTCAGACGGGCAGACATGAATTCCAGTGGTTGAAGTGAGTGGGCATAAGCCGGCTTATCCAAAAGGTAAGGCACTACCTGTTGAATTATTTCCAAAGTGTGCCAAATTGGACATGATAAAATTTAAGTCTACTCACTGAAGTTACTGGTGCATGTCTGTTTTGATTTTGATAAGAATCTGAGGATTTAAAGCAGTTGGACTGCTGGTAATGATTGAATACGGTTGGACCGTTTAGTAGGTTAGGGAATTTGGTTATTTTTTGGTTATAAGGTTGGACCTGCTTCAGTCTTACACTTGGTTGGGTGTTTTACTGTTGTTCCAAAGTATTATAAATTACTCAAGAACGCCAGTTGGACTGGTAGGAAGCGCAGTGCTCAGAGGTAACGCTTGCCAATGCAAAGGACGCTTATGCATTGTCCTCGAAGAGGGATAGTCAGTTGGTCACTGTGGAGCTTGGGGCACTCCAGAATAACTAGGAGTTAGAATCTCCTTACCGTTTGGAACGGTATCTGCGCTTTTTTGGGCAGCAAAGGTTGGACCTTGGGTGTTGGACACTTTTAAATTGAGTTAGGGAGTTTAGAGATGAGGCCAGAAACTGTTGGACAGATACTGGTTAATTGATCGCAAAAAACTCAGGGAGTTTATCGGTTAAACTGTTATGTTAAATTTGTCGAAATTCGATAGGTGTTAAAAGGTTTAAAATCTGTGCAGTTGTAAATATAAGACGTCTCTGTAATAAAAAAGATCTCTGTGGGTCGAGTCAGCAATGCACTGACTGCCTGCTGCTATTCTTAGATGAAGAGTGTGTGTGCATGCAAATGAGGCAGCAGATGCAGAGCGCATGAGAGGACTATGCTTTCGGTTTTGTGTGTCATTGAGCTCTATAACTATTGTTTGCAAATGTGGATAAATGTCTGCGATTAAAATGCTGGCTTAGTAAATAATAACATTGTAAATATATGAATGGTGATAGCGTTTCAAAATAGAATATAAGAATTGTTTGTGTTTAAAACCAACGTTTAGGTAAAGAAGATTTAAGGTGGATTTGAAGGCATAAACAAAAAATAAAAGGGTTACAGTCTGCAAGGGTTGTTAATTCATGAGCTGACTGGATGCAGAGTAAGTGGAGTGGTCATCCTGAGAGGATTGAATGATGCTCTAACTCTGTGGTCAAGTCAGACATAGGCTTTAAGCAACCATGAGCCACTAATAAGCGTGACAAATTAATGAGTATGTGTAAATTGAACTTGTTAAATAGCTTTGATAGGAGTAACTCAATGAGCACGCAATAAAGTGGACTTTTTAGGGGCAGTTTATCACTGACACCATAAAAAGCAACTTAATTAGTAGTTCAATAACAAATTGTAAAGATAACCTTTGTTATTTGATAAGAGAGAGAAAATTCAGGTTACATATAGTGAATAAATAAGGAAATGTTAATCTCTGCGTCATTCCACACTGAAATTTCAATTGTAGGGGATCATTTGGAGGTGAATTGTGTAGGACACGGGGAGACAGAAGAATCTCCCCATGAGTTTTCAGTGTGCATAGAAATTGAGGAGGCTGAACTGGAAGCCTGCCTGGGTCGTTGTTTTTGTTTATTTGAGGGTCTGCTGGAAGTTTGTGAAAACGACCACCTTGATATGTGGGAGCCTTCTCGGGCAGCGATTTTTTTGTTAAACCTGTGGCAGGCTGTGCAACATGGAGAAAGCTTTGACATAATGTCATAAAGGTGATTTCTTGGTTTTAGACTTATTAGTACGGGACAAGTTGAGGGACCCTTGAGGGTGTGTTGTTGTAAAGTATATAAGGGACGCGCAGCGCCGTTAATGGGTTTAAAATAAATGAAAAAACACTAATCCGAGGAACTATTGGAGAGGTAAGTATACGGAGGTGAGCGCGTTGCGCATAAGGGTTGCTGGTGTCATATATTAACACTTTGAGGGCGAATAATTTTGATTGAGTGTCAACGCTTGAGAACGCGAGGGCAGCGTCTAAAGTGCTGGGTTAAACTTTGTGTATCACCGAGCAGGGGAAGAGGAGCCAGTGGTTGCGAGAACAGCGAGACGAAGACTGAAACCGAAAGTTAAGCGTGTCTGGGTGACCTAGACCAAGAAGGTAGAGTCGACCAACGCCATTGGAAGAGGTAAGTCTGTGTTTCAGAGAATGGCTGACAGCTTGGGTGCGACACCTAGTGGGAAAAGGGGATGCAAACCTCTGAAGGATCAGCTTGAACAGCTTAAGAAAGCTATTCGTTTGGCTTCACCTGGAGCATTAAAAGCAGCAGAGAAAGAGTGCCAAGCGATGGAGGTTGAGGTAAGTAAACTTATTACATCCCAACAGAAAGGGCTGGGTGATAAAATACCTCTGAGCTTGGTGTTAAAAACTGAAGGAGAAGTGTACGGACAAATGCATGAGGCCCTACGTGCGTCCATAGAGGCATTAACGGCATTGGAGGTTATAAAGCAGAGAGTAATGCAGGGAGGGCCAGAAGAGGAGAATGAAGACCGTGCGACGTCATCAGAAGAAGAGGATGATAAGGAGGACGAAGATGGAGGAGCTGAACCTCAACCAAGTACAAGCCTAATTTTGAGGAAAAGAAGTGTGAAGAGAGACCAAGCACAGAGACGGCCCATATTTAAGAGCTCAAAGAGTAGAAAAGTGAGTTTTGAACAAGGAGCTCCTGACCCTGGTTTAAGTCTGCCTCTAATAGCAGGTCCAAAGAACGAACCAGTTTATCGCGCCTATAAGGTGAGAGATTTGGAAGCATTGGTTAAACAACTTCCACCAATAACCAAGGGAGAACATTGGGAAGGAGAAGAATTAGCGCTGGGCGATTTTCGCGCTTTGGCCGGACGTTGTATGCTGGGTGGTGGGTTAGCAGATGTAGAGCAGATAGCTCAAACAACCAGATATGCAAATGACCTGCAATACCATGAGGTGCAGGGTGACTTAGCAGATGCAGTTCGGGAGAAGTACCCAACTCCTAACTCTGGAGCCATTCCAAAAATTATTTGGGATCCCAAAAACACACCCAGAGAGTGTTTAGCTAAAGCAAAGGAACAATGGTTGTTAGGAACAGGAATACATCCGGGGAAGGAGGGTGAAAGTAGAGCGTGGTTTCGTTCGGCAGTGCTGGCAGGGCTGCCCAACCAGGTTGCAGTTGACTTGGAAAGGAACCCAGATTTTGCCGTTGCAGACTCGGTGCAGTGGGATAGACATGTGACCCACAGACTTCAGCGGGAACAGGATTTGACGAACAAACAAAAGAAAGAGTTAGATGAAGTACAGGCGCAGCTGCTTAGGCTGCAGCTGGGTGAGGCTCGCGAAAAATATAATGCGAAGAAAAAAGAACTGAAAGAACTAAATAAGACTATAATGGTGGCAAGGTCTCAGCCCGATCCTGTGCCTGACTGGCCAGATCAGGATCCGGGTCTCTACCCTGATGACCGTTGGCCCGCCAATGCACCAAGGCAGCGTCAACCAGTAGGGAATTGGGGGACCGGTGGACCGCAGAGAGGGCGTGGTGGATCCGTGAGGGGAGGACAAAGGGCTCGGAATCCGGGGAATCCTGGCAGAGTGTCTTGGACTGCGTGTCTGAGATGTGGAGCAGAAGGACACTGGGCCTGAGATTGCCCTGAACCGCCGCAGAACTATCAGGGGCGAGGCTATCAATCCCAGGCACAAGGAGGCCCAAGACAAAGAGCTGCTTACAGGGGAGCACATCAAGCTCCAAACCCGAATGCAGCACCAGCCCCCCAGTACCCAGTAGCCGACTGGGGCTGGGAGGGGGAGCAATACTGACGGAGCCCGGAGAAACCGAACAGTGTGGGAACGGCAGAACCCATGCTGTCGATGACCGTGGAAGGCACTGAATTGCCCTTCCTGGTGGATACTGGAGCAACATACTCAACATTGAAAGACACACCAGACAGTGCAACACTCTCCTGTCACACAGTTAATGTGGTAGGCTTTTCCGGGATTCCAATGACACTGCCATTGACGGATCCAGCATTGACACAGCTGGGAAAACAGACTTTGAAGCACCAATATGTGGTGTCCTCACAGGTGCCTGGAAAATCTCATGGGCAGGGACCTGCTTGTGAAACTGGGATCACCTTCAAAGACTCAATATCTAGTCCAGAACTCTGAACAACCCACTGCCGAAATCTACTGGGGGAGGCTAGTGGAAGAAGGCATTCTGAGACATTATCAGCTGTGGAAACCCTGGATAATGAGCCTGGCCGTCTATTCCCCTCCGCGAGATCCTTTCCACGTTACACTCTTTTATGATAGGGAAGATAACGATATCTATCGGGAACAGTTCCAGTCTGATCTTGAGGGACAGACGTGGAATGTGCAAACACATAACATTTATGTTGGACCAGAAGGTGTGGCCGCGGCTGTGAAATTTACTGATGAACAACTGCCTTGGTACAATGTGGGAGAGGATTTAGCCCCTCACATTACATTGGCGGTCCACGAGGGTCATGGGCCAAGAGATCTGGGACCAATGGTCAAGCGGGCGCTGGACAACGCATGCTGGCAAAACACCCAAATTCCAAATGTCTGGTATGCACCAAAATGTAAAATATATCGCATAACTTGTTTGTCCAACGATGCAGTGATCTTAGAACATAAAGAAATCTCCAGAATACATGGCAGGGAAAGAATGGATCATCTTGATGCAGTAGCTGAGCTCTCAAAATTGCCTGGTACTTTGTGGTCCGCAGGGCCCACAGATGTAGGTCTAGCTAACTGTTCGCCTGTCCTGTTCCAGCTGAAGTCTGACATACCAATTAACAGACCACAATATAAGCACAAAACTGAAGCAGAAGAAGGTATAGCTGAAACCATTGAAGGACTGTGGAAGGCAGGAGTGCTTGAGCCCTCATGGTCATTTTGGAACACACCTATTTTGCCAGTGGAAAAACATGGGACAGGGAAGTACCGTATGGCACATGATTTGAGAGCAATAAATGCCATGCTGAGGACTGACACTGTGCCTGTACCAAATCCCTACACGGCTCTGACCGAAATTACTGGGGACCAAAAGTGGTTCACATGTATTGACCTAGCGAATGCATTCTTTTGTCTCCCACTGCACGAGTCACTCAGAGACATTTTCTCATTCACATACAGAGGCCGCAAATTTAGGTACACACGCCTACCACAAGGCTTTGCACTCTCACCAGGAATTTTTAATCAGGTGTTGAAAGAGGCATTGTCCCCATGTCAACTGCCAGGGGGCTGTACATTAATACAGTATGTTGATGATCTTCTTATTGCAGCCCCGTCAGCAGCGGCCTGTACGGCAGCATCGCTCGTGGTGTTGAACAGATTGGCGGAGTGTGGCTTCAAAGTGAGCAAAGAAAAACTGCAGTTGGTCCGGCCGGAGGTAACATTCCTGGGCCGGGTGATCGCACACAGATCAGTGGGGTTAATGAACACACACAGAGACCAAATTCTGACACATCCAAAACCAAGAACTGTGAAGGAGTTGCTTTCCTTTCTTGGCTTGACAGGTTACAGCAGGCAGTTCATTCCGAACTATGCGGGTAAAACGGCCCCTTTAAGGGACCTGATCAAGAAAGTTGGTGTTCGAAATCTGAAGGCTGAATTGCCTTGGACGCCGGACACAGAGACAGCGTTCATGTCGCTAAAACAGGATTTGTCAAGAGCCACAGATCTGGCCACACCTAACTATGATGAGGCATTTTATCTTGATGTTTCAGAAACAAAGGGAGTTGTGAATGGTGTGTTGTTTCAGAAAAAAGGGGGAGGTAGGGATGTACTTATGTATGTTAGCATAAGATTAAATTCAACAGAAGCAAGGCATCCCACATGCACACAACACGCAGCAGGAGTAGCAAAGATAATTCAGAAAACAGCACATATAGTGAGGGAACACCCACTGAAAGTGCTTACTACACACAGTGTAGTGGCCTATGTGAACTCACAGGCATTCACAATGACTCCACTGACGCAACAAAGGTTGAGCAAAATTTTAGAGGCGCCAAATTTGATATTCACACATGAAGGAATAAATATGGCGGACCTAATGGGGTCAGGAGAACCACATGACTGTATTAAGAAAGCCCAAGTTGAAGGAAAAATCAGGGAAGACCTAAAGGCAGAGCCCATACTTGGAGCTGAGGATTGGTTCACAGATGGATGCTGCCACAGAGATGAAGAAGGATTGAAAGCCGGCTATGCAGTAGTCTGTAGAGTAGGAACTGAGTTTCAGGTGAAAGAAGCAGGAAAAATCGAGGGACAACAGTCGGCCCAGAGAGCTGAAGTGATAGCCCTAACTCGAGCCCTGAGGTTGGCTAAAAACATGAGAGTGAACATCTACACTGACTCAGCATATGCGTTTGGAGCAGCTCATGTGGAACTGGTTCAGTGGAAGAGAGCCGGGTTCAGAACGGCCACTAATGCACCCATCTGTCACAAAAAGGAAATGGAGGAACTGGAAAAGGCCCTGGAGGACCCAGACGAGGTAAGTATTATAAAATGCAAAGGCCACTCACAAGCAGACAGTATGGTGGCAAGAGGAAATCAGAAAGCTGATGAAGCCGCAAAGGAAGCAGCGGGCTACAAAGGACAGAGACAACTGGTGCAGGTAACCCCAGAAGAGGAGGTTAGCACTAACAGCATGGAAGAAGTTAGACAGGCTCAGGAGGAGACATCCCCAGAGGAAAAGGGGGTGTGGGAAAACAAAGGAGCCTGGCAAGATGGCGGTTTGTGGAGGGGGCCAGATGGGCGTCCCGCTTTAACGGCCAAAATGGCGGAACAAAAGGTGAATGAGGCTCACGGGCTTGGTCACGTGGGAGTGAAACAGATGGAGAGAAATTTGTGCCGATGGTGGCATCCTGATTTGAGAAGGATGATACTGGAAAAGGCCAGAACGTGCCTAATTTGTGGGGCACACAACCCAAAGCCAGCAGTAAAACCTGAAGCTGGTAAGTTTCTCATGCCAGAAAGGCCAGGAGAAGAGGTCGTGATTGATTATACCGACATGATTGATACAGGCCCAGGTGGGGTGAGGTATTTGTTGGTGTGTGTGGATGTTCTGACTGGATGGCCCGAAGCATGGGCGACCAAATGTGAAGATGCGAAAAGTGTGATTAAGTGCTTAATCAATCATTACATTCCAAGGCATGGGTTTCCCAAGAGAATTAGATCAGACAATGGTACTCACTTCAAGAATAAATATTTGCAAGAGGTAGAGAGGATGTTGGGAGTGCAACATAAGTTCGGGACGGTCTATCATCCTCAATCTCAAGGAAAGGTAGAGAGGATGAACCTAAATTTGAAAAACAAGTTGGCTAAAATTTGTGCGCAGACAGGGCTAAATTGGGTCGCAGCCCTGCCCATTGCTTTGATGACCATAAGATGTTCTGTTAACCAATCCACAGGTTTCACCCCTTATGAGCTGCTGACTGGGAGACAGTTTCCAGCACCCTGGACAGTGGTCCCGGTGGAGCAGCCCAGGACAAGCAACAGGTCTCATGCAGAATATTTTAATGAGTTGAAAGCTCTTGTGTCCAGCTTTACAAAACAGGTCACTTGTGAGAGACCCACGGGGAACGGAGAGGTCCCGGACGCAAAGGCAGTGTGGCTGAAGGTCATTAAGCGAAAGTGGAAGGAGCCCCGCTGGACTGGTCCGTATGAGGTGACCGCCCGGACGGCTACAGCAGTCCAGCTGAAAGGGAAAGGCGACACCTGGTACCACTGGTCGCAGTGTGCACCCGCACACGAGAGCTTGGTGGAGGAAAATTCGTCTTCAAGGAACGCAGGTGTCAAGGAACAGAGGCAGAATAAACCTCTTCACCTGTGTAACGGGCCGACCAGTAGTCCACCTGGAAGGCCGAAGAAAGAAGAGCAGCCTAGGAGGAGATCGCCGCGCCTACAGAAAGGAGTGGTAACAAATTGAGAGTTTGAAAAGGGGTGGTTCAAATAAAAAGAGTAAAAAAGGGAAAGTGGAAGGGGCTTGTTCTGTCAATTATGTTGTCTCTATCTGTATTGGTGGGTATTTTGGTGACCTGTGGTTGTTGTCTCATTCCTTGTGCCCGAAGGTTGGTAGAGAAAGTGATTGTAAAGGCAGTGGACCCTGGGGCGGTGGCCCCTATGTCCATGATGCCGATGATGGATCTGGAGGTAGCCGAGTGGACTGAGGAGTGAACAACAACCTGTGTATCGACCTCTGGTGTGCCAGAGGTCGTAAGGGGGAATTGTGGGGATGAACAAAAAGTATTTTACCAGCATAATATAATCTGCAGTATGATCATTGCTTTAACAAGGTAATAGATAGCTTTAAGATGGCCTTAAGATGTTTATGATGATGCTAACTTTGTATTTCAGGTGCAGTTATAACCATTTTATACATATTGCATATCTGTGCTTATTTGAGTTGATGTTCAGGTTCTTTAAAGGTCGTAAGCCTCACTGACGTGACTGTTCAGGTGATACATGCTGAGGGAAAACTAGAACATAGAAGGAATTGCAATACATGCTTACAAAACACTTATATCAGTTTATTTTATTATCTTTTATATGTTCATATTCTTGTATTAAGGTTTTAGTAGAGGTTCTTGGTTAAAACATTTATTTAGTAGAAGACATACACATAGTCTCAGTGAGCTTCTGGTCTGGTAAAAGGTCAGAAGTGCAACAGGTGAATTGAGAAAGAGCATTTGAGGACGAGACACAGACAGTAGGTGAAGAGGTGACACAAAGAGCATGTGAGGTCAACACACACACACACACACACACTTTAAATTAGATTTATTTAGAGGAGAGGTTAGTTATGTTTGGCTGTAACTGCAAAATTGTCTTGGTAAAAGAGGAACCGTTTCTTGGTGTCTCGGCAAGAAAGAGGAACAAGACAAGAACTGAAAGGTAGACAGGAAGGGCTAGCCATGAAAATAGAAGATGATTTTCTAGGTGAAAAGTCATGATGATGATGATCTGATCTATGTATAAAATGTATCTGTGACGCATGAAGGGGCGTCAGTAAACAAACCCTGATGTTATAAAATAATTGTTTGTGCTTTAGTAAGTTGAAGATCAATTGCTGTGTTCAGTGATCTTCCCACATGTGAATTAAAATCTTCGTTTGACTTCACCCGGCCGGACCAGTGTGGTTATTTTTCGATCACCTCTTGTACCCTTTCTCAATTCTTGAATCTTAACAATTCCCAGTGATTGCATTTCCTTTTGTAAGCGTCTGAGGAACAAAAGTCTCTGCATCCGCATTAAGAATTTCAAGGCTGTTTCCCTTTGTTTTAAAATATGATTCCATTCCATTAGATTTCCGTGAAGCGACGCTCCGCATAGCGGATCCAGTTCTCAGCACGTTCACCTTTGCAACAGTTGCAGCTATATCTGCTTCAAGCTGAAGTTGTTCTTTCTTTCTCCTCAATTGTTCCTCTTGTTCTTCAAGAGAGTGTTTTTCTTTCAGCATATGTTGACGTGCGAGCAAGGCGGCCATTTCAGCTTCTGCCCTGAGACATGCAGATGAAGTAGATGATACTCTTGAGCTTGACCTACTGCCTTGATTTGACACACTGTCGGATGGCAACACGTCATCATTAACATCGTTCTGAGGATTAAGAGATAATTGTGGTTCTTTTCCAGTGTGCTCTCGAACCTCCACTTCTCCTCCCAGGGAAGTTTCCTGTGACTGTGCCTTGTCAGATGATGGCCTCCCTGAATGTTTATCAGTTTCAGAAAGCCATATGTTAACATCCTCCATAAACCCTTTATTGTATTTAGAGATGCTTGAGAACCATGTATTTTGTTTATCTTTCTCATCAAATGAGATTAGAGAAAGTAAAGATTCATGCAATGCACTGGAATCCTTAAACAGGTGTGTTAACTCATCAAACTGTTTTTTGACTTGTGAATGATTTTTATCATCTTTCATTAGCTCTTTAAGAGACATAATAACACTTTTCATTTTGTTTACATGCCTTTTCCGATCTGTTTGGATGGTTTCAATTTTGTTTGCAAGAGCTTTCTCAGTGAGGGAAGTTATTCTTTTATCCTTTTCAGTTTTTCCAACAACAGATGCAGCCTGTGATCCACTCATTTTAAGCATTCAACATAAGCAGCATGCCAAAATCCAAAACAAAGGCAACAGCAATTCCTTCAAACTCAGGTGAACGCCTGCAGAGCCACAGCACACACACACACCAAACCGAATAGCAAACGTAGCGGTGGGCGTGTCACAAAAACATCTTCGTATGGTCAGAATCCAAACTGCGTTCAAACAAACAATACGCAGCACAAAAACACAATTTACATACCACCGTCGTCTTCTCCTTATCCGTCAGACTAGCCGATTTTATGGGTGTAGTGGTGGCGGTGTGTGGGCTCGCGTCGGCGTTTATTCAGCGCTGATTGCGGGACGCTCCATTGCCGTCGCGCTTTTTGCTGACAAATATTGGCGACTTTCAAGCCTTTGAGTCGCCGAGCAGCTGAATAGGGGAATAATGTTGACGCGCCCGCTGTTTAAAACGTTAGTCAAAGTTCCAAGTTAAAACTCTTTTATTTGTTATCAAATCCTTAAAATCCGTAGAAAAACAGTGATCAAAAACATTCCAAGCTTGAGCGGTCAGCAAAAGTCGACTTCCCCCATCACCCACTCATTCACAAAATTTCCCTCGGGCCGTGAACAGGTGATATAGCAATCACTATTACTGACACCACGTGACCCAAAGCTACGCCTATCCATAACAGGCAGCAACAAGTTTAATGTTCAGAAACCTAAAGTATGTATCAGCAGCAGAATGGAACTAAAAATAAATGTTTGTTTCAGTTCTATGAAGCTTTGAGTATTTTGGATTAGTAGTACTGCTGTGTTTGTTACATCATATTGCTGTAATTGTTTATATGCTTTATATATTCTGAGGTAAGTTGATCTATAGTGTTACATCATATTTTACAAGGATGTTATGTGTTTGTATACTTTCTGCCCAGTTTGACCCATTTAGCAGAAGTCAGCCTGTTTAAGGCTCTGATATCTATTCTGTATGACTTAAAGCAGTTATGACATGGTCTGATTTTCTAACCCAATAAAGGAATGTTTAATATATCAGTCTACCCTTCATTCTATCAGAAACAGTTATCACAGCTTGTACATTTTCTTTTTACACATGTATGTAAGCATTGAGCCAAATTTAGTAATGCCAACATACTGAAGGAACAACATTTGTCTCTTATATATGATACACCTATATATGCACTGTCAATATACATTTTGAACCAGCTGCAGATGTCAGAGTAACAACTGACGGACCCCCACATAAAGTGCGTTACAGTAGTCCACAGGGGAAGAAATAAAAGCATGGATCACGGTTTCAAAGTGCTGCCTAGGAAGAAAAGATTTCACTCTTGCCAGTCGCCTTAAATGATAAAAATGGACTGGTTCAACTTAAAACCAAGGGCAGTAACAACAGGTTTAAAATAAACTTCCAGGGGTTCCAAATGAAAAGAAGAGGACTCACAGGGGCCACTGGGTCCAAACACCAACAAATCTGTTTTCTTTTCATTCAAATTTAAAAAGTTTAGAGCCAACCAAGCTTTAATGTCATCTAGGCATGTCAAGAGAGGTTTTATTCAGATGCCATCCTTCTGCTTCAGTGGCAAATAAATTTGGCAGTCATTCCTATATACTTGTCTTTGAGTGAAGATTTAAGGTGGTAACACATGTAAATAACTGCAACTTGAATCTGTACTGAAGCTCAGTATTTGACACAGAGTTCATGTTCACTGCTGTAATAGCTAATAATAACTAATATAATAACCATAATATTGGCCATATTATATTTACATTACCAAAGTGATATGACTTTAGTCTCATGAACAACATTAGCTAATTGTTATTTACTAGCTAATCTTAAATGACTGTTCAGTACAGAAATGAAGCCCAAAAATCATGTTTTACTGTCCTGTGGTCTCAGCCTCAGATACTTATCAAATCACACAAAGCTCTTGTAGAAACAAACAAACAAATGAAAAAAATATGTTCTCCTTCATTTCTGTCAAACAAAGTTGTATGACACGTTTCCAGCTGTTAGTATCATGGTTGCTAGGCAACTTGGGAAGCGCGATGGAGACTAGAGCCCATGTGTTTGCAATAAACTTGCCGTTTATTTTGCAAATCGAGCTCAACACTGCCCCTAGCGTCCTGGAGCACTTCCGTTGTGTTTTGGATTTTGCACCTGTTTTGGAGTTTGTACGTGTTTTGGAGTTTGCATGTGTTTTGGATTTTGCACGTGTCTTGGTGTTTGCATGTGTTTTGGATTTTGCACGTGTCTTGGTGTTTGCATGTGTTTTGGATTTTGTACGTGTTTTGGATTTTGCATGTGTTTTGGATTTTGCATGTGTTTTGGATTTTGTACGTGTTTTGGAGTTTGTTTTTTTTTTTTTTTTTTTATTAATATTTTTGGATGGACAGAAACATTAATAAATAAATATACAACTGCAATAATCATACTGTCAGTTCTCTGTCCGTTTCTAAACAAACCAACAAACTAAGACAAGCAAACAAACAACACACTAACGAACAAAAAAAAAAAAAAAAAAAAAAAAAAAAAAAAAAAAAAAAATTACATAAATAAATAAATAAATAAAATAAAATAAATAAAACCCAGGAGAAACAAAATAATACACCGCCTCCTGGAAAACATCAGCAAAAACAAAAACGAATAAGGGTAAAACCCCCTGGTGCAAAAAAAAAAAAAAAAAAAAAAAAAAAAAAAAAAAAAAGACAACAACCAAAATACCAATGACACATGAAATATCCCTCTAAGAGACCATTTATCATAATGTCTAAGAGACATTGTCAATGTACCGCAAAAAGGGACCCCAGACCTGCTCAAAAATATCTTCTCTTCCCTTCATTCTATACATAACCCGTTCATATGATGCCATCCTAGACATTTGTTCGGTCCATTCCTTGAAAGAACAGGGGCTGGATGACTTCCAATGCCTAAGAATTACCCTGCAACCAGTTATAAAAGCCAGACGCATCCACAATCTCTGTTTTTTTGAGAGAATGTTATCGTCAGGTAGTAGGCCCAGGACGCATATAGCTGGAGATTTAGAAAGATTAAGTTTAAAAATATCATTCACCAAGTTGATGATCCCATCCCACAAATAATCATTTTTCCGACATGTATACAACATATGAACTAGAGTCCCGACTTCCTGCTGACATTTCCAACAAATGTCCTTATCTGCGAGCTTCAACCTGACTAATTTACTGGGTGTCCAATAGTTTCTGTGAAGCAACTTGTACTGGATAAGTTGAGACTGTGTTTCAGGTGAGCAAACATACCATGATGAGATCAGCATCTTCCAACTGTCCTCTGAGATCTGGATACCCAGATCTTTCTCCCAACACCGCCTCAGTCCCCCCAAACTGGGAGCGTGTGCCTCTCTGAAGCTCCCATAAAATTTAGATGCCCTGATTCTGTTATTGTCAGGGGTTGCAAACATCTTCTGAACACTAGATGGAGGGTCTAGATTATTTTTCAAAATGGCTTTAATACAATGTCTTATTTGAAAAAACCTCCAAATTTCCCTTGGATCCAAATTGAATTCTCGTCTGATTTCTGCAAACGATTTCATGCCAGTCTGCCCAAATAGGTCCCCCATCTGATTAATACCTGTCCTAGCCCAGGCCTCCCACCAGACCGGTTTCTTACCTATTAATACTTTCTTATTATACCAAATAGAGGCTCTAGCGGTGAGATAAGGGCTGCTGTTGGTATATTGGTGAGCTCTAAGCCAGGTCTCTTGCATGAAAGACAGTACTGGATCTTTAAACGGTACTGGCCTTCCCTTCTGAGTAAGGAAGGCCTCTAAAGACGAAGGGGCCACAAGACTTTCCTCAATCCCAACCCATGATGGCTTATCAGTAGAGGAATTATGTATCTTAACTAACTGAGAGAGGGAGAAAGCATAATGATACCAGACCATCTTAGACAATGCCAACCCACCATTCTCTTTAGCAGCATATAATTTAGACCGATTGAACAATGGCTTTTTACCTGCCCACACAAAACCCTCTACACATGTATTATAAAGCTTTAGCAAATTATGTGGGACTGCTATCGGTAACATGTGAAGAAAGTACTGAAGTTTAGGGGCAATAATCATCTTCACCAAATTAATTCTGCCCAAAAGGGACAGATTTATTTTAACCCAATTCTGCAACAGCGAACGGATGTTTTGAATCACTGGGGAAATATTCACTTTCATTATGTTGTCTAAACCAGGGGTCAATTTAATCCCCAAATAAGTCAGACCCTCGGGCATCCACTTGAAATGCCATGAACTCCTCATAACAGGCGGACACAATTTAGAAATAGGCATAGCTTCAGACTTAGACCAATTTATAGTGTATCCAGAGATTACAGAGAAAGAATCAGTAATTGAGGAAATTGCAGGAACGGCCTGTTCTGGGTTAGTTGAAATCAGTAAAATATCATCTGCATACAAAAAAGTTTTATGTTCTTCTTGACCCAAATCCACCCCTCTAATTTTCTTACATTCACGTAAAGCTATGGCTAAAGGCTCCAAAAACAGAGCAAAAATGAGAGGTGATAAGGGTGAACCTTGTCTAGTACCCCGACTTAACGAGAATGAGGGTGACATTATCCCATTGGTAATAACTGTAGCCATTGGATCTGTGTATACCACCTGAATCCACTGCCTAAAAAAGGGACCGAAACCAAATCTCTTCAAGGTATAAAACAGAAAAGGATACTCAACTTTATCAAAAGCTTTCTCTGCGTCCAAAGAGAAGGCAACGACAGGGTCTAGCTTAGTCCTGCTCTTCCAGAGTATATGCAATAACCTACGTAGATTATCCGCAGAGCTTCTATTTTTCACAAAACCGACCTGATCCCTATGCACCAAATACGGAAGAACTTTTTCAAGCCTAAAAGCTAATATCTTAGAAATAATTTTTTCATCCACATTAATTAATGAAATTGGGCGATAATTCCCACAATACTGTGGGTCTTTCCCTTTTTTATGTAATAACGTGATCACTGCCGATCGCATACTAAACGGTAGTCTCCCTCTTTGAAACGCATCTTGATATACCGACAGTAGTCTTGGAGCTAGTTCGTCCACAAACACCTTATAAAAATCTGATGGAAATCCATCATTACCTGGAGATTTACCCACTCTAAGGCTGCCGATTGCCTGCTTAACTTCAATTAATGTAATCTTACCTTCTAATATACTTCTTTGATCTTCCGACAGGCTGGGAATTTTAATAGAAGAGAAGAAATCTGACAGCCTCTGTTCCTCCACCAGTCCATTAGAGGTGTACAGCTCCTGATAATATTTAGTAAAAATATCATTTATTTCTTTTTTACTAGTAGTCAACTTATTATTATTACTAGGATCAAAAATAGATGGTATAAGGTTACTAGATTTTATCTGCTTAACCCTGTGTGCCAACATTTTACCTGTTCTCTCCCCTTGTTCAAAATACTTCTGATTTAGACAAAACATTGCATATTCCACTTTTTTCTCCAATATGCTATTCATCTCAAATTTAAATTTAATTAATTTGTTCCATAAGTCCCTCTCTGGGAGCAACATATGTTGTTTTTCAAGCTCCTTGATATCCTGTTCCAACTTCATCAGCTTATCCCTCTCAGCTTTTTTAATCAAGGAGCAATATTGAATAAGGCGCCCCCTCAAATAGGCCTTAAAAGCATCCCAGGTCATTCCAACGTCGTCAATAGAGCCCTCATTGTACAACCAAAACTCCTTTATCATTTCCCTTATACATTCGCAATGACCCTTATTCTTCAGTATTGAGTTATTCAAGCGCCACCTAGGTGACGGTTTAATATTATCAGTGTCAGTAAGAACAAGGTCAATGGGAGCATGATCCGATATAGCAATGTTACCAATAGAGGACCCAATAGTTTGACTTGCCAAAGAACGGGACACCAAAAAGTAATCTATCCTGGAGTAGGTTGAGTGAGGATGCGAAAAAAAGGTATAATCTCTTTCTTGAGGATGAAGAAGTCTCCATATATCTACTAGACTCAGTTCCTCTGACATCACGTCCACCGCAGCGTTTGTTGGGTCCTTGCTTAGTCCAGTACAAGAAGATTTATCCAATAAGACATCCCTGACCCGGTTAAAATCTCCCCCAATTACAATGTGTGTGTTACCTATAGTCCGCACCATGTTACAGACTTCATGAAAAAATTGTGGCTGAGGAGAATTAGGAGCATATATATTGACCAATGTCATTTTCCGCCCCTGTAAACATGCATCCAAAACCACCCATCTACCCTCCTGATCTGTATAATGCTTAAAGACCTGAAAATCCAAGTTTCTTCTAATCAATATGACCACCCCTCTTTTTCTAGCCGAAAATGCACTAAAATAAACTTGCGCCACCCAGTCTCTTTTAAGCTTTAATGATTCGGCCTCATCAAGATGGGTCTCCTGAATCAGGGCTATATCAGTCTTTTTCTGTTTCAGATATGTGAGGATTTTCTTCCTTTTAATAACATTATGACAACCCGCTATATTCCACGACACAATTTTACATAACTCCATAACACCATGTGAGCCGAATTATTATACAAATTTATCCAGAGGAATATCCCCTTTACCCATATAACAACTCTTAGAGCCAGTAACATGAGACAACCCAATGATCCAAAAATTAGGTCTATACAGGACAGTTGGTACCATACCATCAAAACCAACAACAAAACCAAACACGAGAAAAAAAAAAAAAAAAAACGAAAAAACATGAAAACATAAAAAATCGCAGGTCCGTGGCACTCAAAAAAAAATTCCCAGATGGTGTCCCTCCTTACGTCTCCCCCCCCCCTCAGAAGTAAACCAACCCATAGCTTATCAAATCCTCTTAATCTACATCACCCGGAATGTTAACCAAATCCAGGCCGCTTAGAAATTGCTTAGCCTCAGCTGGGTTGGAAAACTGATGATACTGGTTATCCACTGAAAAAGTCATAACAGCCGGAAAACGAAGAGAATAGCCAATCTTGTACTGTTGCAACAAGCGGCGCACCTCATCAAACTTCCTGCGTTTTTCTTGTACCTCCTGAGCGTAATCCTGGAAAAAAAGAACTCTCATGCCTTTCCAAACGATCTGCCCCTTTTTTCTGGCAGCCGCCAGCACGGACATCTTGGCTTTATCCCGTAGGAAGCGAACAATAATGTGTCTCGGTCTGGAGTCCGCAGTGGGCTTCGGAAAAGCTGGCCCCACTCGATGGATTCTATCTATTTCGTAGTGAAGGATATAAAAAAACAACAACAGCAATAGAATAATATTAAACACAAAGTGAACCCGTCTTCCTTCATTAAATAGGTTCTTTTAGATGTTAAGGAGGAATTGACTTAACCAGGCTGGCGGAGAATGAAGACAACCGGACACCTGCTGCAGATGGGGAATCAGTGAACTTTTATTGAGACAGAGACAAACTCTCAACGCAGCTCACATCAAGAGATTCCAAATATTTGCTGTGAGGATGGGTATATATTCTCTAAAACTTACAGGAGGGGGTTGTGAGGAAAGTGCTGCATTAGCAGAAAAACAACTCCATAAAAGGAAAGCGGCCTTGGGTGTTCTAGTCTCTTCGCTTGCAGATATCTGGCACCTGCAGAATGAGGCGATCGCTTCTTATCGCTCTCAAGGCCAAAGTCGTGAGCACATTTTTATTACACAGTTGCACAGTAACTTTAAAGCTGAACAATATTTAAAGCTGAATAATGTTTGATCAGATTATATTTTCTTCAAATCCCCCTTTTGACCCATCTTAAATGGGTCAACACACAAAAATAAGTAACATTTAAAGGAACACAGAGACGTGTCGAAGCCTGGCTCGAAAAACTCCTCGGGTCTTATCATTTGTCTTTATCTGTCATTGCAGATGAGGAGAAAAGAGTCCAGGCACCACCCTGCCCAGGGGTCGGCTGCAAGCAGTCTCGGTTCCCGACGAAAGCAGTAACAGCTGTCCTGCACACACGGATACAACGAGTTAGTGCAACCAGGGTAGAGACACAAAATTAACAGTTCCTGTAACTCAGCAACCAAAAAGCATAAGTAATGATAAAAATGTGGAGAGTACAGAGTATACTATAATAATGAGAGATATAAACGTGAAAATGTGAAAGAATAAATCAACCGTAAAATAAACTCAGAACGGTAACTGCTAAGGACATTCAAAAGTGAATATGGTAAAACTGGAGAGGAAGTGGTGGGCAAGACCCTAGGGGCTACATTTGTCAGATTGGGACTGTCAGAAGGGGGCGAAGCTTTTGAACTTGAAGGTGTCAGAAGTGTCGGGGGCCCTTCACAGATCAGGATTATGCCAATGGGAATGAGACCCAGGGCCAGGAAGCAAACAAAGACGCAACATCTTTGCCTGCCTGTCATTTCAGGGGGAAAGGGCCAAGACATGTTTACTTAGCTTGGATGTCTTCTAATAGAGGATGATGGGGCAGAGAAAGGTGGTCCAGTTCCCCCCACCTCGCCAAGGGCGTGTTCTAGGAGTTAAAGAGCAACAACCTGCAATCTGTACCAAAAAATCTTCATAGTCCCACCGGAAAATCATAAGAGTAATAAACGATTCAGCTCAACAGACAAGCATCATGTTCAGGTTTCTCCAATCATTAAATCACTATTATTGCCACAATTTGCTTTATTCACCCTTTGGGCAATGTTATTCCAAGAGAGAGAGAGAGAGAGAGAGAGAGAGAGAGAGAGAGAGCGAGAGAGAGAGAGAGCGAGAGAGAGAGAGAGAGAGAGAGAGAGAGAGAGCCCCTAATGGCCAGTTAGTGGGCTCTAGGTCAAACTGTCCCCAAATTTGTTATTTGTTATTATTACTTGTTTTCATGTCACTTGTCTGTTTTCTACTGCACCCCTCTCACCAAAGCAAAGCAAACATTAGCAGCACATTGACCGTAGTCAGGCATCCTCATTCCATAGGTGCTATAAAACATTTCCTGTAAAAGAATCACAGTTTTCAAGACAGGGTGTGTCTCCCCCAACACTCTCACCAGAATACAGTGTAATAGCATCCCCAACTCCTAACCCATAAACACCGTTTCTTCACACATCCGCCCAGAAATCCTGTAATAGAAAAACATTAAAACTGTAACCCTGTAGGGAAGAAAATGTAAATGGTAACGCTGCGCAGTTACCTCTGTAAGCAACACAAGACACAAAAATGGCATTTACAGGTTCACTCATCCTCGAATATTTTGTCATCCTTCTACTCCTGTAAAAGAAACCCACATAAATTCATCCACCCTTTTATCCTATCTAGGTGGAGGTGGTTAACCTTGAGTCATGGTCAAGTCTTGTCATCTTTTACCAGTCAGTCCGTTTGTTTTTATTCCCAGTCTTTCATCCATTCATCCGTTCTTTGCTGATAGTGAAACCTGTCGTCGCATCTAGTTTCCACACTCAGCAAAATGACGTCATCTCAAAAAGAAACAAGAACTTGAGTTTGGATTACCTCGCTGAATCCTTTTTTAAACAGGGACTCTCGTTTCTAATTGTCCCCACAAGTGTTTCCTCCAGAACCCATTTCAATGCGGAGAAACTCACTTACAACAATTTTCTCGCCGACGTGTAATGCTTGTAATTTCCGATGTGCAGATCTGCTTAAAGAAAAGATTCACAAACAAAAATCAGTAAATATAAAACAAAATAAAATGAAAAATAACAAAAACAAAATGCAGACGCCCGGGTCTTAGGACTTGTCACTGAATATTCTTCCCATCAATAAAAATACCAACCTAAACCTACACAGAGTCAAATCAACACCACCTCAACCTTTTCATATTCATAAACCTATATGTTTTGCGTTCGTGCAACAAAATTGAACCATTAAGTAAGTTGAGCTCTTGAAATGTTTTAATTCTCTTAATTCTGCCAGTTTATTTCAACACTTATTCAATGACTCTTATTCAACTGCTACTTGGTCACTCGACTTTTACCTGTTCAAATTGCCTAGGGTTCAACAAAGTCTAGATCCCCGTTTTCATGAAACTTGAACGGTGTACGATGATTTACTTACAGTAATTTAGAATCATCACTCAACCTAGCTCTACTACTGGCACTGCGTGACTTTTCTCACACTGGAAACCAGAATTTAGCACAGAACTTTAATGCCTCAGGCAATCGCGTTCAAGGGCTGCCCCCCCTTCTCTTCTTCTTTGTCCGTGTGTTCCTCCTTTATTAAATCTCCATCACAATGACGTGGCGCTCTGAAATAAAACTCACACTGTTAATTCCTCGTTTTCACTCTGCACCACTGCTCAGAGTGTTTTCTTTTCTTTTTAGTGTAGAGTAAACAATTAAGTCGAGGCCTTAAGCCCCAGATATCTCGCACGGGCATCATTTTCATAACCAAACCGCTCCGGACTCTGCTCCCCAGACCACACAAATGCCCTCTGGGCTTATTATTATAGCAAATTCTGTATTTGACTTTGTTGTGTGCAGCATTGAGCCTTTGTCAGTAAAGCATTCTTCATTGCAGCAGCTGGAGCATTGTGTGTCACTTCTTAGTAAATTAAATCAACATTTTGATTTTAGTGCATGGGTATGTATCAGTTTTTACTCCTTCAACAAGTGCATAAGTGTTCATGTGTGTGTTTCCCTTCATTCTAAGTAGGCGCATGCAGAAGTGTGTGTTCGTGTGTTGGTATATGTTTGTGTTCATCACCTTCCTGTTCTGTAGTTTAGGTAAACCAGCGGCCTGACGCATGGCCTAGGGTCCTCCCCTCCTCTTTGGGTCTGTTTATGTTGTCCTTACTTTGCTCCACGGCCTTCTGCAGCTCTGCTGTTCGGCTCTTCTCAGAGGTCAGCATCCTTCTGCTCACCGTCCCTTTTCCTCCGGGCTTAATGCGCGTCTCGTCACAGCTCTGTCAGCTGACGCAGCCTGGGAATTTCCCCCGTGTAGTGAAACGGGCTTTAGGTTTAATGCTCTCCGTCTCTGCTGCATGAGATCACTCTTTTGCAGCACTGTTGACATCCTCAAGTTGTTGTTGTGAGTCCAGCTGCTGTGGCCTTCAGGGGTCAAAGGGTCAAAGATGGTCGCGGAGAGGGCAACGATGGTAGAGGGGAGGGTAGGAGTCCAGGTCAGCTTCGGCTCTCAAAAACAAAAACAAAACAAGACAGGCGAACAGGAAAATGATGTTGTGTTGGCTGTGCTGTGTTGGCTGTGTTATCCCGAGAGGGGAGAAACAACGAGATCTCGTCTCCCCCCTTTTTTGTTTTTGTTTTTTTTTTTTTTTTTTTTCACCATATAATCAACTCATAACCCCTCAAGTTGACAGGACAACACAGGTACGTGTTAAAATTCTTAAGATCCTGTTTAGAAACCTAAAAAGGAATTTCCTATCATTCAGTAGTCATTTGTCTTAAACAATCAACAAAAACATGTCCCAAGTCGACCCTTTTAACCACTAAATTTGTCGTGTCCTCACTTAATCCTCAGACCAGTGTCTTTGTCTTTTGACGTTACGTTGTTGTCCTGCAACCCAAAGCGTTTAATTGTCAGTAATGTATAAACTATATCATTTAAAAACAGGTGTATGTTAAGTGTCGCTACTTTAACCTTGCATGTACGTGCACATGTATGTAAGCTGTTTCTTCATTGCATGTATGGGTGCGTCTGTATATGGGTTACTTTAACTTTTTCTCAAACGAGGCATGTCTCTAACACGCACATGTGTCTGTTCCTCACCCTTCTCATATCTTTCTCTGGTTGTGTGTGGTTTTATTTGTTTCAGTGATTTACCAGGAACATCTTTTCCTTTTCTCCATGTCTTCCGCCAGAGGTTAACACTGGTGAGATTCAGGGACACAGCACCCAGAGCAGTTCAGCGAGAAAAACCCGCCTCAAACTACATTCTCTCTTTTTTGTTTTACCGGGAGGGGTGAGGACAACTCTGGTGTCCAGCCGTGAATTTTAGCCAAAGCTTGGCCTGTCTTCTGCTGCCGTACTCAGGCTTCCAGGTTAAGAAAAAACACCTGTATGAAGACACTAAACATACATTTAGTATTTGTATAAACATAACTGCCTAAATCATTGAACTCTTGAGGAGGGTGTATTTCAGAATCAGAATCAAAATCAAAAACTTTATTGTCATTGTCATGAGACCGACGACATTAAGAATGGTCCCCGATCATTGCATCATCCCTAGTAATATCAAATATAAAAAAACAATAAAATTCAATCAATAAAATAGATAGAATACTTAAAATACTAAGTATTCCCACCGTCATGCTTCAGACCGTGCATAGATTAACACAAGAGTGGCATGGTGGACATTTTTGTAGTATTCAGATGTGTTATTGCAGTTGGATAACAGCTGTGTTTGAGTCTATTAGTCCTTGCTCTGATTGCCCTGTACCGTCTGCCTTAGGGCAACAGTTCGAACAGGGAGTGGCCAGGATGTGAGGTGTCTTTTATGATGTTTTGGGCCTTTTTAAAACAGTGGGCGTTGTTTGACTCTTTACTAACTTTAAAACCCCACCATAACAATTTCTCACTGACAAACTTCTATGCATCCATTTAAACATGCGAAGCCAGCACAAAATCACACACATACCCCTACAGCAAAGCTTTAACATAACCACAATGCAACTCCTCCCTTAAACGGGAGAAATCACCCTGAATCAACCAACTCTATATAAAACGTCAAACAAAGATAAACCACAAACATTTCTACACTTCTGTGTCTTCCACGCAGCACAATAGGCAGAAAAACACCGATTACTCACAGTCTACCACAAAAGAAAAACCTGCCCTTTTCACAACTCTCACAGCTAAAGTCAAAACTCTTACCCAGTGCCTCTGAAATAATAAAAAAAATCACCAAATACTCGATTACTCTTTTCACTCGCTCCTTCTCACTCCCTTCTTCCTCATACAGCATACACGCTCGCTCCCGCGGACCCGCTCGGCCCCGCGGGCTCACTCGGCCCCCACCTTTTTCTCTCACAGAGACAGAGAGAGACCCTTTTCCTTTTTTTTTTTTTCTTTTACTTCGGTCTATCTGCACAGAGTTTACCTCATCTCTTTCCTTCTATGGGCATGCACACTTCCTGTCTCACACACACAGCCCCTCTCTCAGAGAGAGAGCAGAAAAGAGTTTTTCCTTTTTTCAACACTCAGGAGAAATTCAACAGACAGTTTATACCACTATTTTACACTTTATTTACACACACCGGTAATTTATGTTCTATTTACACACGGGCCCGCATAGACATATGCCAGAAGAGGTTACCCCTAACTTTTTGACTAATTTAAAAGCACCTATAGCCCAGGCCTAGCCTTGCTGATCAATTACCGTTTCAAGTACGCCGCCTTGAAAACGGCCTCATTACTAAGTTCTAGTACTTTAAAACTGCTTCCTTTCTGTGTCTCACCCCGCTCATCACACCTGCACCTGCTGCTGCTGAGTTGGCTTCTTCCTCTTTCTCTTTTGCCTGCATAGCCTTATTCTGCCAAATTATTCCCCAGTTACCACTACTCCCCTCGTCCTTTCCCTTTTCTTTCATTAACCTTTCAGCTGTTTTCCTCAATGACTCTTTCTGCTTTTTGCTTCTTTAGGCTGGTGTGTGGAGTTGATGACTGTCTCAACACATGTTAATTGTTCTCCCAATGTGCTAAGAATAACACCGGGACCCCAACCATCATCATTAGTTTCTCGATCTAATTCTCCATCCATTTTACTGTCAATGGAGGAGTGTTCTTTTATTGCTTTTAAAGGAGAATTTGGGCCAGCTGGGTTTCTGCCTCTGTTAGGCACTAATCAGCTGGGGCGCTGCTTTAAAGGTGAGTCAGCACTGAAATATCCCTTCAGGTGTTACCAAGCTTCTACCAAACCGGAGTCTGGCGGGTAACCTTGCCTAGAGCTTCCTGATAGGGGTGCTAGTTGGTTGTCACCTTGTTCACACGTCTCATTCACACTTCATACATTACCTGCAGTCACTCATTACCCTCCTTATGTATGTAATAAATGTGTAAAAAAAATTCTATGTGTGGTGTATTATTTTAACCAAAAGAGGAACCTAGTTCCTTTAATTGTGTAATCTGTGAACAACGGAGAACCAAACTGTCCTGCCCAGTGTTCCACAGCAAGCATTCAGCGTGTATTTATGTGTGTCCAATATCAAACAGAACATCAAAACATTTAAAACACTAAAATCATCGGGGTTTTAAGAAGAGATCCGTTTTCTCCTATTGATCAAAGGGACCCCTCCTATGGACTCCAACCAGTACTTCTCTTTTTTAAGTTTTAGAGGATCTTTTCTAATAAAGTCCTCTGGGCCTTCCTAACCCTTCTGTAGTTTAGAGAATATTACTAAAAAATATTCTCAAGGCCTTTAACCTTTTAATTTGTTTAGAAAGGCGTTACTAATAAACCCTTTCAAGGTCCCAGACCTGCTGAGGTATGTATCCGACACCGGAGAGCAAACCCGTCGGCTGCAACCGTGGTCAGACCTCAGTTCACTCTTATCTTTATTCACTTATTCACTTATTTCTTATTCACTTATCTCTTATTCACTTGTCTGATTCTCAACAAGCCTTAAGTAAGCCAGACAATTTTGGTTATGAATTACTAGGAGTTTGGACACTAAGTATTTTTATAATGTTCAATATAGCAGAAATAAAAGGTCTGCTTACCTTGTTTTTTGTGTGTACACAGCTTTTGTCCAAACTCCGTTCACTCAGACCACGGCCGATGTCCTCCCTCCCGTTCCAGTTTGACCTGGAGCGGATCCTGTTCGTGACGCCAATTGAAGGATATAAAAAAAACAACAACAGCAATAGAATAATATTAAACACAAAGTGAACCCGTCTTCCTTCATTAAATAGGTTCTTTTAGATGTTAAGGAGGAATTGACTTAACCAGGCTGGCGGAGAATG
This sequence comes from Aulonocara sp. 'chitande type north' Nkhata Bay, assembly GCF_057382095.1. Lineage (NCBI taxonomy): Eukaryota > Metazoa > Chordata > Actinopteri > Cichliformes > Cichlidae > Aulonocara > Aulonocara sp. 'chitande type north' Nkhata Bay. The sequence goes on from NC_141358.1 coordinate 39,204,301, forward strand.
AAGACAACCGGACACCTGCTGCAGATGGGGAATCAGTGAACTTTTATTGAGACAGAGACAAACTCTCAACGCAGCTCACATCAAGAGATTCCAAATATTTGCTGTGAGGATGGGTATATATTCTCTAAAACTTACAGGAGGGGGTTGTGAGGAAAGTGCTGCATTAGCAGAAAAACAACTCCATAAAAGGAAAGCGGCCTTGGGTGTTCTAGTCTCTTCGCTTGCAGATATCTGGCACCTGCAGAATGAGGCGATCGCTTCTTATCGCTCTCAAGGCCAAAGTCGTGAGCACATTTTTATTACACAGTTGCACAGTAACTTTAAAGCTGAACAATATTTAAAGCTGAATAATGTTTGATCAGATTATATTTTCTTCAGTAGTAATCTCCCATCTCAATGTCCAGAGCCTCAGACAGCAGATTCTTCACGTAATCCTCAATATTACTGCCTTCGGATCCTTCTCTAATACCCGATATTCTAATATTCTGGCGCCGTGAGGAACCCTCAAGCGCCGTTACTTTTTCCTGCAGCCGCTGGTTCTGTATCTTCAAGATCTTACATATTGAGCTGGCTTTAGCCTCTTCGTCCTCCAATCGAGAAATTCTTGTCTCTGTTTCATCCACTCTCACACCCAAACTGTTCACAGCTTCCTTGAGAGACTCGATACCACCTTTCACCGCCGTCATGTCTTGTGCTACCTGCTCAAGCAGAGATCTTATAGAAGTCAGCTCGGCCGCCACACCATCTTGGGAAGGACACCTGGCATCGACTCCATCAGGTGTCTCCGCCATAGTAGTTAGTGAAGTAGCCTGAGTGTTGTGTGTTTTTCCTCGCGGCATAATCGAATCGTTGCGTAAAACGTAATGATTCTTCTGACTCCTTCCACTGAATTTACCAGGGCAGATCCCAAATAAGACAAATAACCGGCTCTGACCTATTTTTAACGAGGTTTCGGGGGAAGAGGAGTGCGCGTCTCCAACTTAAGCTGCCATCTTGGGCGGGCGTACCACGTGTTTTGGAGTTTGTACGTGTTTTGGATTTTGTACGTGTTTTGGAGTTTGTACGTGTTTTGGAGTTTGCATGTGTTTTGGATTTTGTACGTGTTTTGGATTTTGCATGTGTTTTGGATTTTGCATGTGTTTTGGATTTTGTACGTGTTTTGGAGTTTGTACGTGTTTTGGATTTTGTACGTGTTTTGGAGTTTGTACGTGTTTTGGTGTTTGCATGTGTTTTGGATTTTGTACGTGTTTTGGAGTTTGTGCATGCTATTTGGAATTTGTAAGTGTTTTGGAGTTTGTACATGCTTTGTCTCTATGGGCCACTGTAGGGTTTCATACTTGAGTAACATCAATTTTAACATGTGCCAGTACGCTATAAAGATGGCGCCATGTTTTTTTTTTAATTGCTAACGACTTAAGGCGTTGGAGGACGCTGATGTCAGTGCGCGGCCGTTTTTGCATGTAGAGGGTTTGAGTTGACATGTTTGGGCTGCTGGCGCTGAGTTATACGTGAAAGTTTCATAGATTGTGAATGTGTAAAGCTGGAGAAGCTGGAGTTTTAAAAGTTCACAGAGTCGCAGGATGAGTTTGAGATTGAAACAGTGTGTGCCTGCAATAAGGAGGTGGGAGGTTTCTCACCTAAATGTAGCTGCTTTATTCTCAAAATATCGATGCTCAACTAATATGAAGATATTACTCCTTAATGTGAATGCGTATTAAAACCTCAGTGAAAACCCATATGGAAAAGATATATATAAATCTTGTAAGGTTTTTATCTGTCTTGTGTGAAACTTGTATGAAAAATATACAAGAGTGAAAATACATATAAGATCCCTTAAAAAATTATATAAATGAAACTTGCATGTTTTGGATACTTCTTAAAAAAATATATGACATTAACCCGACATATATTATCCTAAGAAGAAAAATGTAATATCATACTTATATGAGTTAGACAATCATGAGTGAAACTAAACTATTGTAAGTTTTTCATAGAAAACAAAAGATTTACTTGTGTTATCACAAACAGGAAACAACTAACAATTAACATTGAATGACAAAAAGATGTGGGGGAAAGCCACAAATTTACGAGAAGTTTGCTTTGAACATGTGATTAAATAAAACCCTACATTAGAATTTCCCTCTGGGATTGATAAAAATGCTTTTCATTCATTTGTGTAAAGTTTATTTATTTCTTTGTTTAGCATTTTTGCAAAACTAGGCATCCTATTCCTGACTTTCAAATAATGTTTTTTCCTGTTATTGCATTGACATTTAAAGAACAAACTTTTACAATAAGTTTGACAAATGATTAAATCAACACAGTAAATATTCAAAATACATCTCAAATGTATTCTATATAGATGGAAAAGATATTAGACAATATTCATATTGTAGAAATATTTTTAATTTTGCACAGAATCAGAAGATTACACAAAGATGTAGATAAAATACATTTTATATATAATATATTTCTGTCTTTTTACATGATTCATTATGACAGTGCTTTAAGGACCATTTAAACACCACACCACTAGCTTAATGGAATTACATTGAAATACATAAATGTTGTGAACATGCATTGCAAAATGTTTTGACAGAATTATTTTTTCCCCCAAGTCAGAAACCCATATTTCAATAAGAAATATGTTCAGAAATGACAGCGTGAATGCGCCACCTTTATGAACCGCTATGGCTTTAGACCTTGTTAGCTGCACATTTCACTCTTAATTAGAATGACATTTGACACAATTGAAAGCCTTTGAATCTCTCCCATAATCAACACCATAATCAGTAGCTCCACCTTCACATTTGGATTGAATCATTTACAATAAGATTTAAGATTAAATTATTTACAATAGTACGTATTCAGTAGCTGACATACAATTGAGGTAGAGTCTGGACACTGTATGTACATACATGGCCTAACTATCTGAGTAGCATTTATGGCTTTGTAAAAGCCTGTGGGAAAGTGAACAGTTGACATATAGCTCAGCTGAGTTCTGATAAGAGAACCTCTGGCTAACTTTTGCACTGTGCAATTACCATATTTTCCTATAGCATATAAACAATGACTATCCATTTCAACAAAGTGTGAGACAACAAAAATACTTCCATTTTTTAAAAGCACCACATAATTGTTTCTTTGTTTTGTTTTGCTGTACGTTTAAAAGGGAACAATGTCTCCATTCACAGAAATTCTCTTGTAGTAACTCACCACAGAGTTTGTGGGAACCTCTAACTGGGTGGAGAGCAGCTTGATCTCTCAGAGATATTTGTCTTACATTTGGTGAACCAAGGGCAGTCACCTGAGTAAACTTTTCATGCTTCTTGACATGCTGGGTTCCTTGTCTCATTTCATTGCAGAACTGTTTAACTTCTGCAGCTGCATTTGTTAAGAACTGCTTAGCTAAACGAGGAAAGGCACGGGAGACTGCCACTCGTTTACATATTTGTTGTGGTACAGCTTGACTACTTTTTATTTGTTTCAAGAGGTACCCATTGAAACTTTCAAACATAAAGGCTGAGTGAGCCCCTAAAGGACCCCATTGCACAACACTTTTACTCAAATGCAACAATGAATGAACATTGAATGTCATGTGCTGTTTTCCATACAGAGATTGTACACCTCCAACAAAGTACACTAATGCGTCGTGTGCGTGTCTTATCAGTTCAGTATTTAATTCGGACCCCAAGAGAATGCTTATCCCTTCTACCAGTAATGCCCAATGACAGTGATACTTCTGTGGAAGTATGCCTTTCAGAACTGGCAAGCTATAGTACAAAAGCCAATGCTGCCACTCATGAGCTTTCCAGAATTTGCGTTCAATTAAAGATCTTGGAACTCGAGCGACGATACCAGGAGGTTTAATAGACAAGAGGTGTTTGTCTATGCTTGCTGTTTGTACACCAATGTACCATGGCTCAGAAGTGTTTTTAGAATCCATCCATAAAGATGCCATGTATCTGCACACACCAAGCAGTACACAGTGCATGTAGCCAGGGACCATTCCATTGATAAGATCAAACAATGGCAAATCTGCAAGAGGAGATGAGCCCTTTATCCCCAAAATAGTCTTCCCTTGTCTTTCAGCTATTTGTCCTATTTCTACTGTGGTTTTATGATTTCTGTCACTTGGCTTTTCATCAGGACATGTGTAAACCCTTGTTTTTCCATTCCCTTTCCTTGTTTGCATCCCAGGATGAAGGCAAACTCCACAGCCATATTCACCATTAAATTGCTTGAAATTCTGTAACAATGGTCTTGCTACAGCATCACACACACAGCACAATGTGTGTACTTTCATGTGTCTCCGTGCCTGATTGTTAGGATCTTGCCACTCAAAACCAACTTGAGAAAGATTTGCACACTCCTCGACAAATGGTTTAAAGAAGCAGGACATGTCTGGCTTTTTGGATCCAAACCATAAAGCACATAGAAGTACATGTTTGCAACACAATATTGGCCAAATACTAAATTTGGAAGACTGAAAAACTGGTACACCATCACAATTAAAAGTGAGGGACAGAAAATCATCTTTACTGGTAGACTTTAAGGTCTGATACAAGCTGCCATCAGATATGTCCTTTATTACACGGCTACCACTGGGATCACCTCTGAAACATAGATCATGCACATTGTGGTTCTCAAGAATGTCTTTTAGCTGATCTTTTAATGGTATACTAATAAAAAAGTTACCTTCCTCTAAACTGGCTTTCACTGTTGTGAATGAAGAACATGACACACAATTAAGTGTTTCCTCCAAAGATTGTGAAGACCCAATGTACTTAGTACAAACTCTACAGTAATGATGTCGTTTAAACTGGTTTGTAATATCAGCGAAGGGTTTCTCCAGAAAATACCTGCTTGATGGAACTACAGTAGTCCCAGCAGAATGTAACTTGAGCAGTTTCAGCAAGTCCTCCATTAATACACCTGTAGTGTTGTGTCTCAAAGCAAAGGAGAGGATTGACATGATGCTTTGATTTTCTGTTAGTCCACTGGAGCAGTTCACATCAACTCCTGCTTCAGGGGCATTCTCCTGAATGGTTGAAAAAGAATTGTGTTATATTTGAGCAGGTTTCACTTGTTTTCATATGTAGCCTTGTCTTTTTTTTGCAAAACTGCATTTACAACATAAACAGCAGTCATAGCGACGTTTGTCATAGTTAAAAATGCAATTAACCGCAAGTCTTACCTGCACCATTGTGACCATTTCTATTCTTTCCTCCTGTCTTTGGGTGGCATCTTCATTGTTTCCCTGAGAAGTATTCAAATTAACTACTCTTTAAAGAAAAGAGAGCCATAGAAAGGGTACACATCTTGCATTTGTTTCTTACCAGTGACACCGTTTGTGGTTCTGGCATCTGCTCATCTCTTTGGGCAGCATCTTCACTTTCCTGTGAGGAATACAACCCAAGTATTGAATATATATATATATGAATTAAATATCCGAATGATATATTCCAAAACAAGTAGTGAGTCTGTCACTGGAAGTGGAGCACATCTTGCATTTGTTTCTTACCAGTGAAACCGTTTGTGGTTCTGGTATCTGCTCATCTCTTTGGGCAGCATCTTCACTTTCCTGTGAGGAATACAACCCAAGTATTGAATATACAGTGGGGCAAAAAAGTATTTAGTCAGCCACCGATTGTGCAAGTTCCCCCACCTAAAATGATGACAGAGGTCAGTAAGTCTATAATCTGTGAAAAACATATTCTACCGCCAAATAGAGAAAATACTGACGTAGAGCATGAACTCAAAAATTTGTTTTCAGCTGTGAGTGCCATGATTGGTTAAGTGTACGGTCAAATATGAGGATACACCAATCAAAGGCAAAGTAGGGCGGGCCATGCTGCAGCGTAGAGGTGGCCAGCTTTCACCGCGAGACCTCACACGGTCCTCATCAGGTAACGGCTTCCTTACGTAATTTAACAACAAGCGGGAAATCGGTCTAATAAAGTGTGTCTTGCAAAGATGGAGACTACGGAGACGAATAAAACTAATATCAGAGGTAAGTCGCCTAAATGTTTTCGAATTTGAATGACTTAGCTTAAGCTAATAGCTTGCTAAAAGTGGTTTGATGTTTTACGGGTCACATAGAAACAAGTGACCAACGTGGAAATGCTCTCTTCAGAGAATTATGCATGCGACATAGCACTTGGTGGCATTAAAATGGTTCAAACGGTAAAAGTATGCCTATAGAAACCATGTCAAATAGAATATTTTTTGATAAGAAAAAGCCTTTATTAGTATATAGCCCGTAGCATTCTAGCTAGGAAATAGCAATTCTTTTTTTCCTCCCCCCTTCATTTACTACAGAACACGAGGAGAGGAAGTTTGCAGTGGTGAAGTGGAGTGAAGGGGAGGACTATGGAAAGCTTAGTGAAGTAAAAACTGTTAACATACGGGGGTATGATGACTCCAAGATGGACCAGCATGGGAATCCCATTTCCACTTACTCGGCAGTTATTGAATGGCGCCATGGGAAGAAACAGCGAGGAGGGTGGCCACATTACAGGGGCACTGTTGTTTTTGTCTCTGGTAAGTAATTGTTAATGATTTGAAACGTAGAATGTCCTTCTCTACTTGAAAGTAGTTCTCTAAAGAAAAACTGAATTCACTCTTTAAAGTCATGTGTAACACTGAGTTATTTAAGGACTAGTTTATTTCAATGGATGAGTTTACTGACTGACGCGCAGAAGAAATAGTTCTTTTATTGTGCGTGACTCAAAGTCTGGTCCTTGATCACTATGGAGCTTTTCTGGGATACCATAATGAACCAGAAAATTGTCCCAGAGACATTTGGCGACAGTCTTTGCTTTTTGGTTTGGAGTGGGGACAGCGACAGCGTACTTGGTAAAGTGATCTGTTATTACCAGGATGTCTTTGGTTCTGCTCCTGTCAGGTTCCAGTGATAAAAAGTCCATGCAAACCAGTTTCAGAGGTCGATAACTTCGAATGTTCACCAGGGGTGCCGCTCTTTCAGGTAAGGCTTTCCGTTTGGTGCATCTCTCACATGTCTTCACTTTATTCCACACATCATTGGCCATTTTCGGCCAGTAGAATCTTCGACGTACGAGGTCAAGAGTACGTTCGATGCCCAAATGACCCATCTTGTCATGCAGTTCTGACAGTACTTCAGCCCGAAATGTCTGAGGTAACACTAACTGGTGATAGAGCTGGTCCCCAACTTGCCTCCTCCTCATGAGAATGGCGTTTTGGAGCTCCAGGCGATGTTGGTCTCGGAGTAGAAGGGGCAGTTCTGGGAGTTCATCCCGCAAGATGGGAGGAGGACTTTCCCCAGTCTCTAGCAGCAATATGACATGCCTCAGGGTCTGGTCTTCCCTCTGTCTCTCAGCGATTTCAGCATTCGTCAGCTGAGGAACAACAGGAGGTGCAAACTGAGTGTCGTTGACGAAGCTGTCAGGCAAACTGTCGGCATGGGCAGTTAGTGACTGGATGAGTGCGGTGGTGGACATCTTTTCAGCCATACTATAAACGAGCTGCCGGTCACAAAGGGCCTTGACTGTGTGTTGATCGATGGAAATTGAGGAAGACTGATCCAGATGATGTTGGGCAAATCGGAGAATTCTCTCCCTCTCCTTTTGGGACATCTGGTCATTGGAGAGTTCTCCATGTGGCCTGCGAGAGAGAGCATCAGCATCTGGATTTTGCCTACCAGATCTGTACATGATTTTGAATGAAAATGTGGAAAGAGCAGAGAGCCAACGGTAACTGGTGGCATCTAATTTAGCAGAGGTAAGTAGATAGGTGAGTGGGTTGCTGTCAGTAATGACAGTGAAGTTGGTGCCGTAGAGATAGTCATGAAACTTCTCCGTAACAGCCCACTTGAGAGCCAGAAATTCCAGTTTGTGAGCTGGATATTTTGACTCACTCCTCGACAGACCACGACTTGCATAGGCAATCACCTGGTTTTGTCCTTGTTGCTCCTGGTACAGAATAGCTCCTAGCCCAGTAGAACTAGCATCTGTATGGAGAAGGTAAGGCTTCTGGGGATCGGCGAAAGCAAGTACTGGTGCTGTGGTGAGTTTTTTGATAATGGTGTCAAAGGCTTGTTGACATGCAGGAGTCCAGCGACTGGCAAGTGGTTCCTTAGGATCCAAATATTGCTCTCGCTTGAAGGTGGCTCTGAGTTTCCGCTGTGATGGAGGATATCCAGCAGTAAGGTCATGCAAAGGTTTAACGATGTTGGAGAAGCCTTGGATGAACCTACGGTAATATCCTGCGAAACCCAGAAAAGAGCGGAGTTCTTTAAGAGTCTTTGGAACCGGCCAGGACTTAAGTGTCTCGATTTTATCTGGATCTGTCTGCACACCATCCTTTGACACAACATGCCCCAGGTATTTAACGGATTTCTGGAAAAACATGCACTTTTCAACTGAGAGCTTGAGTCCAAATTCCTTCAGACGGTGAAGGACTTTCAGTAGTCTCCTCTCATGCTCTTCAAGCGTTGGTGCAAAAATAATCAAGTCATCAATGAAGACCAAGACTTCTTTCAAGTTCATTTCTCCCATGCACTTTTCCATTAGTCGTTGGAAGGTACTGGGTGCGTTTGTGACTCCCTGGGGCATTCTGTTGAACTCATAGAATCCAAGTGGACATACAAATGCTGTTTTGCTCTTGTCTTCCTCCTCCATTTCAATCTGATAATAACCAGATTTAAGGTCAAGGACTGAAAACTATTCTGATCCAGAGAGAGCTGTAAAAGTATCCTCCAACTTTGGCAATGCATATGCATCTTTGATGGTCTGCAGATTTAGTTTCCGGTAATCAATGCAGAGCCGCACACTCCCATTTTTCTTTCGCACCACGACAATGGGTGATGCAAAAGGTGACTCTGACTCTCTGATGACCCCAGAGTCAACCAGCTCCGTCAGGTGTTGGCGCACAGCATCCAGATCTTGAGGATGGATTGGTCTTGGGCGCTGTTTGAAGGGAGTAGGGTCAGAGAGCTTGATCTGATGTTTCACTTTGTCGGTTTTCCCAAAGTCAAGGTCGTGTTTTGCAAAGACATCATGGAGGGCGTTTAACTTCTCAGTAATACGACTCTTCCATTCCGGTGTTAAGGGGGAGTTACCAAAGTTGAAGTTGAACCCAGAAGTCACAGGGTTAGGAGGCATACTGTCATGACTCCTTTCCTGACACTGAATAGACTGAATGGCACTGATCTCTGCAATGATGGCTTTGGCTGGGAGGGTTACATCATGATCAGACTGGTTGCAGATTACCACAGGTAAGTGGTATGGCTGGTGAGAAGGGAAATCCATGACACAAGATGGGACCATTAAGCCACCTGGCAGAGGCGACGAAGTTGGATGTTCCACCAACACAGCCTTCTCGGCCTGGAGGCAGCGTCCGCAAATTAACCCCTCCAAGGGAACAGTTTTTCCAGCTGGGATGGTCTGTGGTCCGTCAGTGTGCAGCTTGATGATTCCATGATGGTTACTGTTGGCCAGTCTGTATTGTTGCTCAAGGATTTTCAGCACCGTTCTGTATCCATGTGGGGCTGGAATGGAGGGTTGTTGGTCTGAGAATGCTTTCTCATATGCCAAGTCCAGAGTATTTGTACCAATCAGTATTGACGGCTGTTGAGCTGATTGGACATCAGGAACTACCAGGGCAAGTGTGTCAACAGCTGTGGTGGAACCCAAGAAGTCGGGAGGGAAAGTCACGTTCAGCTCCACATAACCAAGGTATGGAACAGCTTGGCCATTCGCTCCTTCTATCTCCAGGAGATTTCTCAGAGGTTGTATCTCATGGTTAGAAAGATAATCATGGTGGAAGGAGTGAGAGATGGTGGTTACCTGAGACCCAGTGTCTAACAGGCAGTCAAATACAGTTCCTCCAATCGTGAGTCTTTTAGGCAATGTGATGGAATGTCCATCCTGCTTGTAACTGGGACATGAGTCGACTGCAGCCTCCGCCTGTCCCTCCACAGAGACTGCCTCTAGTTTGATGATTTGTTATTGCTGTCCCAAGCCTGCTGTCTTTTTTCAAGTTGTTTCTTCTTTTTCAGAACCAGTGTCGGGTTCGGAGGGTTGGCGCATCCTGCTGACATGTGCCCATCCTCTCCACATTTAAAGCAGTAGCCTGCTCTAGGCCGGGAACTGGTTGCACTGCTGCTGGGTCTTGGTTGTGCTGATCTGAGTTGAGGTGGTGCTGGCTTGGAGAATTGAGATTTCTGTGAGAGAAGAGCAGCCATTTGACTCTGCAGTTTCTGCATCTGTTGCTTCAGCTCATTAATAGCCTTGGTGTCTGAATGGCTACAAGCACATGTGCTCTGGGAATGAACAGCGGCACGAGGCTTGGATGCAGTTAGGTGCTTCTTCATGAGATTCTCCTTGGCCAGCTGTCTACCCTCCTCAGTTCGAAGCAGTAGGAGGAGCTCTGCAAAATATGGGGGATCGCTCCTCAAGTTCTCCAACTGTAGTTTGTTTAGGATATCGCTATCCCAGCATCCTCGACAAAACTGCTTGAGCAAATGTTTGTTGAAGTCTGAAGACAAGATACCACCTCTTTTCATCACAGTGTTTAATGTGAGTTGTAAACGTTGTAAAAAAGCAGAGGGTTTCTCACCCGGATCCTGTAACGTATTCAGGAATTGAGCAAACAACTCTTCACCATCTTGTACTAAAGCAAAAGCAGAATCCAACACTTTTAAATAGATGGATGGAATTGTGTTTGAGCCCAGCCCTTTCACAACATCTGCTGCCGGAGGTAGCAAACTTTCAAGGATGCGACGAGTGATCTGTAGAGGTGCCAAATTTGGATCTGCTAACAGCAGTTCAATGTGAGATCTCCAGGTCTCATAATCTGTTTCGTTGGCTGGTTTGGGGATCTTCCCAGAGAAAGGACGAAGTCTGAATGCAGATACGGTGTATGTTTTTTCAACATGCTCCACTACTACTTTTTGTATTTCTGGGGGGTTCATTTCAGTCTGTGACAATGAAAATCTTTGTGGATGTGGCAGTGACCCCTGTTGGTCAGGTGAGGGATTGCTGGTAGCTGTCTCAGGGATTGCGGAGTGTCCAGACAACGACCCCTGCTGGCCAGGCAGAGATGATGCAGGCTCCACAATTTGGACTGAGGCTCCCTCTTCTAAGTCACTGTCTTGTTCCATTCCTTCCAGATGCTCACTAATTTGTCCCATCATTTCCCGCAGAATATCTGGAAATTCCCTGCCGCTGCGGCGTGCAAGTTGCTTGAGCTCGTCGAGGTAATCTGCAGGGGTCCTGACTCCTCCTGTGGCTGTGCATTCCGCGGCAAGCGATCTTACACAAAAAGTCAAAGCCGAGTGATTCTTTGACTGATGAGTATGTGGGAAAAATGTATTAAGAGCAGTTAACGCAGAACTATCACAATATTCAACGATCAGGTTTTTGTAAAAAACGCTATTTGCGTCATCCACGAAAATAGCCGTTTTTATACCGTATTGTTTCAAATAATCAAGAATTTCCTCATCTTTCTCAGTGTTTGTGGCACCAGAAACAATGACAGAATGTGCAACATTGACCCCACTTTCCTGAATAAACTTCATTTTTTCTTGTCGCGGACTTTATCAAAACCACAGAAAATACCGAATATCAAATTACATCAAATAACACAAAAAAAACCCCACTCATTCACCCATCAGGCTCCTGGCTGCCTCGCCACGTGTAACGCTAAGTTATTAAGGACTAGTTTATGTCAATGGATGAGTTTACTGACTGACGCGCAGAAGAAATAGTTCTTTATGGAGCCTAGATGGTGTGAATGATGAGACCAAAGACTGCAATGTCTTGTACCAAAAATATATTGAATAAATAGGGGAAAGGGGAAATGGAACAAAATAATTAATACAACACACAACGTAAATGTCCACAATTAAATAATAAATCAATGCTGTGATTTTTCTGTGCAAGAGTCCTTTTACTAAGAGTCCTTTTTTGGTCCTTTTCTTTTTAAAGTTCACTTTTAAGGTATTCCTCCTTAGGGTCCAGCTTCATACAATGGGGGAATATGTCCGTAATCCAAAGACAGCTAAGTGGGGGAAAAGAGGGGAAAACAAAGAATGGTCCTACCGGCTCGCCACTTCAATATGAAGAAGATCAATTCAAAGGGGGGGGGGAAAACCTGACCGCTGAGGTGAAATGAGTTTATAAATAAGATAAGATAAGATAACCTTTATTAGTCCCACACGTGGGAAATTTGTTTTGTCACAGCAGGAAGTGGACAGTGCAAAAGTTATGAGGCAAAAATGAATGAGGGGAGAAAACGCTTTGTTTTCCAACACCGTTCTAAATGCCATAAGCTCACAGCCACAGCAGGAGTCGAACCCGGAAGTATCCCTCCACAGCCGGTTTTCAGAGTTGCCGCCACGTCGAAGGAGCCAATCAGAAGAGGGACCTCAAATCAGCTGACGTGGGTCATATGACGGAGTAGTTGATATGGGTTACACATGTGCTTACTTCGTTTTTCCAGGGAGCTGAAGACTGTACTACATGTTTACTTAATATACATTAAGTATACATTACATAAAGTCGCAACAGTTTTGTATTTTATCACTCGTCTTTACTCTGCTCTAAGTAAAGGTTTACATATTAACACAGTAAATCTCCTAAACGTGGCTCCTACTCCTTTTAACCCTAACCCCTGACTAATGAGATGTTTGCTTTTAGATGTTGAATAGTTGTATATTTTATGTTTCACATGGATGGAAATTCTGTGAAATAGGAATTGTTTGTTTTTTTGCTAAATGCACTATGTGAATCACAACTCAACACAAAACTAGACACTGTTACTGCTGTCTTCTTCTTCTCTTTCTCTATCCCATATACAAATGTTCTCTTTTCTTTGTTAGCTCTCTCTTTCACACAGGTCAAAGAACCATTCCAGTGCTCAGTTGTGTTTTTAGTCAGGAGTAAAAAATAACATTCATTACTGCAATTACCTGAAAACAGGACATAGTCTGGTGATTTAAAAAAAAAAAAAACACCTGTGGAGTAATGAGGGGATTGTTGTAATGTCTTTTTGTTTCCTCCTTTGTGCTCTAGCTACTCGTTTTGAGGCAGCTCGGAAAATTAATGCACTGCTGAAGGAAAATGAACCAGAGGACCTGACCAAGAGGGTATCTGTCCATCCTGAAAACTATCAGGATGATTCTGATGACTCAGATCCAAATGAGACTCTGATTCTGTCGCAGCCATTGCAACTCAAGGTGACATTTCACTTGGAACCATTTTGTAGTATCCGTGTTTTACATGTTATCTAAACACTCCATCTATAAATATTGGCTTCTAGGCTAGTGTCAGTCATTAGGAAACCATTATATACATGTTTTCATGTGGAAAATGAAACATTTTAGGTGATGGCTCCTTTAAAAAGTTGACACTATTGTATTGTACATCTACCATTGGATGGAGTCTATGCAGGCTACAGCCTTATGAAACGGGACAGTGTAGCCTGCAAGTAGCATTTCCTGGTTATGTCTGAACATCCTCACCATCTTTCTATTATGTTACACACCATTTCTGTCACCAAGCAATGACTGTAGTACTTCTCTTTCCCTAAAAAAAAAATATTTTACTGATTTTTACCTTTTTCAGATCAGATATAATTTTAAAACTGAAACGTATTTACATTTAAGAAAAGGAACTCCACCAGTGGTCCCCCTATTCTACTGCACACAAAGGTCATTTGTATACAATGATTGTCAGGATTTGTTAAAGGAAAAAATCACTTGTAGCCACCTAAATTGAATAATGGTAAACTTTTTTTTTTTTTAACTGTATTCAAATGAGCCCAATCTTTGGAACAGGCCTAGTTACAGTTCTGTGATGTGCAGTACCAGTTAAAAGTTTGGACACACTTTCCCATTATATTTAATTGTAAAATTGTACAAACTTTTGACTGGTACTGTATGTGGCTAAGAAATCAGCTCTTTGAAGTATGCACCCTACACTTTGTGGCACAGCTATTGAATCTGTTGTCTTTACACTTTAGATTCATAACTTTTATGGCAGCTTTGACTATTTTATGTAAATTCCTCTTCTTTCTCGCTATCTTTTTTCATGTCCAGAAGTCAAAGGCTCCTTCAAAGAAAGACCCTGCACAGGAATTCCTTGCAATGTACAGTCATTCACCACCTTCAGTCGCTTATGGTGAAAAAAGTCCAAAAAAGACAGTAATTGGTCTAAAGCGGAAGATCCAAGACCTGAAACAAGAGAATGATAAACTGAAGGAGTTGCTTGTCCAAGGTATCACTTCCTATCACTAATTTAACAATTAAACAGCCAATATATTTGAAAAAGTCACTCTAGCCTATGTATAAACCATTCTGGTAATCATTTTTTTTTTATTAATTTACTATATATAGATGTGCCAGAACTCATGAAGACGATGAAAAAGGTGATTAATTTGGCTGAACCTCTTAAGAGATCCAGTTTGGAGCTTCCCCAGATTTCTCCGCAGTCCACGCCCGGTTCATCATCAGATGGTTCGCTGCTGCCCCCTCCCAAATCTACTTCATCCTTCTCAACACCAGCATCTGTCATTCAATCAACAAAGGAATCCCAGTCATCAAAGGTAATGGAATTTTAAAGAATAAATAGATGAAGTGCATAAATTGGATCTACTGTCTTTCTACTTACAGTTGATCCAACCTTGAACACAGTACCAGTAAAAGTTTGGACAGACTTTCCTATTAGATTTAATGGGAAAATATGTCAAAACTTTTAAATTGTTACTCTACTTATAAGTATGATGGATCTAATTCAAGTGTTAAATTCATTGACTGTGTTTCTGCTGTAAAGTTTCCCTTCTTAACAAAGGAGTCTATGGGGATTGACTCTGTTTTAGAGCCAGCCCCTGGTGGAGCAGAGGCAAACTACAATTTTTCTACAAAAGCTTCACTTTTGCATGGGAATGCCTGTGCGAGTAACAAGTGATGCAGAAAAAAGTTTTGCAATCCAGTAGCTTAGCATCCGGACATTGCAGGTGAACGACGGCTCCAGGAATATACATAAATGTCACTGCCTTCAAAACTAGACGAGAAACAGAGTTTTAAGTCTGGAAAGGTATGTAGTTGTTCTTTACGTCTCTTACATTGATCAAAATGTCTTTTTGTTGGAACAGGTGGAGATTTATCCTGGGACTGGAGTCATGGTAGAGAAACTGGCCTGGGCCTATGCTACTAATGCAAATTCATCTACAACCTTTGTGAGGCATCTGCTCACAGCAGTCTTCCCTGTGGAAATACTGCTAGTGAGCAATCTTCGAGGGGGAAAACGAGGCAGAGGAGATGCACGTTTACCGCTCGACAAAAATAAATTGGATGCCATCTACAGTAAGTTTTTAGCTTTTTATGGCATGTTTTCGCAGTTGTCCACACTTCTGGCATTTAAAGATAACAAAGGACCAATGAAAAACAAGGGCCACACATATGAAGAATATCTTCTTAACATTTATGCATATATTATTGTTGATGAAGAAAGGCCTCCACCAAATAGAGGATTCTAGTTGATCTTTTTTGAGTTATATCCAGATGAATGAATGGTCTTTTCATGACATACTATTGTAGGCCTTAGATTTCTCTGGTGTTTCATTTCCTTTATGGTGCATTTTGTTTGTCCAACTTCAAAGTAACAAATGATGGTAGATAAGTATTTTACATTCTGAATGTTCTTGCATTTGATGTATTTCAGTGACTGCGTTTACATGCAGCCGATAACCCATTCAAAACTGGAATGCTAGCAATAACCCGGTCACACATGGCTTTAAAATACCGGCAAAAATCCAAATATAAATCTTGGAGTTACCAAATATTTTGGTGAGAAAAGGGTCATGTAAAACCTCTATCGGCATATCTATGGAACGCCAGGACTGCCATAATGAATTAATTAAATACACCATTAAATAATTAATTAAATGTGTCAATAATTAATTAAAATTGGAATTAATTAATTAAATAAATAGTTATGACACATGTAATTAATTAATTATTGACACATTTAATTAATTATTTATGTATTTCACATTTTAATTAATTATTGACACATTTAATTAATTAATTATTGACACATTTAATTAATTATTTATGTATTTCACATTTTAATTAATTATTGACACATTTAATTAATTATTGACACATTTAATTAATTATTTAATGATATATTTATTTATTTCATTTTGGCAGTCCTGACGCCTGGCTCTCGTCATGAAATAATTTTATCTGTCAGCCTCACCCATCAAACTCAGGGGGCGGGGTTAACGCTGCCCATGCAGCTTCTCTAACATTTGATTGGTTGCCGTGCAAAGTAAGTCAAAACAGGTCGATCCTAGATAATCGATTGCTTGTGTAGACTTGGGGCAGCCAGTTATCCCAGAATGCAGATCAAATCACAGGCCGTTTTTCTGTCACCAGCTACACTTTTAACAGTGTTTTAGCCGCGAATGTCGGTATGTCTGGTCAGGTTGTCAACATAGAACATGTTTGCAAAAGTGCTCAGATGTTTTCAGAGATTTCACTAGCTCTGCTAACAGTTAGCATGCAGAGCGCACCGAGGGGGTACATTAACCGGTTTGTTTACATATTCCACTCTCCGTGTTCCACATGTTGCATTCGCAGATTCTCATTTTCACCGAACAATCGTCTCTTTCCGCCTGGTCTTGTGTCTCTGTGCTTCTGTAACATAAAGAACGAGCTGACATTTTTCTCAGGAAACCAGCGATCAGCTCAGCAGACCCTCAGTTTACCTGCATGCATCCTCCTCCTCATCTGTCAGCTGTTTAACACCTGCTGCTAATTCAAGAAACACGCCTAGTTACCTGGTGATAGTCACAGTTTAACTGCACAAGATAAGTAAATATAGTATTTTCCCCGAGCGCAGAGCTGCTGGAGCTTGTTTCCTTACAGAGCACTTTATAGGCGAACAGCTTCATCAGCGGCTGATGTCCAATCACCAGCACACAGCTTTCAAACCTCAGCTGAGTTTTAGCTCTCAGTGGTTAAACGCTGGACTTCATTCACTCAGGTTCTGTCTGTCGGGTCACGTTTACTTCGCTGTTTTATTTACAACTGAGCAAATCGGTTTGGCTGAGGTTAAAGTTACGTTTCATAACTGCATAGTTTCACAGACGTTTAATGAACCACTGGCACATGTGTTAGACTGAACTATCATCTAAATATCATCTGTTTTTTAATAGTTATTCAACTGTATTCTAAGCACCAGCTGTCTGTTAGAATGTGATTTTTTTTCTCTCTCTGTTGGCAGAGGTATAAAAATGCGCAGGAAAATCTGACGTGCATGGCAAACTTCACCGACGATATTTAGGGAGGAATAAACACACATCAAACATAAATGAACCATTTGCCTGTCTCCATAATTGAGAGCATTTTCTCTTCTTATGTCAACACTCTCTCTCTCTCTCTCTTTTTTTTTTTTTTTTTTGCTTTTTCGGTCATGTTATGTTTACCTGTCAAAGGCTTGTTACAAACTATGAAACACATTGTGCAGACTTCTGGATGTTAGAAGAAAACTAATACTGCTCATGAATGAGACTAAAGGCAGGAAGGTGTCCTTTAAAACTAAACATGTTAATAGGACCTCCCTGTTTATATCATAGTTTATGATATAGCACGTGTATTTCAGTAATAGCCTGCTGAGGCCACTATACGTGCTGGCCTCATATCAAATGTGAAGGCAGACTGAGTCTATGTTTGACGTTTGTTTATATCTAATCTTCCTTTTCAAACATTTAAACAGCAGCGAGTCTGCAGCTGAGGGAATACAAATTCAAATTGTCGGAACAGGTTTGCTCGTTTCTTGGATTCATTTGGTGATTTATTAAATGTATAACTGTGTGGTGGGGCGTGGTCTGCGGTGCCGTGCAGGGAGGGCGGACGCACCTGCACGGCATCCTTAATCACGCCCGCCTAGTTAAAAACACGGGGACTGAGGGGTTTGGGGGTGTTGTGGTGTGGTGAGATGTAAATAAAGATGACTCTGAACGTTGCTCCGTGGTCCCGCCGTGTCTTATTCACGCCACATTGGTGCCGAAACCCAGGAGGCAGCACGGCGGGTCCATATCGGAGCCAGGGAATGGAGGAGCTGGCCCAGAGGGTGGCCGAAATGGCGGCCGCCCAGCGGGAGCAGGCGGCGGAGGTGCGTCGCCAGCAGGAAGAGCTGCAGGACCAGTCCGAGCGGCACCTGGAAAGGATTGGGGAGCTGGCGGCGCTGCTCTGGGCCTGGGCGCCACCCCCACAGGTGTGTCCCGAGGACAGTGAAGCGGTGGAGGAGCCGCGTGAGGCACCTCAACAGCCGGAGGTGGCAGACGAGGCGCGCGGGGATCTGCGCCTGCCGGAGGAGGGGGAACAGCCAGGTGAAGGGCTGCTCCTGCCGGGAGTGGTGGATGAGCCGCTCCAACCGGAGGCGGCAGACGAGGTGCGCGAGGGTCTGCGCCGGTTGGAGAAAGAGGAGCTGCACGAGGGGCTGCTCGAGCCGGGAGTGGCGGCGGAGGGAGCAGTAGTGACGGAGGAGTCGCGCTATGGGCTGCTCCAGCAGGGAGCGACAGCGGTGACGGAGGGGCCGCGCAAGGAGCTGGAGGTCCCAGTGCCAGGGGAGCTTGCTCGAGTGGAACTGGCGAGCGAGGCGGGCGCCACGCTTGAGATCGCCGTGCTCGCCAGAACGGCCTCACCACCACCAGAGGCCTGTACACGCCACACCTCTGCCCAGCCACCTGTGAGCTGGGGCTCACGCTTGTGCCGGCCGCGCCGGGTGCACCTGTCACGTGTCCGACTTCCGAACCAGCTTTGCCTGCGCCGCTGGATTCGCGGGCGGCCGCCTGAACTCGCACCTCCCCGTCGCTTGGCCGGGGCCTGGGGGTGCCAGCTGTCCGGGCTGATTCCCTCTCCCACTGGCGGTGGGGGAGTAGGTTCGGCCGGATGGCTCCCCGGCCTCAATCGGGCGATGGGGGTATGTGGTGGGGCGTGGTCTGCGGTGCCGTGCAGGGAGGGCGGACGCACCTGCACGGCATCCTTAATCACGCCCGCCTAGTTAAAAACACGGGGACTGAGGGGTTTGGGGGTGTTGTGGTGTGGTGAGATGTAAATAAAGATGACTCTGAACGTTGCTCCGTGGTCCCGCCGTGTCTTATTCACGCCACAAACTGTTATTCTAATCTGCTGCTGAGTCTCTTACACTTTTCTTTATGCTGTATATTTTCACGTCTCTGGAATAGTTGGCAGTTAGTCAGCTGGGAAACTTTGTGTTAACTCATGGAGCTGAGGATATCGTGGATATGCTGACCTCGCTGCGTGGTGTACAGAGCGAGGTCAGCATGATTAATATTCACAATAAAAATATTAGCCGAACATCATGAAGTCTGTATGTGTTTCATAGTGTCGAACAACCTTTGTACAGTTAAAGCCAGCAGTTACTACATGACGGAAACACCAACGTTATCTCTTTTATGTGTTTATACACAGGTCACGCTGATTACTGAACAAAAACCCAAAGATCAGATGTTAAACAGATTTATTTGCTCTCTCTCCTCCTTAAACATGTTTTTAATGTTAGTTATAATTCAGAATTGGCGACTGAAACACGTAGGACACATAAGAACATCAGGAAATAAAACACCGATAAATATAACCTCAGTAAAAGAAGTCAGCGGGGGTTACTACAGCTGTGTACCGGGGCCTGCGCTTTGTCGGTGGGATTGCTTGCGAGGCGAGCGGGTCTATCCCACGCTTTGCCGTGAGACTGGGACGACATCTCCGAAATCATCGAAACACTTTTGCAAAGAGGCTGTATCTTGACAAACCGACCAGACACATGAAGATTAAACCACTACATTCTCGGCTAAAAAAATATTAAAACGGTATTTGGTAACACACAAACAGGGTTTTTCAAAGCTCAGTTCTGTTAGCTTCCACATGCCGGTTGTTGTGTGCTAGAAACAATGGCCACCAGGCCAAAGCAATGGTTTTGACTCGATCAGCGTTAACCCCGCCCCCTGAGTTTGATGGGTGAGGCTGACAGATAAAATTATTTCATGATGAGAGCCAGGCGTCAGGACTGCCAAAATGAAATAAATAAATATATCATTAAATAATTAATTAAATGTGTCAATAATTAATTAAATGTGTCAATAATTAATTAAAATGTGAAATACATAAATAATTAATTAAATATGTCAATAATTAATTAATTAAATGTGTCAATAATTAATTAAAACGTGAAATACATAAATAATTAATTAAATGTGTCAATAATTAATTAATTACATGTGTCATAACTATTTATTTAATTAATTAATTCCAATTTTAATTAATTATTGCCACATTTAATTAATTATTTAATGGTGTATTTAATTAATTCATTATGGCAGTCCTGGCGTTCCATACATATCGCCATCAAAATGAAAATGGATTTGTGTTTTGCACATGTTCTATTCCCACGGAATCCTGGTCTTTTGAGTAGAGGAACTTTGTGTATGTGCCGTCTGGCTCTCTGTGACTCTCTCATCTCATGCATGTGAATGAGTTATCCCGAATGTTTCAGAAACCTGAATAGTGAGCCTAACTCGACCATAACCTGAATATTGGCTGTATGTAAATGTAGTCAATGTAGTGAACCTCTCCATGCATCGTCTGCAAATTTCAAAGCTGGCACCATTAGATATTAAGACTGATTAATGCAGGATCATTGCACTATTGTTTAAGATCATTGGGTTCTTTTACACTACTAATTCTGTTCTTGTCATCATCACACACCCCCCCCCCCCCCTCCCCCTGCATTTTTGTACATATATTGGTGCAACCCTTGAGAAGTGGCCTGGGACCCATCCTTCCAGCATTGGTACTACAATCAATGCCAAGATCACAGAACTCCGGGCCAGAAATAAAAATGTCTCTGTCACAGCATCCCCATAACTTGACTTTCGATGTCTCGTTTGGCATGTTATTATAATGCCAATTCATGTTTTATCTATTAAAGATAGATTGTTTGTTTTTTAAGTGGGCAGGTTTTTTGCCCTCCAAAGTTTTACTCATGTTAGCAGGTAAAAGTTCAACAAATTTGCAGCAAAAAGGTATGCAGCTTAGCATGCTCTTTAAACAATAGAGCTTAGATTAGGTTAAATATTTCTGTGAAATATTAGTATGTGACTGTTATATCAGAATAATAAAAGTTAATTGAATTTAAAGATTGCCCAGTATTCATGTTTTTTGTTTTTGTTTTCTTCAGTATTACAATACAGTACATTGACTGCCGACCTGTCAAAGAAAGTTATGTTGGCTTACGAGTTTGTCTTTGCATTGCTAGTTTTTAACTGATGTTGGTCAAGCAGGGGCAAATGATACTGTTGTCTTTTTCATATGTGATAGATTTTTTTTTCTAGTAATGTTAATTTGTAATTAAGTTTATAGGTTTTTTTTATGAGATGAGATTTAAGAATTCTTAGAAGAAAAATGTAAAAAAAAAGAATAGTTTACCATAAAAATGTATTGCCGGAACATAAAGAGAAAACATATGTAATCTAACATATTCTTAGAATATATGTATAAAAAGCATTTAAAAAAAGAGATTATTGCCCTGCAAACTACATTTACTTTACATATAAAAATTTTTTATATAACAGATTTTGTTCATATATGTAAAGCATATGTCTTTATGACAAATATGTACTTAAAAACTTTGCAAAAATTATATGGAACATCTATGGAATACATACTTTGACATTTACTTTCCTTATATAACTCATACTTAGTTTTAACATGATCCTTATGTGATCCACTTTATTATCATGTATGAAAGTAACCCGAAAGTGGCCACTTTCAGGAGAAAATCATACAAGCCTTATATGATTCACTATATATGGAGCAAATTAAAGCTGATGCAAATCTTTTCTAAGTTTTTTCTATTTCTTTAACATATGGGTTTTATACGTTTTTTCTATTTCTTTTCCGTATGGGAATCCACGCAGCCTTACACCACATGAAAACTTTTACCAGGTGAAAAATGTGAAGGCTTTCATAAACAATGAGTTCTGCTGGGAGCTTCTTACTGTTTGTGTGGAAGAGCTTATGATGATGTAAAGCCATGTCTGGACAATTTAAATCCAGGCTTTAATTTGTGTGATCACATGATTAACGTAGACGCACGCTTTGCTTTCTCGTAGCTGATCTGGTGAGTCCAGTCACTGCACCTCAGATGGTCGTCACTAACTTGAGGAACCGTGAACTGAGCAGGAGCCATCTGAACTCCATGTCCCACCTGGTCCTCACTCTTTACCATAACCTGGTGACTGGGTCCAAGGACTTTCCTCACATACCTTTTAAAGGATGGTTCCACCGGGACCAGGTGACGACACCATTTGTCGATGTGAGGCAGAGCCAGAGAGAGAACACCACTCCTTCTCCTCCTACGGACTCACCAGCTGGCATGATGCTGCCGCCTGCGGGCTCCAGCTCTCATCCACGCTTCCTGACTCCAGTTCTTCCAGAGAAAGCAGATCTTGCTGTGCTGAAGGCAGATCGGAGGAACTGTGTCCGCACCCTGACTGTCGACGGCCTCCCCGTCACCAGAGTCATCTCCACTGTTTACCGAACAGAGGACACTGAGATGAAGAACCGCTGGAGAGTAACAGACTACAGCGCGGACGGCAGAGTTCTCACTTCGGTGCTCTGCCGTTTTCTAAATATGTCGGCAAAGCGTGCTAAGAGGAAGGCGGAGGAAGAGAGCAGCATCCGGAGCCCGACTCAAGCAAGGAAGCGCTTGAGATTATAATATACAGTGAAGCATGTCGAACGTCAGCAAGCCTGAACAAAGTGGTAAGTAGTAAATAGTGCTTAAGGTTGTTTCTAAAAGAATGTCCTAAAATATTTGAAAATCGTCGAGGTTTTAACTTTTATTCTTTCTTTTCTGCCTCTTGTTTCTAAAAGTCAGGAAAAAGAGTCACGCTGCGAAGAAACACCACACAGAAGATTTTCCCTCAGTAAAATGGTGAATATATTCATCTTGTTATGACGTTTGCTCACAATAACCAGGAGTGTTTCTGAAGTGATTCACTCTCATTTGGTGTTATTTGATCCAAAGACAACTGAGGGTCTTCAGAGCAGCGTGAACGGGCGTCATCTGAGAGCAAGACAGTCCTGGCGCCTTTGTGGTTCCCTCCAGGTACTCCAGCTTCATCCCACAGTCCAGAGAGATGCAGTTAGGTTGAATGTGAGTGTGAATGGTTGTCTGTTTCTCTGTGTTAGACTGACCTGTCCAGGTTATACCCCCGCCTCTGGCCCCATAACAGCTGGGATGGCTCCAATGGTTAAGCAGAAGAAATGGATGGAAGGATGATCCAAAGAGAAACATTGAAGGCCCTCTCACAAAAAAAGATAAGAACTCATTTTACACATTGTTGAAACATCCTGAAAGTTATTTGTTGTGTTTAGAAACTGGTTGAACTGTCATTAGAGTTTGTTTCGACTTGTTGTTCATTTCTTATTCGGTTCAGCTGTGTTTCTATGTGTCCTTAGTTCCCATAATCAGCCTCCTGTGTGTAAATATAGTGTCAGTCTCCCTTTGTCCCTTGTCAGAGTGTTAGTCTCCGTCCCCTCGTGTTTCCTTGCCTCAGTAGTTCTGTTTCCTACAGTTTTCCCCCAGTATAGGTTTTGGTTAGACTTTTTCAGTTCCCTTTGTCAGTCTTTGTATTTGGTATTTCCTCATCAGTCTCATCACTTTCCTCTCCAGAGAGAAAACAATAAAAAGACCTGAAGAGACGTCTATGCAAACGCTCTCATTGTGAAAGATAAGTATACATCCAACTAATCTGTGACTCTGTCACAGCTCTGATCAGCAATTCTTTCAGGTTTGTCTGTTTTGATGATGTTATTAATTGTTATTATCCTTTATCCAGTTAACTTTCAGAGAGGAGCGGAGGGAGGAGCGAAGCCAGCGTGCTCTGTAAACTGTCATTAAAAAAAAGATAAGTATATATTGATTTTATATTATTATGACAGCTCCTCCTCAGTGAACACTTCCTCTAGTTGCTGAAATCATTTACTAATTTTTTTCTTCCCATTTGTCTTTTGTTTTTCAGAGAAAACAGAGGAGCCAAGGTGACATTAAGACCTAAGACAGGACGGATTGAACCCTTTCTCGTAAAAAGATAAGTATTCACTCTGCTTTTAATCAGAATATTGATAAATATCTAAAATTCTGCTCACCTGGTTGATAAAGTTACTAAATTGATTCCCTCTTTTCTGTCATTTGTCCTTTAGAGAGAAGATGAGGAGAGTGAACGTCAGCAAGAATGAACAAAGTGGTAAGTAGTAAATAGTGTTTAAGGTTGTTTCTAAAACATCCCAAACATTAAAAAACTTGTTGAGGTTTTAACTTTTATTCTTTCTTTTCTGCCTCTTGTTTCTAAATGTCAGGAAAAAGAGCCAAGATGAGAAGAAACTCCACACAGAAGATTTTCCCTCAGTAAAATGGTAAATACATTCATCATGTTATGACGTTTGCTCACAATAACCAGGAGTGTTTCTGAAGTGATTCACTCTCATTTGGTGTTATTTGGTGTTTGTCTTTGAAAGGAGAGGAGCAGTAACGACACTGGGAGACAAACAACAGGATGATCCAAAGAGAAACATCAAAGGCCCTCTCACCAGCTTTCATTTATTAAATTTGTCTTTACTGAACGATTTCTGGTGTGTACTTGTGTTGATACTCAGACAACAGCTCGTCTTTCTGTTTGTGCTGGAAGATTCAGGCAAACACATATTACATATATAGATTGTTATATGACACAGTTTCACATTTAGTGCTATATGATAATGATAAGGTCCAGTTTAATGGTATTGCTAGTGTCTAATGAAATGAACACGTGATTTTCAGATCCAGCAAAGTGAATATTTTTCACTGTGGATAAATTACATGGAAACGTTTAATGAGTCATCAGCTATTTCACTACAAAGATGATGTGATTAAAGGTTCTCATACATGCAGGTCAGAAGTTTTGCTCCATCCTGGATGTTAAATGCTGATCAATGTTTACACATATCTGCACATTTCTAACAGCTCATTTCACAGGTCATCAGTCTCCTGACTGCATATGCAGAGTTTTATCATCACGTGTTCATGGCAGACAAACATAATTATGAATTCTTGTTTTAGTTCCATTCAGTCACTCAACATCAGGTGTCTGCTTGTCCTGAGCTGTGAGAACTACAGTGAGTTGCTTTCCTCTTTAGCTTAGTATTAATAAACCAGGTCGTAGGTGGGCACCTGCATCAAGGAGTCAAGAAGCATATTTTATTGTTTAATGGTGAAAACAATGGATTGTTGGTCATTTGTTTAATGGAAAGACTGAAAGTGCGGCCTGGTGTTGACTTACACTTATTCAAAGTGATGAAGTACCAACAGATACTAAAAGTCACAGCCTGAAACACGTCAACTGCTTTATTATTTCTAGTTATAAATAAACTGTCAGTTTATGGCCCCTGTGGCTTGATCAGGCCCTTCCGGGATGTGGAGATATTTATTATTTACTATAACTTGTGCTTATGTTGGTTTTTGCTGTGGTTTCGCTACTGTGTTTTTCTCTTTTTGCTTGTTTTTATTTTTCCAGCAGGTGATCAAACAGATTTTTAGTGTCTTCTCTCTCTGTGTCTCTCTTCTCCTATCTTTTTGCTTTCCATCTCCTTCTGTTGAGCATCTTCCCAACTTCTCTTTTCTTCATCTTTCTCTTTCCCATCCCCAGTCCTGTCCGTTCTGATTGTAATAATTTCAAGGTAAAGAAAAGAAAGAAATAATAAAGAGCTAATACACTTTGACAATCAAGTGGACCAGTGTGGCAAAAGCTGTAATGATCCATTTGGGAAAATAAATCTGTTGGACTGGTAAACTAATATACTATAGTAATACGGTATGAAAAATGGCAAACATGAGAATTCTGTGTGTTTTCCTTCTTATCTGCAGACTAACAGTCCACAGGTTTGGTGCTCAGACTCTGATTTGTTCCCTGGAGATGGAGGAGAGAGAGCACAGAGGACAGCAAGGTGGAGGAGTGAAGGAGAAGGTGGTGCAGCTCAGTGTCCAATCAGGAGTGAGCATCTCTATATATGTATATAGAATATATATATTTCAAGTTTTTGTTTTGAGTTTTTGTTGTTTTTTGTTTTTTAAAGCAAACACTAAAACTGTCACCCAGACCTCTGAAGATAAAGATAACTAATCATAAATAAAGGGAATATTATCATGATGAGGACACTATCAGAGGTAGTTCAGGGAACTGTTATACTTCAGATACCAGAAAAATCGTTTTTCTTTTCTTGTTTTTTTGGCTTAACTTCATGGTAGTCAAAATGAAGAAGAGTGCTAAGTAAGTAAAAGCTGCATGGCAAAACACACACCTTCACTGCAGATGCATGCACAGAAACCAGTATTTTTTGTATCTTAAATATTAAGTAGTGTGTGTACAGTAGTCAATATAATGGGATGTGTCCTAAAGCAGCGAAAGAAGAGTTCTTACAGCATTTTGCAATATTTAGGATTTTATTGAACACTTTTACCTTTCAACATTTGTAACATTAGTGAGTAATGAAGCATTGCACAATAATCCTGTGTTTTTGATTATTTATTGTACACTACAAGTAAACAACAATAAGTTAAACATCTGTCACATCTGTCAGAAGCTTGGATACATTTACTCCTACAAGGATTTTACTCTTATGAAATGTAAAAAGAACACTGAAATTATATTTTACAGAACACTGAAATTATATTTTACAGTTTTTCACATAAACAGTTTTGCTTTGCTTACAGAAACTATAACTTTAATCTCAGCCAAACCAATTTACTCAGGAACAAATAAAATACTAAAAAAAAGCCAAACAATAACATTTTTAAGTTATCTAAGTGACCTATATATGTTTAACCTGAGTAGCGAAAGACTGCGGTGGGTTTGAAAACGATTTGCCAGGAGTCCGGTGTTCTCACAGCTCTAGTGAGCCTAGCCCCCGGCTCGCTATCGAGCTAGTGGGTAACAGACGTCTCTGAAAACGTCAGAGCGCTTTTGAAAATATGTGGTGTCTTGATAAACTGAGCAGATATTTGAGGTTTACACAGTTACAGTCTCGCCTGAAAATATGTGAAACGTTTATTTTGTGACCCATAAAGAATAATAAGAGTAATACTAAAACTAACTAGCTGCCGCCATTGTTGGAAACTGAGCTGGGCTGCGCTATGAATTCTGGGACACAGCTACTTCTTCTTCTTCGGGGTTTAACGGCAGCTGGCATCCTTGTACATGCAGTGCTGCCATCTTCTGTTTCAGTCCGTTATTACACTCTTAAATCCTGCTACTTATTCCTGCGTCTTTTGGGATTTTACAAAGCTTCAAACGACGCGTCGACTTTTGATAGTCAACGCAATCGTGACTCTTCGAGGGGGGGGAGCCCAAGATGGCGCTCTGAGCAGTCACGTATCGCTGAGCTCTGCGAACCTGGCCTTTTTTAAAATATATATTACACACAGTGAACAGAGACTTTATTTACGCCTACGCAATAGTCATCTTTTACGTCTCATTTTGGTATCTATTTGTGAACCAAAATGAGCAAACCCGAGAAGAGAAAGACCGAATCTAAGAAGTTGCATGCTAACAGCGGCTCCGTTAGCAAGCTTGCTAATGTTAGCCAAGCTGCTCAGTCTTCTCTCGCTACTGAGATGCCCGCCGACACTAAAAATACTCTCATCGACTCCATGCACGACTATTTGGAGGCAGTTTCCGAACCGCTTCAGTATTCACGGATGGAAGAAGAGTTTCCCCCTCTCCCTATCACTCCATGTGCCTCTCCCGCTGGTAAGCTAAGAAAAGTTGCGGATACGGAGACATCTACGGTTCTCTCCCAGCTCTCATCACTTACCATGTTGATTAACTCGAGTTCAGACACTTGAAAAAATGGTGAGTGACAACTCCATAGCCATCTCCGAGATGAAAAAAGCTGTCCAAGAGAACACTGAACATATCACAGCTGTTAAGGAGTCATTTGATGCTGTCTGTGCTGAGTTAAATGATATGAAGAGCAGAGTTGTCAGTGTTGAGGCACAGCTCGAAAAATATAAAGCAATCGCTGAAGCACAGGAAAAGCGCATCTCTCACCTGGAGAGCTATTCACGGCGTTGGAATCTGAAGCTCTACGGTCTGACCGAGAGGGACAAGCAGGACGTGCGGCAGGAGGTAATCAAAGTCTGTAGATCAGTCATACCGGAGATGCAAGATAAATTCCCCGACGTCGTTGACACCGTCCACCGCATCGGTCCCAAGAGGTCCAACAACAACCAACCCAGGGGAATCATCATTCAGTTTACATCCAGGATCTACCGCGATG
This sequence comes from Aulonocara sp. 'chitande type north' Nkhata Bay, assembly GCF_057382095.1. Classification (NCBI taxonomy): domain Eukaryota; kingdom Metazoa; phylum Chordata; class Actinopteri; order Cichliformes; family Cichlidae; genus Aulonocara; species Aulonocara sp. 'chitande type north' Nkhata Bay. Next base: position 39,232,688 of record NC_141358.1, read on the forward strand.
CTGTCTGGCGCGCTGCTAAGAAGTCCACCTACCTGAAAGGTAACAACCTAAAGCTGGCTGAGGATCTGTCCCCTGACGACCGCGCCCGAAGAAACAGACTCTGGCCGTCTGTGGAAGCTGCGCGCAACGAAAACAAGCTGGCGTTCTTCGTAGGAGGTCGTGCGTTCGTGGAGGGAAAAGAGATTTTTCCAGCCCTATAATTTGATCCAAGGTATTTTGAGGTGAAAACTGAAGTATCTTAAGATTAACTTGGTTTCACTGCCGTTCTTTTTTTGTTTGTTTGTTTTTGTTGTTGGACTCATAAAACGATCAGAGTTAAACTGATGCAGTTTATTTGTTATAAGTTTATTGGTCTTCAGTTTGGCTGCAATATTTTTACTGAAAATGTTATGAGCAAGCTGGATAAGCTTCTTTTTATTTTTTTTTATTTTTATTCTTTTTTTGAATAATTAGTTATTTAAATGGAGCAAGAAATTTTCTATTAAGCTCCCTTTCAATGCTCATATGTGAAGCGTTTATTTATTTATTTATTTATTTATTTATTTATTTATTTATTTATTTTTACCACATTGGTTTTATTGTTTTAGGCTATTGTATTCCTATTATTATTCAAGTTCACAATTTCCTTACTCAGGGGTTGCAGTTGTCATCTTATATAGGACTCTCTTAAGTGACCAGGTTCCCAATTCAACTGTTCTTCATTTACTTGGTCTAAGCTTTTTCTTATTTGTCACTTTTAATTTTTGTTACTATCATTATGTCTCTGTCTGTTATTTCTTTAAATGCAAGAGGTTTAAGAAACAATGTTAAACGTAAGGCTATTTTTTTGTTTTGCAAGCAGTTCAATTCAGATTTCTGTTTTATACAAGAGTCTCACTCAACAGAACAAGAAAAAACATTTTGGAGATCGCAATGGGGAGATGATCTGTGGATGTCCCATGGTACAGAGCATGCTGCTGGTGTCTGCATACTTAAAGGAAGATTTAATGGTCAAATCTTGAATTCTGACATAGATAAAGATGGTCATTACATTTTTCTAATAGTTGAGGCTGCACACTCTATCTATATTTTAGTCAATGTGTATGGTTTTAACTGTCAGAGGGAGAATAAACTATATTTTGATAGGTTGGAGGAGCGCCTACTGCGCTGGTTATCGAAATATCCCAATTCTTTTATTATTTTTGGTGGAGACTTTAATACAGTGTTTAACAGCTATTTGGACAGATGGCCTTCTAGAAGTTTAGACTCTAACTCATTCATAAGACTGTTTGCACAAAGATTCAACTTAGTCGATTCTTGGAGGGATTCTCATTCGTCTCAGATAGCTTATACATGGTGTAATAAGACTCAAACCAGACACTCACGTATCGATTTTTGGCTTATCTCAAAAGATTTAGAAAAAGTTAAAACGGATATTTATCCTACACCACTCTCAGACCACAAAATGGTTAGCTTATCGATCCCGTTGTCATCCTCCCTAATCACTAAAACCTCTTACTGGAAGTTAAATAGTACCATTCTTGAGCATAAAGAAGTGATTTGTGAAGTTCAGAGATTCATTAAACTTTATTGGAGTAAAGCTCTCACAAATAATACATTTTGTAGTAACTGGGAACTTTTGAAATATGAAATTGGAAAATTCTTTAGAAAATATAGCAGTGATTTAGCAAAAAAAAAGATCTGATGAGACGCAAGTGATACAAAAGATCATATGCCTTACTTCCAAACCAATAGACACCCTCAGTGAATCTGATAAGATAGAACTGGTTGACCTGCAGCACAGGTTAGATGAGCATAGCAAATAGCACATAGCAAAATATTGTTCAAACTTTTATTGCAAACTTTATTCTTCTAGTTATTGCCCTGAAGCTTGTCTGACTTTTTAAAATTCTTTAGACAGTCTGTCTGACATCTGCATTTGCTCATATTTGTTTAACAGCCCGGGTCTGCGCTCAGGTGTCGCACTTTGGATAAATAAGAGCCGCTAAGTCTGACGTGAAAGTCATTTCTCAGTAGTCAAGTACGCGAGTCCGTACAGCGCAATCGT